>NC_134017.1:70082069-70389777 GCF_040712315.1 Castanea sativa
CCCTGACACCGTTTTATACGGACAACCCATTGCGGCAACCCCCCTCGCTGTGCATTCTCAGGCGACTGTTGTTCCAGAAGAGCAGGTGTCTTCTTCGCATACACTAGACGAAGAGATAGATCAATTCCAACTCGAAGACACCGAAAGACCTCGAGGGACTCAGTTCGTCGTACTTTCTGACAAGGAGGAAGAACCCACCGAGGCCTCTGGAATTGCAAGGTTCGTAGTTGCCCGACCAGAAGACGAATCCGAGGAAGACATGGATAGGATGCAGGATCTCCTGACCAAGAGAGGTGCAAAGGTTGCCGGAAAAAAGACGGGGGCGTCCCAGGTTCTTCCAATTTTGCCACCTCCCCCTCCTCCAGCTGAGCCAAAACTTCCCGCCGAGGACCCCAAAAAGAAGAGAAAGGGGGAGGCCGAGGGGATGATCAGCAAGGACCCCAAAAAGCCACGACAACAACCTCAACCGGTTCAGCAGCAGAAGCTGGACAAAGGCAAGGGTAGGGCCCGCTCAGTTGAAAGCGGGGAGATCGTGACGAGGCCGAAGTGCGCCAAGCACGGTCACCGGTCCCCCGACTTAAGATTGGATGGTGCTCCCCATCTCCTCGCCAATCCTATAAGGGCGGTTCAACAAGGCCATGCCCACCACTTGGCCGAAGTGTTGGAGCGCCTCTTCGCCGCCCAAGGATATGGAGACCTTGGAAAAAATGAGCCAGCCACAACTATTCCTTTCTTTAAAAAGGGACCTAGCGCTGGTAAGTTTCCCCCTTTTTAGGAATATTCCACTTCTAACAATATTCATAAGTTTTTTACTATTCCTAATTCCATCATACTTTGTTACAGGCCATTCAGGAGGTCTTTGTAGCCGTAAAGTTCATAGAAGACACTCGAAAGAAGGCCAAACGAGCCGGGAGATCGAGGATGGAGACCGGAGAAGTCCTCGGGCATAGCTCCTCGCCGAGAACGAGAAGCTTGTCGCGGAGGTGGCTGATCTGAAGAGAGAAAAGAATGGGGTGGAGTCTAATCTGAAGACCATGAAGACCCAGATAGAAGGGCAGCGCAAACTCCTTCGCGAAAAAGATGATGAGCTCTCCCGAGCCCAAAGGGAACGCTTGGATTTGGAAAAGGAGCTTGCGCTGATGAAAGAAGAAGCCAGCCTCATTCCAACGCTCTCTACAGTCGCTGCGTACGAGCTACGAGGAAGGGGTAGCAACCACCGAGGAGCAGCCGACAGAGGCCTTCGCGGCTTTGGCCGGAGTACTCGTCGAAAGTCCTGGGGGAAGCCCTAAACGTGGCCGGAGTTCCCTCTATCCTCGGATCCGAAGAAGTCCGAGAACGTTTGGCTTCCCCCGGAGATACGGAGATTGAAGAGGCTCCAGCCGCTACTCCTACCCCCGAGTCAACTCTCCCCGCTCCGCCTCCGATGGTCCCAGCCTGATTCCGGATCCTACAGAACCTTCAGGTTCCAACAAAGAGAAGGAAGGAGGAGGGGATGCAGAGAAGGATTTGAGCCGTCAGCGGTGGAACCCAACGTCCTTCCAACGAAGACAGAGACAAAGGAAAGCAAGTCCTCGACTTCCTTTTGGAAGCTGGAGTTGAAAGAGACAAGAGGAACCAGCACTTCTCAGCAAGATCCTCCTCCAAAAGCTTAGGACCTAGCTTAGGGCTTCTCTTTCTCCATGTTCAGCCTTTATATGTAATGCATGTCCAAATGATTAATGAAGAACAACTTTATTTGATTTTCAATCATGTTGCATCTGTTTTTACTTTATTCTTTTTATACTTATTGCAAAAAATTTCCCATTAATACATAGCAAAAGTTTCTCAGAGTAAACAAATCTAACTCCAAGGATTGCACAATCACAACTTCCACATAATCATGCGCATGTTATTAAAGACTTAACAGAAGGTGACATGTTTGAGATATTTAAACAATGCCTTGATTAAAAAGAAGAAAAGACCTCATATAACGATCAAACCCTTGCAATGTATAGCACCGTTTCTAGTAGGATGTAAGGTCAGAGGACCATTCCTTACACAAATTTGCTTAACACTTAAAGATATAAAACTTAAGATCCGAATTAATGACTAGTAAGGCACTAATTTCCAGGCGCAATAAGAAATTAACTTTAATCAAGTTTGTGGTCCGAGGACAAGACTTAAACAATTTCCCACTGGTTCTTAAGATCAATAAGGTTATATGTCAATTTGTCCAAAGTAGGAGGTCCAAGGACCCGGTGTAACTAAGGTTCTGTTTAACAAATGACAAGACATCAATTTCCACAAGGTTTGTGGTCCGAGGACTGCACTTAACCAAGTTTCTGTTTGATTCTTAAGATCAGTAACTTCAAATGTTAATTTCCCCAAAGTAGGAGGTCCGAAGACCCGGCGTAACTAAGGTTCTGTTTAACAAATGACAAGACATCAATTTCCACAAGGTTTGTGGTCCGAGGACTGCACTTAACCAAGTTTCTGTTTGATTCTTAAGATCAGTAACTTCAAATGTTAATTTCCCCAAAGTAGGAGGTCCGAAGACCCGGCATAACTAAGGTTCTGTTTAACAAATGACAAGACATCAATTTCCACAAGGTTTGTGGTCCGAGGACTGCACTTAACCAAGTTTCTATTTGATTCTTAAGAATAGTAACTTCATACGTCAGAGGTAGTCATAACTTTGAAATGTTTACTGATAAAAGCACATTTTATTAATAATAATATCTTCTAAGATTATTTACATTCCATGGGCGGGGTACAATTCTTTCATCTAGGTCAGCTAGCCGATAGGACCCTATGCCTGCTACTGAAATAATGCGATAGGGGCCTTCCCAGTTGGGTCCTAATTTACCCCAAGCTGGGTTCTTAGAGGTTCCCACAACTTTTCTTAGTACGAGATCACCAGGTGCAAGTGGCCTTAGCCTCACGTGGGCGTCATATCCCCGTTTTAGCTTCTGTTGATAATAAGCCATTTGGACCATTGCTGCCTCGCGCCGTTCCTCAAGCAAATCTAGGCCTTTTTCCAGGAGTCCCGCGTTATTCTCTGGATTAAAAAAGCTCGTCTTTAGGGTGGGAAAGCCAGATTCCAGAGGTATCACCGCCTCGGCTCCATAAGTCATAGAGAATGGCATTTCTCCAGTGGACCTGCGTGGTGTGGTCCGATACGTCCACAGAACATGAGGGAGCTCTTCTACCCATCTGCCTTTCGCATCATCCAACCTTTTCTTCAGATTCCATCGACAATGACTTTGTTAACGGCCTCGGCCCATTTCCTCTAGGATAAGCCGGGTGGAATATCTATTTATGATACCCATGTCACCACAATACTTCCTAAAAGCCTTACTGTTGAACTGAACACCATTGTCTGAGATGAGTGTGTGTCGTATACCGAATCTAGTAACGATGTTTTTCCAGACAAACTTCTTGGAGTCAATATCTCTTATATTTGCTAAGGGCTCGGCCTCAACCCATTTAGTGAAATAGTCTGTTCCCACAAGTAGCCATCTTTTATTGCCTATTGCCCTCGAAAATGGCCCAACTATGTCTAGTCCCCACAGTGCGAAGGGCCAAGGACTGGAAAGGGGGTTAAGAACTCCTCCAGGTTGATGAATATTAGGAGCAAACCTCTGACACTGATCACATTTCCTGGCATAGTTTTGGGCCTCTCTTTGCATATTGGGCCACCAATAACCCTGAGTCAGAGCCCTGTGGGTTAAGGATCTTCCCCCAGTGTGACTGCCACAAATCCCTTCATGCAATTCTTCTAGAAGCCCTTCCGTTAAATCAGGGTGTACACACAACAAGTACGGTCCTGAAAAGGATCGTTTGTACAGTTTTTGGTCCTCGGACAACCAGAAATGTGGCGCCTTTCGGCGTATCTTATCTGCTTCAAATTTGTCCTCAGGAAGGACATCATCCCTAAGAAAATATACGACCGGGTCGATCCAACTAGGTCCAGGCCTTATTAGATGGATACGAGGCGCGTTGGTAATGACAAGAGAGGGTTCTAGTAAATCCTCAACGAGGATAACCCTAGGTAAACCTTGAGCCGAGGACGTTGCCAGCGTGGCTAAGGAGTCTGCATGGGTGTTTCCGCTCCGAGAGATATGAGTTAAGGCGAAGGAGTCAAATTCGGTTGCCGGCGCTTAATCCGGCCAAATATTCACATCCTTGGATCTCTAGCCTCCATGGTTCCCGTGACTGGCCGACCACCGCCTGAGAATCCGAAAAGATATGGATTTCCTTTCCACCCATTCTATGCACCATTTTCATGCCTACCAAGACCGCTTCGTATTCGGCCTCATTGTTAGTAGCCGAGAACGCCAATCTCAAAGATTTTTCGAAGACAATTCCCTCTGGGGACGTTAGAACAAGTCCAACACTGCATCCTCTCTGATTAGCCGCCCCATCCACATACACTTTCCAAATCGGAGGCATGGTAGCTGTAATCACACCAACTGATTTTTCATCCATGTGTGCTTCTTTTAGAGTTTCTTCCAGTAATGGCTCGGCAAATTCCGCCACCAAGTCAGCGAGGACCTGGCCCTTCACCGAGGTGCGAGGCTTGTATTTAACATCAAAAGCCCCCGTGATGGTCCCCCACTTTCGCTATCCTTCCCGAGTCAGCGCTACGCAAAGACCGCTCGAGGGGCAATCGGGTCAGAACAACCACTGTGTGGGACTGAAAATAATGGGGAAGCTTTCGCGTGGCATGAACCACGGCCAGGAGCGCTTTCTCTAAGGGTTGATAACGCACCTCGACATCACCCAAAGATTTACTAACGTAATATACCGGTCTTTGCACCCCGTTATCATCTCTTATCGACCAGGCCGACCGCGTGGATGGCCAGCAGATAAGCAAACAAAATCTCATGTGCCTCCCGAGACAGAATGGGTGGCCGAGAAAGATATTGCTTGAGCTGTTGAAAAGCTAACTCGCAGTCCTCGGTCCATCGAAACCCTTTCCACTTATTCAACAGTTGGAAGAAAGGATGACACCGGTCAGCTGACCGGGATATGAACCTGTTCAAAGCGGCAATCATTCCCGTCAACTTTTGAATTTCTTTTGGGTTCCGAGGAGGCTACAAGTCCTGAATAGCCTTGACCTGCACCGGATTTACCTCTATGCCTCTATGAGTAATCATGTATCCCAAGAACTTTCCAGACCCCACGCCGAAAGAGCATTTTGAGGCGTTGAGGCGCAACTTGTACCTTCTCACATTCCGAAAAGTGTCGGCCAAATCTTTCACGTGTGAGGGTATTGTTTTGCTTTTCACCACCATATCGTCAACGTATACTTCAATGGTTTTCCCCATTTGCTGTTCGAACATTCTGGTCATCATCCTTTGATAGGTAGCCCCAGCATTCTTCAAACCGAATGGCATGACCTTATAATAATAATTCCCCGTCGGTGTAATGAAGGTAGTCTTCTCCTGATCCTCTAGTGCCAAGGGAATCTGGTGATAACCCTGGAAGGCGTCTAAGAAACTCATCCGAGGATGTCCGACAGTAGCATCCACCAGTTGATCAATACGTGGCATTGGGAACGAATCTTTAGGGCAGGCCTTGTTCAGATCAGTAAAGTCCACACATACCCTCCACGTTCCATTTTTCTTTTTAACGACAACTGTATGGGCCAACCACTCGGGGTAGAAAACTTCTTTGATAGCCCCAGCCCTCTTGAGTTTAAGCACCTCTTCCTTCACAGCCTCAGAATGTTCCCTAGAAGAGCGCCGAGGTGGCTGCCTTCTCGGAATAATGGCGGGGTTGACATTTAAGTGATGACAAATGAAGCCCGGATCCACGCCTGGAGCTTCATAAGGATCCCACGCAAAAACATCAACGTTGTCCTTCAAGAATTCTAACAATTCCATCTTCTCTTGGTGTGGCAAAAGTACACCGACTTGGAAGAATCTCTCTGGGTCATCGGGCCACCGGAAACTTCTCTAATCCCTCGCAATGTGTCTCATCTCCCGTCACCATTCCAGCATGAATCAGAGCCGTTAACCGTTATAAGTCTTTAGTGATCGAGCCGAAGACTCGGCTTCCGCCCGATGCGCATCAGGCCGATATGCACCGCCCGGCTACCGATTGGTCCGCCGAGGATTTCCTCAACACATTCCCCCGAGGGGAATTTAACTTTAACATGTAAGGTAGAGGAGACGGCTCCAAGCGCATGCAGCCAAGGCCTGGCAAGGATGGCCGTGTATGGAGAGTACGCATCAACCACGATGAAGTCCACCTCAACCGTTTCTGGGCCGGATTGAATGGGTAAACGGATCTGTCCCTTCGGCACAACGGCTCTCCCTTCAAAGCTTATAAGTGGCGAGTCATAAGGAGTAAGGTCTTCCAACTTCAACCTTAACCCCTTAAATAGATCAGGGTACATGATATCTGCACCGCTGCCCTGATCTATCATCACCCTTCTCACGTCATAGTTCCCTATTCTGAGGGTAACCACAAGAGCATCGTCATGGGGCTGGATAGTCCCTACCTTATCCTCCTCCGAGAAATCTAAGACGGGCAAAATGCCCTTCAACCTCTTCGGCCTGTGACCCACATCCTCGGTCTGTGGATAGGAAACCGCCATCACCCTAGTGGGACCTGAGCCGATCCTGCCAAGGGCAGCGAAGATAACATTAATTGTTCCCAATGCTGGCCGAGATGTATTGTTCCTCTGGTTGTTTGAGCCAACTTGACTGACCTGCCCAGTGGGCCCACACAGCGTTTAACTTTCCCTCACTGACGAGCTGCTCTAGATGGTTCCACAGGGTCCGACAGTTCTCGGTAGTGTGGCCCACATCCCGGTGGTACTGGCAAAAGAGGTTGTGATTCCTCTTCGCAGGGTCTCCTGCCATCTTATCAGGCCATTTAAAGAAGGGTTCCTTGCGAACTTTCTCCAGCAGCTGATGTACTGGTTCCCGGAATACAGTGTTCACGGCCTGAGGTGCTGCCGAGGCGGACTGTCCAACGTAATCTCTTCACTCGTTATTGTGATATCCGTCCGACCCGAAATCCCTTTTCTCCCCGCGGATAACCTTCTCCTTTCCCTTTCCTTGCTGTTGGTCTTCCTCCACTCTCTTATACTCGTCAATACGGTCCATGAGGCGACGTACACTGCGAACAGGCTTTTTAGTCAAAGACTTTCTCAGGTCGTGATCAGTAGGGAGGCCTACCTTAAAGGTATTAAGCGCCACCTCATCAAAGTCGCCATCTATTTCATTAAACATCTCCTAGTAACGATCGGAGTATACTTTCAACGTCTCCCCTTCCCTCATGGTCATGGATAACAGCGAGTCCAATGGCCGAGGTACTCTGCTACACGTGATGAACCGTGAAGTGAATGCCCTAGTAAGCTCCCCAAACGAACTTATAGACGTCGACTTAAGGCCGTTGAACCACCTCATAGCAACAGGTCCCAGGCTAGAGGGGAAAACTTTGCACATCAGGGTCTCGTTGTGAAAGTGCACCACCATCCTCTGGTTAAAGTGACTCACATGCTCCACCGGATCAGTCCGGCCATTATAGATGGTGAAAGTGGGCTGGGTAAACCTTCTGGGAAGCCTTCCTTTCTCAATCCTCCGTGCAAATGGAGATTTGGAGAGGTGGTGCAACGCCCTACTCATAGCATTGTTGCCTAAGCCCCTAGAACGAGGCTTCTTACATCTGCGAGTTGGCTGGTCGCCCTCCTCACCGAAGGATGTTGAACTGGTGGGAAAGCGCGACCTTAAGCTGTAGCCAGCTCCCCTATCCTCCTCTAAGGAAGAATTAGATGAGGACGGTGAAAACCTACGCTTGGCACGGCGTAGCTTTCTCTTTAAACGGTTGATTTCCTTCTGCATGGATTTAGAACCCTCATCGTGGGTGGTGCTACCCCCTCATGAATATGGCTAGCACCTGGATATTCTGTATGGACACTCCCCTCACGATCCCTTCGATGTTCAAGACGTTCGAAATGATCTTCCGGCTGTGATCCCTGTGACTCAGCATGGTGAGCACCTAAGCCTGCCATAGTATCCTTCCTCTTCTAGACTAGATTTCCCACAGACGGCGCCAATTGTAAGTGCACAATTGCACATGGCTCCAAGAACAGTTACGGGCTCAGGCCCAATGAGCCTTAAACAATATGATTTGTAGAGCGTGGGCTTGAAACCCAGGTTAGAAGTGTTTGAGGATTAAATGACAAGCCAAATATTGTAAACACTTGAAAAACAACAAGGAATACTGTAAATCAACCTGCTCGGACGTAAGCCGAGAACTGTTCTTATATTATTTCTCTCTCTTTTTTCTCTTTCTTTTTTGATTACAAAAAAGGGATCCCCATTTCTGTTCTAAGTTGCTCCTTAAATACTCCTCTTTTTGATACTTTGTACACGTGTTGCCCCAACTCCCCCTTAGCCTAGATATTTCTTTTCTCAGTGCCTTTGAATAGTAACCAGAAGTTTCCCTTCCACTGTTCAGGTGTCACTTCCCCATTAATGCGGCCAAGGTGGTAGGTGCAGGGTTTTTAATGTGGAGGTGACAGCCTTGATCCTTGGTGTTTCTCTAACATCGGTGCTTCTAGGACATTCAAGGGTTTACCCCTTTTAACCATTGGTTTTGACCATGTCATTGCCTAACGTTTATCATGAAGTCCCGGGTTCTCCGATGTCCGTCCGAAGAGAAATTCATCCTTGGCTGGATTCTCGGATCCTCAGCATATGGGCCGACCCGTAGTACTAACAAGTTCCAAACCCAAGAGCAGGTCGGCCTTCCTTAGCATGGCCCAAAGGCCCACATCCCCATCAGGGTCTTTTTACTCCCCACAATATCTTAAACATCATAATTTTAATTAAAATATAACTCTTATAATGTTTTAATTTGATGTCATATTAATAGCTTAAGCATCAATAGATTTTGTTAAATTCTTCGTCAGTTAGAAGTTAGTATAAAAATTATGTTAGATTATTAATTTTTTTTTAGAACAATGAAATTATAATCTTAAAGGTGCTGAAATTATAATATTTATTGGATATGTTAATAAACAATGGATCGTTGACCGATATATCTTAAAACTTTTGTTTTTGATAATCGTATATATCTTAAAACTTGTAATGTTAACGCGGTCCTCTCACATTCTTAAACTCATTATGCAAACAAGATCAGATCTCTGACCTCTTGTATAATGACAAAAGGATTAAATATTTGCTTATGCAAATATTTGAAAGACAAGTTGAATAACTAATTCTATAACTATTGTGACTTTCGCACCTCCAAGAAAATAAATCTTTGCAGTAAATCAACAAAAGAGTAATGATTCAAAATTTTGACCACTCACATAGACTTCATGTTACCATGTTCCTTGATTAATAATTAAAATTGCAGTAAAAGTAATTCACTATTCTTATAATAAAAATATAAACAATTAGTCAAATTAGTAAAATTAAACACTATTCTTATAATAAAAATATAAACAATTAGTCAAATTATTTTTAAAAATAGCATGCAACGCATGTATAAGTATGGATACATTAAAAATTAAATATAAGTTTTGTTATAAAATTATAAATAATTAGTTAATTTTTTTTAAGTATACGTAATTAGTCACTGTACGTGCAAGTTAGATTTGAGCTTATTTATGAGAGAGAAATAAGTTATTTAACAGTACATTTATATGAGAAAGCTCAATAAGATGCAAGCTTTGACATGACACTCAAACAATAAATAAAGAAAGTGATGGTAGGACATGAAAAAGATACACATTTAGAGATGAAGAAGAAGAAACTGATTACCAAAACAACACGGAAAGTGTCACGACACAAAACCTGTACTTCAAAATTTAGAGCATGACTGGCATGTTAATATCAAGTTTATCTTGATACTAACATGAACCAACTTAAACTAAAGATACTTATCAAGAATTGTTTCCTGTATTCCTACTTATTTTTTTGCATAAAAGTCATAATATACAAAAATGATGAAAACCTTAAAACTTCATTTCATTTGAACTTTACAAGATTACCACTTGGTTGAAACTTTAGGTATTCATGTAAATATTACATAGCTAAACATTTAGCAAAAACTCTTATTTACAAACCCAACCCCAAAGACATACAACTGGAGTTCAAACCAAA
Source organism: Castanea sativa (assembly GCF_040712315.1). Classification (NCBI taxonomy): domain Eukaryota; kingdom Viridiplantae; phylum Streptophyta; class Magnoliopsida; order Fagales; family Fagaceae; genus Castanea; species Castanea sativa. Next base: position 70,092,176 of record NC_134017.1, read on the forward strand.
CTAAAGTTCTAAATTACATCGGTGCTCAAAGGATCAAGTACATCTTGATTCCTCTTATACAACAAAAGAACTAAAGTACTATACAAAAAAAAATTAAAAAAAATTAACTATACATTCTAACAAACGAGAATCACAAAATCCTTGTCACCTCTAATACTCTCACTGCTTCCAAGAAGAACTTATGCACTGAAATATAATAGGGTGAGCTGCCAAGCTCAGTAAAGTTTTAAACTCTATGGGCTTTGATAAGAATGCATGTATATCAAATATATTATGAATATACCAGCTTTGATAAAATAGCCTTCATACTATTCATATTGTTCTTATAATAACTTATGAGCTTTTAAATGAAAATACTTCACTTTCCTTTCATATAATAATAAAAGGACATAATAAGGAACTTAAACATAATTCAGTAACATTATCTTTAAATAGACTATAAATTACTTTAACATAAACTTTTCATCAGACTTATAACACATTCAACATACTTTTCTTATCATCATGCTTTTCTTATAACTTCCAAATAGCTTAATAGCTTATTTTTAATACATATTAGTCAGTCCAATTGTAAATCTATTACAACTTTGAGAGGCTTCTGGCATTTAGTGCTAGGCATCCAGCATTCCCCACAATACTAGGTAATTTCGGAATCATATTATAATACATACTTTCAACCATGGGGGTAGGTTGATATCCTCCACAAGTTGACGATTACCAACAAAGGCGGGTATAGCAGAGCTAGTCCTACTTTTAATGGCCAATCAAAATGTCCATGGAAATACCAATATTATAACCCCTACTGGCTGAGTTCAGATCATAAAAATAGAATAACTGAAAACTATATTTTTCAAACACTATACTTTTACATAAATATTTCATAACAATAGCATATCCATTTCATTCTTTAAACATTAGATTCGTGATATGAGTAATAGCATCAATATGCTAAAATTATCATATTTATAGGATTCAATAAGTCACGAACATAAATCTTTACTTAAATCATGCTTATATGTAATATCTCTAATTAAAAAGTTTTGATGCATAATAATTTCACAAGTTGGCGGTTAGTAACAAGGGCGGGTACAGCAGAGCTAGTTCCGCTTTTAATAGCCAATCAAAATGTCCATGGAAATACCAATATTATAACCCTTACTGGCTGAGCTCAGATCATAAAAATGGAATAATTGAAAACTATATTTTTCAGATACTATACTTTTACATAAATATTTCATAGCAGTAGCATGTCCATTTCATTCTTTAAACATTACATTCGTGATATGAGTAATAGCATCAATATGCTAAAATTATCATATTTATGGGATTCAATAAGTCACGAACATAAATCTTTACTAAATCATGTTTATATGTAATATCTCTAATTAAAATTTTTTGATGCATAATAATTTTCTAAATAGTCTTGATACTTATCAAACACGCATGTCACATATCCCTTACCTGAAAATAGAAGACACAAGAGATTTGTACAAGAGGAGTTCAAGTGTCCATGTTCTCGTTCTCGTCACCTAAATGAAAGATCAAAACTTATTACTAACAACTCTTCCTAAATATATAAACTTATACCTCAAACACAACCTAACTCTCAAACTCAATAAAATCTTAATTCCCATCACATAAAGTTTCCCCAAAAAATAAGGTACAATCATCAAACCCATTACATACCAAAACATAGAGAAACGAAGGCATAAAAATTCATCTATGATCTAAACATACCAAAATATAAGCAAATTAAATTATAGCTCAAAACATTCACCCTAACTTCAAAATTAAATCTACAAAGTCAGAGTTATCCTTCACTATTTACTGCTCATTTCAGTAGCAAATGCCTCATTTGAAAAATACAAATGGGATATCTAAACACATCAATTCTTCATGTCATTTTACAGAGTCGCTCCTCTGGATGTCTAGTAAATACCATATGAATTTCAGAATCAAAACATAAAGCCATGATTTATTAAAAATCATACAAGACAATATGCTCAAATCTGTCCTGACAGAATTTCATGCAAATTAGAAATTAAACCATTATTTTTGTGTTAATCCAAATGCAGTGAGACCACTTCCATTACAACTATATGTGTCGTAGAATTCATAAAAACTACTCCTAGCATCCTAATTCATAGAAATTGATTTAATACAGAATTTTCTTGTGGTAAACATCAAATCTGTCACAGTGACAGCTTCATGCATGTTCTTACAAAATCATCAACTAAATGCAATTGGTCTTCATTTCATTTGGGTATTTTTATACAAATACTATAAATATTAAAATACGTTATTAAGCATCCAATAGACCATAACACCATCAATCTTTCAACTTACTAAAAAAGAATCACAATTTCAACTTATACCATCAAATTAGAGAATAAATAAGGGAAAAAAAACAGAACAATTATACTATCAAAATACCCAAAATCAGATGAGGTTTTAATTACTTACCCACAAATTTTGAAGTTGAAACCTTAGGGCTAATCGTTTAATTTCTTCTTTAGAGTGAGATATATTGTTTCAGTGAGATATAGGTGTTGCCATGTAAGAGCAAAGAGAGAAGAAAACAAAGAAACAAAGAAACAAAGAAAGCTGAACCAAGAAGCTTCTGGTGCGGCAAAAGAAAGATAAGGGAAATGGACTTTTGGGGTGGGGCACGTGTAATGTTAAGGGAAAGTGAGTTGATGACTCACCTTACCACTTTTTAAAATTTACTTTCCCCCCCTTATAAACTTATATTTCTAGAAAGACCCAAAGAACAATATAACTTTACATATATATCATTACCTTTATAAAAATCCTTTCTACAACGTTAAAAGAGCATGTATCTTCTATAATATCACAATATTAAAGTTGTATGCACTTAGAATAATTAAGATGATCATAAGTATATAAACCCACAAAATTAAATATGCAATTAGGTTGGGATGTTAAAGAAAGTATGTGAAAAACTTTAGAGAAGGGATAAAAAAAACCACAATTTGAGCAAGAGCACACAACATTCTTGCTCGTCTTAGCTTGTATTATGTATCAGAAAGAGGTTAGTTTACAATGAAATTGCCCTTTTCTTCCTACCAACTCTCCACTTTCATCTCAAAATATCTAGTTGCGTTCTTGCCCTAGAAGTTCAGCTACATGTTCCTTTTATACTCTAAGGAACATGGCTGAGTACAAGGACAAGTGTCAAGTTACCATATTCTCTTTCTTGAGATCTTTTCATAGTTGTAAAGTTATCTGCTGATTAAGGGATAAGAATTGCACCAACGTGGCACTAAAGCCGTAGGTAGGTAGGTAGCCTTGCCACTATTTGGAAGACAAGTCTTGGTCATCAAGAGGGATATCAAAACTACTGTGATTGGTACACACATCTCCAAGGTGACTCACTATGCATTAAACAATAAGGAATGTCCTCATAACCTTCAGCTCTGAAAAGTCAGTATGTCCCTTTTCAGTAATGCTTAAATACTGTGTCAGGTGTAAATCTCACTTCCTTCCCAAGGTAGTCACGTCTTTGGCACTGACCAAGACAAAGTCTCTTAGCCATTAACTGCTCTCCCTTATCTCACAGCTACTCCACGTGTATAGTCCAGATTTAACCACTTATGCAGTTTCCCATGCCTTAGTGGTGTTATGTACATTAGCCCCCCAATTGTCAATGGCGTTTAATGGCAAAGGCTTTTGACAGTCACATTGGTTCAGGCATTAACACTCCAGTAATCATGCCTTGTGACGTTCAAAATAGACACGCAAAAATCGCGTGTTCTGCACAAATAGGGTTAAATCTCAGACAGTTTTAAAAAACTTTTCAGTTTTCCCTCACATCACATGCACACATCTTGTCTTGTCTGAATCTCCCTCTCCCAAACCTCCATTGTCATTGACAAAACCTCCATTTTCTTCATCAATCTTCAAGAAAAGGTATGGGTTTTCTCTAATTTTTAATGTCTTTCAAGTTTCTAGCCCTAGTTTTCTTGGATTTTTTTTGTATATGTTGAGATATGGACATATGGCTGTTGAATATGGTTTTGTTGATGTTTTGATGAGTATGATATATCGGTTTTGTTGGTTTTGTTAGTATAATGCTTATTCTACATGTTTTACATGATTTTTCTTCATTTTTATGCATTGTACTTTGTTTTGTGTTGTGTTGTGCATACCATGTTCATGATAAAATGTCTCTCAGATGTTTTTGTGTGTCTCTTTGGATTCCATTAAGTACAAATATTGTAGGGATAATCATGTTTATTTAATTTTGAAACATCAAATGATTATGTGTTTTTACACTTTGCCGTAGATGCACACTTTTGCATATGATGCACACACACACACACACACACACACACACACTCTTTGACATGTTGAATGAATAATGCCAATGATTATATCATATTGTGATGATTAGGACTCTCACATGTCATTTGTTTTTGAATTACTCTTTAAATTTCAGTTTTAGGGTTCTAATTCAAAGTTGATGTGTTGGTACTAACTTGTTATTAATCAAGTTTGTTACTAGATTTTGTGCTTTATTTTTGTGGTATTTGCTACTCTGTTTTACAAATGGCTCTAAGGAAAACTACTGCTCAGTGTGGTGACAATAAGAAACCCATGGATGAGACTTGGTTTTGCTCCACCCAACATTTTGAGCAATACAACCAACACTTTGAAAAAGCTTCAATAATTCAAGAGCGGTTTGTGGATCTTGTTGATCTAAAGAACTATTTCATCCCAAGCTATTTTGAATAAAAAGGTTGGGAAAAGCTTCTTGGTGATCTCCCTAGGGTTTGTGAACCACTGATTAGGGAATTCTCTGCTAATGCCATACTACGAGAGAATTCACTCCTTTGTGAACCACTGATTAGGGAACCACTGATTAGGGAATTCGCTGTTGAAGTAGGGGACATTGATGGTGTTCTTGGACATGGAGACCTAGATCATGACTTCACTCCTTTCAAGGGCAGAATGCTCTCTATAGAGATGGTTCAATCCCATATTGGTGGTGCTAGGGAAGGAAGATGTCTCAACACAACCACATTTCCTCTGGATTTGCGATGCCTCACCTACATCATGTTGTTCAACCTCTATCCAGTAAGGAAGATGACCACCATTAACAATGCTAGAGCCATCTTCCTCATAGAGCTTCGGGAGAAAATCTACATTGACATCGGTGCTCACGCATTCTCCATCACTGTCGAAGCAACAAGGACAACCTCAAGGCCAAAGGTTGTTCTCCCTAGTCTAATCATGGGGATCTTCCATAAAAAAGGTGTGGAAACTCCATAGGACATAAGCTTCATGCCTGTACCTCCTACTATTAATGCTCAAACAATTATAAAGAGCAAAGTTCGTCTTCTGGGTGATGAGGAAGCAGATGATCCTGAACAAGCACTTCCTATGGACACCGAGATTGAAGCGAAAGGACAACAATCTTCTTCACGAAGAGGTGGTGGTAGAGGAAGAAGTTGAGCCTCATCGTCTTCATCGGTGCCTCCAGATGCTTTTCAGATCATTCTTGAAAGGATTGACAGCTGAGAGAAATCAAAACTAAGCACTCCAATAGGTTGACCACCATTCAAGACCAAATCAACTTGCTCACAGCCAAGTTTGATAGCTTCATGAACTAGCCTTAGCACTTTGGCCATTCTTGTCAAAAAAGGGGAGTAGTATGGAGTAGCTCTTGAGGGAGAGCCAAATCTTGAGGGAGAGAACTTTTTACAAGTTTATATAGCTTTTATGTTTTTAGTTTTTATTATGGGTTTTCATAGCACTCATTTTAGTACTTTATGGTTTTAGTACTTTGGTTTTTAAGTAATCTATGACTTTAGTACTTAAAAAAAAAAATACTTGGATATGGTGTGTTATGGATACTTGAATATTTTAGCTATTTAAACTATGTTTTATTATGTAACTTTGCTTTGAAGTTTTTTAGTACTTTTAGATTATGTTTGCATTATCTTTATTACTCTTGTGCCCTTATTGGATCTTGTATCCTTGATGCAATTACCTTATTATTTTGCATCGGTTGAGTGTTGGACATGCAAAAGATACTTTGCATTGAGCCTATTAGCTTGCATGTCTGGATGTTCATTCATTGTGTGACTGATCATTGTGGTCACTATTTATAGTGATTGCTCTTGTTTGGTCAAGCCTTGCTTTATTGTTATATTCATGATTGCTTGATCGCATTGTGCTTATTCCATATGCATTTTAAGATTTCTACTTACAATGAACTTCTTGTGTTATTGTTTTCAGGAAAACTTGTTCGTATGGTTCAAGAGCTTCATAGAATCTAGAGTTAAGTGTGAGTGAGTTTTGACAACTGTTTCCAACTCAAATTTTAAGTCTAGAGTCTATTTTAGGGTTTTGTCACGAAATAGCCAAAGGGGAAGATTGTAAGGTTGAATTTATTCAACCATGTATTGGTTTTATTCCGTGCCAAATTTACTTGTAATTCAGCAATTAGATACCTTGTATTTAGGTGAGAATCATGTAAGGGTTGTGTGTGAGAGAGTGTGAAGAATTCAAGTGTTTGTGCATTCAAAGAGATTCTCACAAGTGACTCGCAACTGTCAACTTGCCAAAATGCCACACGTGTGAAGCATGAAGGAAGTTTAAGGGTCACGACAGTTAGAGCACAGCAGGACAAAAAAGGACAGTTTGGCCAATTAGTTATTTTGCGACTCAAACTCGCAACTCATCCTAGTTGAGAGTGAGTCACTAGAACACTCCATTTTGCAAAAAAATGACTTTTTACATTCCTCACGTACCCTACTATAAATACCCTTATACCCACAAAAATGAATTTTTACATTCCTCACGTACCCAACTATAAATACCCTTATACCCACGAAATGTAGAGAGCTTCTAGATAGAATTTTGAGAGAGAAACCCTAGAGAAAATCAAGATTGACTCGAGATGGCATTTCTTGTGAAGTACTCGCGAATTTGACATCCTGGCATGACTCTTAGCTTCTAGTCATGTGCTTCACATGTGGCCTTTCGTGGGTTACTTTTCTAATGAGCTTCTCACTAGCTAGTTGCGAACTGCACTAATTCTTCTTTAAAACTTGATTCTTCACCAATCTCTCACACTCATCCCTTACAAATAAACCCACATAAATACAAGGAAAGGATTGAAGAAATTACAATAAATTTGGCATGGAATTAAAGTCAACAAATGCTAGTTGGAAATCACAACTTTACAGGGATAAATACTACTTTATTTTCAAATTTCATATTACATCAATTAAAAAAATGTGTAGTTTTGTGTCATTATTTTATTTGATTATTATTTAGGTATTTAATTTAGTCAAATTTTTATTTTGAATTCAAATGTCATATTTTGCTGGATTACATTTACATGCTAAGTCGTGACTTTAAACTTCTTACAAAAGTAATCAATGAAATTACTATATAGAGAAATGTCACATAAAATAAGGCTAGCTTATCTTTTGATGTTGAAACTTGATTAAAGCTTAGAAACTTTTAAGTTTAAGCTTTTCTCATATATATTCGAAAATTTATTTGTATGTTAAAAACAAAATAGAATGGCCAAGTATGAATAGCCTAAAAATATTCAAATGTTGACTTTATAAATTTCCATATTTTCCTATGCTTCTATTTGAATAAAGAATTATATATGATTGTAGATTTAAAAAAATTATTATTTTATGTTTATGTTTATTTTTATAATGATTTTGTTTTATTTTTTTATTTAAATAATGGTAGATATTAATTAATATATTTGTAGCCCTTTTAGATCTTTTAAATTATGTATAAAAAATAAACAGGCAAGTTGGTTTTTATCAGTTAGATGATATCCTTGATTACATGCAAGCCACGCCAATAAACATACAAAAGCAAAATAAAATTACCTATAATTATTTTGTTGGAATTAAATAAATATATATATATATATATATAATATTTAACATTATACACCTTGGCACTTTGTTGTTATTGCAATTGTGTGGCATGTACCCATTTCACCCAAAAAAAAAAATTTAACTGCGTCCTTTGGCATCTCCTTGAATTCGAGAATTATAAAATAACTTTAGTCCAAACTAGTCGCAACAAAATATAGATTACAACTTATTAGAGCTAAAATACGATAAAATCTCTGAAACTGAACGGCTACTATAACTCGTAGAAATTAAACCTGAAGGACATTGTTGTTTGTGCTTTTTATGCTAAGCACACTCGCCATATAAATGAAAAAATAAAAGTATCAAAGCTTTTTTTTTTTATAGAAAAAAATGTATCAAAGGTATCAACTCTAAATCTATGGTCGCTAATAATATTTATATAAATAATATTTTATTATTTACACTCAAACATTATAAAAAAAAAAAAAAGATACTTATAAATGAACCCGTAAGTGTGATTCCTAATAGTGTTGCAACATGATCAACTAATTTAGGAGCCGCATATGATATGAATTTGTAGTCCATGATATTTTGACCAATTTAGACTATGGTTGCCAACTAGGAAGTAGAAACTAATCTCTTTCAAATCGACTTCTTTGGAAGATTCATAAAATATCAATGATTTTTTTTTTTTTTGCTTCAAATGCGCCGTGCAAGCAAGAATAAAAATTTCATTAAAAAAAATTTACATGTGATATAAAAGTAAGGTAAGACTATCTTTAGATACTTAAACTTGTTTAAAACTTAGAAACTTTGTTGCTTAACTTCTTTCTCATAAATAGTAAGAATATGATTTATATGTTAGAAATGAAAGAGAAAGGGTATGAATAGCCTTAAAAATTCAAAATTTGACATAGAAATTTCTATATTTTCCTATGCTTCTATTTGAAAAAATTGGAACATATGTTTGTGGAATCAAATTAAAAAATATATTTATTTAAATGTTTATTTTATTTTATGATGTTTTATTCAAAAATAATAATTTAAAAAATATATATTTGTAACCCTTTTAGATTTTTTTAATAAGGTATGAAAAAAAAAACAAGTAAGTTGGAGTTTCCCAAACTTTTTTTATAAAACAAAACCAATATTTTACAAATCCATAGTGGGTGTGTATATTTTTTTTAAGGAGACTTTGATTGCGAATGAGTAAGCTAAAATTGAAATGCGCTAGTTATGGTGCTATTATGGTCCCATTTAATGAAATCAAATTTGTAACTTTTTTAATTCAAAAAAAAAAGTTTGTAACTTTTGAAAAGCCAGCAAAAGATTGATATTAGGGACTTGGGCCTACTATAAATTTTACTACTAAAAAGTTGGAAAATTGTTTTTTATTATGCTGGTCATCCAATACCAAATCATGTTATTGTCACTTTTCTTTGTAAGCTTTTTATAGTAAAATTGATAATAAATTTAATAGTTTCCATCTAGTGAAAAGTAAATGACCATTTCTAGGGTAAATTTTGATTGATGGATGAGATTTTGTTACTCATTACTATCTTGGGCGCTTTATTTATATTTGTATCTGATTATATTTGTGCAAGGTCTAAGGATTTGTGAACCTCTTCTGGTTTGGTGTTGATATGCGTTTGTTTTGCTTTATTTAGTTTAAAGATATTCTAGTGGGTTCCAGTTAGTTCAATTGGTATAATCTTTGATGATTAAATAAGAGATCTACATTTCAATCCTTGCCTATATCAAAATTCATTTGCTATCTTAATCTGATAATAAACATCTATTATCAGGAGTGGACGCCATATGATTAAACTCTCTCTAAAAAAAAAGGTTTAAAGATATTCTATTTTGCTTGCTTTAGTTTAAAGACATAGTCTTTGTGATAATAACATATGGTATAGTTTATTTATTCTTTTCTTGTATTGTTGAATAGGTTTTCAGGCTGTGGATCTTAAACAAAGCAAAGATATAGATTTGGGTGGTTTAGCATGAAGCTCAAGTTGGTCTGAGGTGACTCTGCTAGTGTAGTGACAGCTTACTATGTGAGTCTTTGACATTGATTCTTATTGCTTCATATTTATAGCATTTGTAATGTAATTAGAGAGTGGCCATAAATATGTGGTTACTCATCAAACACTTCGATGCAGTCACCATAAATATGTCCGATTGAAGCAACTTTTCAGCAATCACACGTAAACTCTAAACAGTGTGAAAATTTTATGTTCCAATGGTTATTGTCACATGAAAATCTCCCAAGACACACCAAAGTTTGTGATTGGTGGTGTACAAGAGTTTATAAAAATTCAACTATATAACTGCATTGGTCAAAAACTTACACGGTTGAATTTAATTATTATTAAGAGAAAATAATACCATTCCAATTGTGTTACTTTTGTCAATACAATTATATGATTGAATTTTTTTGAGAAACTTAAGATATGTACCAAAGTTTTGTTTTATTTTGTCTGGGTTTGTTTTTGTATAAGATGATCGATTCCTACAAACTAGTACCTCACCTAAGAGACAACAAGCCATTAGGTAATGGGCCTTACCCAACGAAAAGCCCATATACCTTTTTTCCAGCATATGGAATGCCGATGATTGGGCCACAAGAGGTGGGTTCAGGAAGATAGACTAAAAGAAGGCCCCATTTGTGTCCTCTTACAAAGACTTTAGTGTTGATGGTTGCCAATGAGAAGATCCATACCCTGCATGTGTTTCAACCAACACTCAAAATTGGTGGGATCAATATTTTGCTTGGCATCTCTCTTTCTCAAAAAATGGATTATGCTTGGGTGCAGAGAAATCTTGTTCTTTACGATTATTGCAAGGACTATGAAAGTTACCCCACATTACTAGTAGAGTGTTCATTGAGTCCATGGGATTGTTGAGCAAAGTGATAAGGGATAAATACTACTTGATTTTTTATTTATTTATTTTCAAATTTCATATTACATCGGTATAAGAATATGTAGTTTTGTGTCAGTTATTGTATTTGATTATTATTTAAATAATTATTTTATTAAGTTTTTTTTTTAATTCTGAATTCAAATGTCTTCTTTTGCTAGAATTACATTTTCATATTGAGTTGTGACTTTAAACTGCTTATAAAAGTAATTAGTGAGATTACTTTATATAGAAATGTCACACAAAAAGAAGGTTAGTGTATCTTTTGATACATAAACTTGTTTAGAGCTTAAAAACTTTGAAGTCTAAGCTTCTCTCATAAATAGTCAAAAATTTATTTGCATGTTAAAACAAGGGATAATGGCCAAGTATGAATAGCCTAAAAATATTCAATTGTTGACATTGTAAATTTCTATATTTTCCTATGCTTCTTTTTCAATAAAGAATTACATATGTTTGTGGGTACATAAAAACAAACATATTTATTTTCATGTTTATGTTTATTTTATAATGGTTTTGTTTAATTGTTTTAATCAAATAATAATAATTCTTAGTTAATATATTTGTAACCCTTTTAGATCTTTTAAATTATGTATAAAAAATAAACAAGTATGTTGGCATTTATCAGTTAGATGATATCCGTGATTACATGCAAGGCACAACAATAAACATACAAAGCAAAATAAAATAAATTATAATTATTTTATTGAAATTAAATTATATTGTGAAATGTGATAATTTTTTAAAATAAATTACAGTATAACATTATAAACCCTGGCACATAGTTGTTATTGCAATTATGTGGCATGTACTCATTTTACCACTTTTTTGTTCAACTACATCCTTTGGCATTTCCTCTAAATTCATGAATAAACAATAACTTAGGTCCAGACGATTTGCAAAAATAAATAGATTAAAGCTTACAAGAGATGATACTCAAACAATTAGAATATTTATATTGTAACATGGCAAGCTCGATTTACAATGTCTACACTCTTATCCCCTGAAATTAGATGGAAAAATTTGTACAGCATATATAAGAGAACAGTTGGACATACACTTGGAACAATAAATATAAAAAAGCTAAGAACCCTAAATCTATGTTTGTTAATAATATTGAAATGAATAATTTTTTATTTTATTTACACTCATGCATTATAAAAATATTTTTAAATGAACTCGAAAGTGTGATTCTCGATAGTGTCACAAAGTGATCCCATAATTTAGGAGCCACATAAGATATGAATTTGTAACCCACAAGATTTTCACCAATTTATACTATGGTTGCCACTAGAAGCTCATCTCTATTAATTTGACTTCTCAAGAAGATTAAAAAAAATATCATTGATTATTTTTTTCCTTCAAATATGTCCTGCATGTAAAAATATAAAATTATATAATAAAAAAAGCATAGAACTAATATAAAAAATAAGGTCAGATTCTCTTTAGATACTAAAACTTATTTAAAACTTTAAAACTTTGAAACTTTGCCTCTTTTGCATAAATAGTAAGAAAATGATTTGTTTGATAAAAATGAAGGAAAAAAGGGTATGAATAGCCTTAAAATTTCAAATATTAACATTGAAATTTCTATATTTTCCTATACTTCTATTTGAATAAATAGTAACATGTGTTTTCATGAAAACAAATTAAACAAAAATATTTATTTTTACGTTTATGTTTTTTTTATATAATGTTTTTATTCAATTATGACATTCAAAAATAATAATTCTTAACAAATATATATGTAGCCCTTTCAGATTTTTTAAATTAGGTATAAAGAATAAACTAGTAAGTAGGCATTTTCTAAACTATTTATAAGAACAAAAAATAATATTAAGCAGACCTATAATGGATGTGTATATTTTTTAAGGCCTAATCTTTGGCATCTTAATGCTTTAAACGATTTTTTGAGCTTGAAGACTATCCAATTTCATCTTAGTGTACCTTTTCTTAAGAGTGCTTCTGTTGATCATGGTTTAGATTTAGCTAAAAGAGTAAAAGTGTTGTAGGGCCTAGTGCACCTAAATCTGCCCCGAAGACCTTGACTCGACGAGAAAGCCCTAGGAAATCCCATTCACAGGTGAAGAAGGGTTTCCACAAATGGGAACCCAAGGCCAAGGTCTTCGAGGAACCCTTCTTCACTTGCTTCCTCTAGGAACACGTTGAAGAAAATGCAGAGTTTAATGTAATAGTCATCTCCGCATTTAAGGCTTCCCTTACCTAATGTCAGCCACATTAAATACTACAAAGCTGGCATGAATAGGGAAGACACCCCCAAAAGTTTATATTCATGATCAAGAAATGGTAGGAGAAGGTGCTGATGGGACAAGTATCTCCCTAAATCCAACTAAGAACAAGACAACTAGAAGAGGAGGTGAATGGCTATAAAAGGAAGAGGAGAGCAATAGGAAGAGGGATCCAAAAAATATAGTTTAAAAAAAAACAAGAAGAAATCGTAAATAACACACATATAGGACATCGTAATATTTGGATTTTCAACTTATGTAACCATGTTAATTTGTGATAATATTGTCTTGTGGTTTATCACAAATATTATCAATTCAAAATAATAATCACACACAAAAACACAAATATCTACGTGGAATTGAAGGGAAAAACCACGAGACAAACTCCGAATCAATTCACTATTAACAAATTAAGTACAATAATTCTCAAATTTGTGCCTAACTTGAGATTCACAAAATACAATAATAAATCCACCAGTATATATCTCACAGCTAAAAAAATTCTCCTTGTTTTTTTTTACTCTCACATACACTATTTATTTATCTCGAAGGCAGCAACACTTTTCTCTCTCCTCTCTATTTTCTTCCCCATGCACAACTCTGATACCACTTGTTGAGGAGAAAAAAATCTTGGGGAGCTTCGTTGAACAATTAATATAACATATAGAGACACACTTTAGCCCAAAAGGTCTAAGCCCCATGAGTATGTGCTCAATTATGTTATATTAACCCTCATTCTTCTCATCATCATTTAATGTAGGACTTCACTCACACCTATATACCCAACATTTAATACTAAAAAAACTTGAAATTCAAACATTTCATTAATGTCTTAGCTATTGATTTTTTATCTTCACGAAAATTTTCAAGGATGGAGGACATAATAAGAAAATGTAATGCAATAGTGGATTTGTCAAAATTCATATCTAATAAAAAGCAAGGTTTTGAAATCCAGACTGGACCGTACGGTCCGACCCGGTTAACCGTGAACCCCTTTTCTTTGCGGTTCTTTTAGCCTTAAGAACCTTTCTATGCAAGAATAGCATGGACCCGTGCGAACTGGGGTTGAACCGCACAATTCTTAAAACCGTGAACGGTTCTCACAGTTCCTTTTTTCAACAAATATCGGCTGAAATTAAAGATTTGGCCAGCATGCACTTTGGACTTTTTTTAGATCTGGAATCAAAATATTTGTGAGGGAAAAAGAAAACAAACTGAGAAGAAGATGACAAAGTAGGGGTTGTGCGAAGTTGAAGCAGCAAGCTAGCAACCCAGCACAGATCACCAGTCACGACCTTCATCTTCATCTTCATCTTCTGCTTCTATTTATTCTTCTTACTTCTTTTTCTCCTTCTTCTCTTTCTTCTTTGATTCTTTCCGTCTCCACTGCTGTGGTTTCCGTTTCTCACCTTCTCTCTACTAGTGTTCGTGTTGATTCTTTTGATTTCTTTTTTATGTTTCCAAATTCCAAAGCCCTTCACGTGACTTGCATTGGGAAAGAAGAAAAATTTTGATTTTTGAATTAAAGAATAAAGATGGCAAAATATTTCAACCATTAGATTGATTCTTTTGAATTCTTTTTTATGTTTCCAAAGCCCCTTCACGTGACTTGCATGGGGAAAGAAGATTACTTTTGATTTTTGAATTGAAGATGGCAAAATGTTTTTTTTTTTTTTTTTGCTGAATAATGGCAAAATGTTTCAACCATTAGATTTTTGCAGCTGAGCCCGTGACATGACTATTGATAGATTGATATATAACAAATAAAATATTATAAGTACTTTTAATTAATATTTATGATTTTTTTTAAAAGAGAAAATCTAGTGTTGTAAAATATCTCACAATTTTGCCATTATTGTCTAGTCTTCGGATTATCTACTTTCGAGAAATTAACACTTCAATTTAGTTTCCTAAGTATCAAACTGAAGCTGGGTCATGCCTAATCCTTAGACCACATACCTTGTCTAAATTGATATTTTATTATGTGTTGAACAGAACATTAGTTATGTCTGGTCCTCGGGTCATCTACTTTGGAAAAATTAACACTTCAATTTATTTTTCTAAGTATCAAACTGAAGCTTGGTCATGCCTGGTCTTCGGACCACATACCTTGTTTAAATTGATATTTTATTAAGGGTTGAACAGAACCTTAGTTATGTCTGGTCCTCAGATCATTTGCTTTGGGAAAATTAACACTTCAATTCATTTTTCTAAGTATCAAACTGAAGCTTGGTCATGCCTAGTCTTTGGACCACATACCTTGTTTAAATTAATATTTTATTAAGGGTTAAACAAAACCTTAGTTATGTTTGGTCCTCGGATCATCTACTTTGGGGAAATTAACACTTCAATTCATTTTTCTAAGTATTAAACTGAAGCTTGGTTATGTCTGGCTCCTCAGATCACATGCCTTATATAAATTGATGTTCGTATTAAGTGTTGAACGAAACCTTAGTTACATTTAGCCCTCAGATCATCCTTTCTAAGGAAACTGACACTTCTTGGTATCCATGTATCTTATGTATGTTGATATTCTATTAGGCATTGGTTAAAATTTAATTATGATTGATCCTCGGCCTGTTTATGTTTAACGTAAATCCAGGCCTAAGTTTTCCCTTCTGCTTGCAAAATTTGAAGAGTCCCAAAAATAGTGATAAGTGGATAGAAGCCCATGAGCATCACTTAAAGCATATTGAACATATTTATTGCCTAATTCATTCCAGATTGATTCCTTGTTAATTAATTTATGAAGGGAAACAGACTATTGTTCTAGTATGACAAACAAACTTCAAGTAAGAAGAAAAAGATAACAGGTATAAATATAAAGAATGGCAGTAAATTTGAAATTTGTAGTAGAAATAACTTGCTCTTTTTCATTGATTTGAAATTCTTAAAAAATACATTTGCTTGCAAGTTGTCAAAATTACATTAAATAAAGATAAAGAGAAAAGCTGGAGAGAGGAGGAGCAATCATGGCTTCAGCTTTAACTTTAAAGGGCCTTTAGGAGCTTTTGGAAGCTGAGGTTGTGCCGAAGAGTCAGCAGCTATCCCTTTGCCTTTCGGATCTTCCTTCAAGGTTACCGGAATTGTCACTAAGACAAGGTCTATTGTTTGGTCAGTCTGTTTGTCCTTAGAAGATTCCTTGGGATCACTTGGAGGCTGTGTATCCTCAGGTGCCACCCCTTCTGTTGGTTCAGCATGCTTTGGAAGCTGACTTTTAATAGAAACAAGGTTGTTAGCTACATCACCTTGTTTATCCTCAGCTCCTTGAATGACAACACCATCCTTGATTTAGGAAGGGGCAGAGGCTGGGATGGTTGGAGGGAAGTAGACATTTTCTGCCTTCCAAAGGGTGGAAAAGGCATCAATACCAGCTCCAAAAGTGCCTCATTCCATACTTGAAGGTAGTAATGCCTATATACCTCAGGAACTTGAGCTTTGAAAGTTTTAGTGGTCTCTGCCATGCCAACCTCATAACCCTCTTGTTCAGCTTGGTTCTTTGCCTTCTTTGTCTCCTTTTTTGCTTTGATCGCCTCTTCTTTAGCCTTGATGGCCTTCTCCTTTGCTCTCTCAGACTCCTTTAGATCTCTCTCTTAAGATCCTCAATCAACTTTTTTGCAGCAGCGAAGTTCTCATCGACTTGCCTAAGCTGCAGTCTATGGTTCTCAGCTTGCTTCTCGACTGTTTTTACAGTAGCATCCAAGATGGACTTCTCACTCTCTACTTTGCTCAGATTAGTCGTGGCCTCTTGTAGTTTCTTCTCTTGTAGGTCAAGGATCCTCTAGGTGTTGCTACGACTTAATTCTTCAGTCTTGAAGGACTTGTACATACTAATGACAATCTCCTTTGCCCTGTGAGCAGACTAAACAGTCTATGCATAGAAGATAGCAAAGTAATAAAGCAAAGTTAAAATTCTCAAGTGTAACAGAAATGGAGGTAAACAAAGCTTGGATGAGAACATTCTGATCTCTCATTCTTCTAAGCTCACCCATGTCCTCGGGTAACAGTAAAGCTTGCTCCAGTGCGTTTGCTACGTAGGCGGCTGTTCCCTTATTAGAATTCCTGATGGATGCATCAACAGTGACCGCATGGTCGTCCATGGTCATCTCGAGAGCCCAGATTGGGGCATGTACAGCCACGTGAGACTCGGTCCATTTATTTGACCTCGTCTACACTGTACGAGCCTGTTTTCCTCCTTTTTCGTGCTCAAGCTCCTTGGAAAGGGGGTTTTTCCCTCCCTCAATCACTTCTTTCCCTTTCTGCTGATCCATCTTTCTTTTGTGGTCAACTTGGTTAGTGAGTTGAGATTGGGTAGGACGTGGGAGCTTGGATTCAGGGATTTTCTTGGCACCTTTATCTTTGGCCTTGGCTTAAGGTACCTTAGGAAGCTCTTGGGTCCCCACTTGAGCTTCTAATACGTCTTTAAGACTTGGCTTAGGTATGCGTTGGATGCCCATTATGTCAGATTGTTGGATGTTGCCTTGTGGGGGGTTTGAAGAGGATGTGCCGAGGATAGCAACTTGGTCTTTGGGAGAAGAGGGTCGATTGAAGACTTCAAACTCGTCCTCAGAGGAATCTGATACTTTAACAATATCTTCTTCTTCCTTTATACTGGGTTGGAAAAAGGTGGCTTCACCAGTTGTGGGCTAAGTTGGAATTAGGAAGAGAAGGATACCTTCTGGTATGGGTTGTGTGATAAAGGTGCCTTGAGGAAGAGGAGTTCCTTCAGGTAGCAAAAAACCCTCGACAGCAGCGCTTATCCGGTGTAAGTGTGGGTCCTTGGCTCTGATCACGCACTTAGGCGCCTGGAAAGCTTTGGAGATGGGATCGTAGTCGAGGATTAAATGAGCTGCTCGGAGTTGGCCGTCTGAGTGCACAAATACTTCAACTTGCAGTATTTTGTCTAATCTTACGAAATCAACAAGATGAGGATGGCGATTCGCTGCGTGTGGGTTTGCAAAATCGTTGAGAAGAAAAACAATATTAGAATAAGTAAACGTTTTATATAAACCCAAGTTTAAAAAGAATGGTTATTAACAGTTCAACTGAATTCGGAACTTCACCTGGTTTCCCTTCCATTCTTAGACAGGGCAGGCCGTCGAGCCAATCCCTTAATATAATTAGGAAGTCATTTTTTAGACCATTGTTGGATTCAAGGAGGCATTGGATTAATCTTACTTCTCGATGCCTAGATTTTAGATAATATCCACCTTGTTTCTTTAGGAAGTGGAGGTTGTAAACCCAGTTCACATCATGATGGGTGAATCCTAGGTTCATCTTTTCATTTAAGGCATCTATGGAACCCAGAATCCTAAACATGTTCGGGGCGCATTGAGTAGGAGCTAGTTTAAAGGCTCTAAGGTAATCCCTGGTAATGGTCCCCATTGGGATTTTCATCCTTCCTTCTATGAATGCTATCAACGGGATTACAACCTCACATGTCTGTCTTTGTTCTAACCATTCCTCTTCCGTACAGTATGTAATAGACACCCCTGGTGGAATACTATATTTAGCCTTAAATTGTTCTATTTTTTCATCTGAATCTACTAGGGATGCAAATCTACCCATTTTTGGGAGCGAGGTGTGGGTATGATGGAAAAACTAAGAAAATAGATAAACCGAGGAAAAGTAAACACTAGAGAGAGAGAGAGAGAATAAGGGAAATAATGAAAGATGGAGTTTGGGAAAACTTACTTTAAGAAAAAAAAAGTCACCTCGGCCTAGTTCTTGGTAAATGTGAGGGCGCGTGTAGATTGCAAGAAGTTGGCGGATACGTTGAATCGGTGCTGTAATGTGTAAGATAGTTTGAATTGTTAGTTTTTATACCGATGGAAGTCATAAAGCGGGAAACTTCCCGCCTATGTCTCTATGTTATCCTCAACCATTGGATGCGCATCACGTCGCTAAGTGTGGGGGACAAAGAGACGTCAGAATTTAATTTGAGGACGCTCCGCATGCCGATACGTTAGGAATGTGCTATGGGTAGCTCAAAAGTCACCATCCCTGTCAGCAAAGATGTATGGTGTACACAAGCTAACGGTGACAGATGTCGAGATCCTCTTTTCCTCTCGAGGTAGTAAAATGAGAATCTCGAGGGGCTATTGTAGGGTCATTGGGCCTGGGAATATGTGTGGGGCGGCCCAAAAGTATTTTATAGGCTAAAAGCCTAATCCGAGGACATTGAATGGTCCGAGGATGTATGAATGTTAACTCCTAAAGCAATACTAAATAAAAAAGAGGTGATGTCTGAGCAAGTATGTCCAAGAAGAGAGTCTGAGAAAGATTATGTCCTCAGATATACATAGCCGAGGTAGGAGAAGGGCTGGTTAATATCCACAAGCTATGTTCCAGAAATCCTATAGGTAAGGGTAAACATGGTAAATATGGAAGATAAGAAGAAGGGCGGTGGAATATCTAAGATAAAGTTGTTACCACCGCCCCCGCATTGAATGCTCTACAACTACTATTCTAGCCGCATTAATGGAGAAGTGAGACCTGAGCATCAAAGTTTAACCTGGCTCCTATCTCCAAAGACTTCAAGGGAGGTGGATGAGACAAGTATCTAAACCAGCAATCGAACCTTGACATGGAGCATGAAGAAGAGGAGAATGAGAGGATATAAAAGGGATGAGGGATCTTGAGGAGAGGAGATCGGAAGAAAGGAAGAAAAAATATTGTAGACCTTATTATCCATAATTGTAATCTGTATTAGGAAGAAGTAATATAAATCATCATCAGCTTGTGTCTGAGGAGAAGATTCTTTCATATAAACAGTTTCTTGTGTATATCTTCGTGATTAAAGTTCATCATTGTTGTTATCTAACATCATTAGAACCTAGATTTTAAGCCCACTTTCTACAAATTTTATTGTAAAAGGCCGTTCAGGCTCATTCTCTTCTAACTGTGGGTTCGGGCTTAAATTATGTCATTACAGTTGGTATTTACCAAAATATTTATAAAAATAAAAACAATATTAAGCAAATCCATAGTGGATGTGTATATTTTTTTTAGGCCTAATATTTGGTGTTTTAAAGTTTTAAACTATTTTTAGAGCTTGGAGATTATCTAGCTTCATCTTAGGCTTGGTTTGGATACAGCAGAACACGTCCAGCGTTTAGCGTTTTTCAGCCTTTTTTTTTTCCCTGCTGCGTTTCAGACAAAACGCATTGCGTGCACTGTGCGCGTACTATTCATGCACTTTTCAGTAATTTTTTATTAAAAATGGCTCCGCAGTACTATTCACACATTTAAAAATGATTTTGCTACAGTATTTTCACTTTTCAGCTGTATCTAAACAAACCCCTAGTGTGCTTCTTTCTTAAGAGTAGTTTTATTGATCATGATTGATAGTTAGCTAAATTGTTAAAGCTGTGTTCTTTATGATATCTTAAACATCATAATTTTAATTAAAATATAACTCTTATAATGTTTTAATTTGATGTCATATTAATAGCTTAAGCATCAATAGATTTTGTTAAATTCTTCGTCAGTTAGAAGTTAGTATAAAAATTATGTTAGACTATTAAATTTAAAAAAAAAAAAAATGAAATTATAATCTTAAAGGTGCTGAAATTATAATATTTATTGGATATGTTAATAAACCATGGATCGTTGACTTATATATCTTAAAACATGTAATGTTAACGTGGTCCTCTCACATTCTTAAACTCATAATGCAAACAAGATCACGTCTCAGAGCTCTTGTATAATGAAAAAAGGAATAAATATTTGCTTATGCCAATATTTGAAAGACAAGTTGAATAACTAATTATATTGTGACTTTCACACCTCCAAAATATAAATCTTTGCAGAAAATCTACAAAAGAGTAACGATTCAAAATTTTGGCCTCTCATGTAGGCTTCATGTTACCATGTTCCTTGATTAATAATTAAAATTGCAGTAAGATCATGAATGTCAATGTTGTTGATTAATTGAATGAATAAGCATGATAAAAGAGAATAAACACAAAAGTTTACATGGTTTAGTATGACGGCCTCCGTCCATAGTAAAATTCTTAATGACTACACATTCTCTATTAAGTATTCCCATTTACAATAAACCCAATATAAGATTTATATACTAAAGAACCCTAGAACTAACCACAGACTAACTCAATATTAATTTAAATTTTCTTTAAGTTCATTGGTCATTTAAATCATAATATGTCTAACAATGGGCCTTGAAATATTGCACAATTTATGTGATCTACGACATTCTCTCTTATGCTAAGTACAAAGAAAGTGAAAATAGAAATGCATGAATAAAACTTTTAAGAGATAATTTTGAGTCCACATTAAAATGAGTAATCTACAAATATGTATGTTAACACCAATTTCAACCATTAAATTATTTATTTTGCTATAGTTTGCATAGCTTATCTCATACCCCATTTAGCAAAAGTTTAAATTTGGACGTGGTCAAGTTTGGGAAAGGGCATCGAAGCATTATTTTGGAGGTTGACCAGTGTTTCCATTGGCATCATGTAATTACCACGACAAATGTGTCCATTTATGTTGATCCCTTCGATTTTTTATTTTACAATATTTTTGGGTATGCATAAGTTATCTATACTAACATGTAACCTGTGCAAACGCATAGATACATTTAAAATTAAACACTATTTTTATAATAAAAATATAAATAATTAGTCAAATTATTTTTAAAAAATAGCATATAACACATGCATAAGTATGGATACAATTAAAATTAAACATAATTTTTGTCACAACAATATAAATAATTAGTCTAATTATTTTTTTTTAAAAGGTAAACGTAATTAATCACATATTAAAATTCTTACATAAATTTAATACTACTTATGATTGTTTTTTTTAATAAGATAGATTGTATGAGGATCTTTGTTGTATGGTGATTTTTATTGAGTATATATGATTTTTATTTCAAAATTTATAGTTCATTAAAATTAAATTCTTAGTATTTTACACTCATTAGCTCAATTGACATAATAATTAAAAAACTTAAGTGGACATATGACACAAATTTAAGTGGATAATTATAATGTGGATAATTATAATGTGGTCTTTACATAAATTTAGACACATGACACAAAATTTGATTCCATAAAAATATAAATAATTAGTCAAATTATTTTTTAAAAGTAAACATAATTTGTCACATATTAAAATTCTTACCTAAATTTAAGACTACTTATGATCATTTTTTTTTCTAATTTTTAATAAGATAAAACTTGTGGTGATCTTTGTTGTGTTGTGATTGTTATTGAGTACACGTGATTGATATTTTTTTTAATATTATAGTTCATTAATATGAGATTCTTAATATTTTGCACTCATTAACTCACTTGGCATAAATATTAAAAAACTTAAATAGACACTTGGTAAAACTTAAGTGGATAATTATAATGTGGTCCCCACAAAAATTTAGACACATGACACAAAATCGAATTCTAATTTCAAATTGTAATTAAACTTTCTCTAAGCTTTGCGAAATGCAATTTTTATTATAAAAATATAAACAATTAGTCAAATTTTTTTAAATAGCATGTAACACATGCATAAGTATGGATACATTTAAAATTAAATGCAATTTTTGTCATAAAAATATAAATAATTGTGAAATTATTTTTAAAAAAAAAGTAAATGTAATTAGTAACATTAAAATTCTTACCTAAATTTAATGAGAAATTATTGTATATTCTCGGAATATCATAAATGCGTACTCCCTTCTCTCACATAAATGGAAGGTCCTAATAATTAAATTCATGGTGGGACCCACGATTTATGTGAGAGGGAGGACTACGCATTTATGGTACTCCGAGAGTATCTAACAATTTTCCAAATTTAATTCTACTTGTGATCTTTCTTCTTCTTTTCTTTTTTTCTTTTTTCTAATTTTTAATAAAATAGAACATGTAGTGATTTTTGTTGTGTGGTGATTTTTATTGAGTATATGTGATTTTTTTTTTTTTGTAGTTCATTAAAATTAAATTCTTAGTATTTTGCACTCATTAACTTGCTTGGCACAAAGATTAAAAAACTCAAGTGGACACATTGCACAAACGTAAGTGGATAGTTATAATGTAGTCCCCACATAAATTCAAACACATGACACAAAATTGGATTCCATAAAAAGTAAATGTAATTTTTTATATATATTTTTTTAATTTTCCAAAATTATATATTCCCAAAAATTTTACTTTTTATGGAATCCAATTTTGTGTCATGTGTCTAAATTTATGTATATATTTTTTAAAAGTAAATGTAATTTTTCACACATTAAAATTCCATATTTTAATGTGTGAAATATTACATTTACTTTTTATGGAATCCAATTACATTTACTGTTTTAGTCCCTATTCAAATTCTATATATATTTTAAAAGTAAATGTAATTTTTCACACATTAAAATTCTTACCTAAATTTAATACTACTTATGATCATTTTTTTTCTAATTTTTAATAAGATAAAATGTGTGGTGATCTTTGTTGTGTTGTAATGGTCATTGAGTACATGTGATTTTTTTTAATATTATAGTTCATTAATATTAGATCCTTAGTATTATGCACTCATTAACTCCTTGGGCACAAAAATTAAAACACTTAAGTAAACACATGACACAAATTTAAGTGGATAATTATAATGTGGCTCTTACGTAAATTTAGACACATGACACCAAATTGGATTCTAATTTCAAATTCTAATTGAATTTTTTCTGAACTTTGTGAAACTCAATTTTTATTATAAAAATATAAACAATTAATCAATTTTTTTTAATTAAAATAGCATGTAATACATGAATAAGTATGGATATATTTTAAATTAAACACAATTTACATAAAAATATAAATAATTATGAAATTAATCTTTTTTAAAAAGTAAACATAGTTAGTTACCTAAATTTAATACCACTTATGATAATTTTTTTTCTAATTTTTAATAAGGTAGAATGTATGGTAATCTTTGCTGTGCGGTAATTTTTATTAAGTATATGTGATTGGTTTTTAAAAACAGTTTATAGCTCATTAATATTAAATTTTTATTATTTTGCACTCATTAACTCACTTGGCATAAAGATTAAAAACTTAAGTGGACACATGACACAAACTTAAATAGATAATTATGATGTGGTTCTTATATAAATTTATACACATGACGCAAAATTGGATTCTAATTTCAAATTTTAATTGAACTTACTCTAAGTTTTGCAAAACATAATGTTTTATTATAAAATATAAACAATTAGTCAAATTATTATTTTTTAAATAGTATGTAACACATGCGTAAGTATATATGGATACATTTAAATTTAAACACAAATTTTGTCATAAAATATAAATAATTACTAAAATTATTTTAAAAAAAATATTAAACATAATTAGTCACATATTAAAATTCTTTCCTAAATTTAATACCACTTATAATCATTTTTTTTTCTAATTTTTTATAAGATAGAACGTGTGGTGATCTTTGTTGTGTGGAAATTTTTATTGAATACATTGTAAGTGCACAATTGCACCTAGACCCAAAAACAACTACGGGCTCAGGCCTAATGAGCCTTAGACAATAAAATTTGTAGAGCGTGAGTTTGAAACCTAGATTAGAAGTGCTGAGAACTTAATAACGGGCTAGGAGTTACAAACACAGGTAGATAACAAAAGATAACTGAAAATAGGCCTCCTCGGACGTTAGCCGAGGACTACTTCTGTATTATTGCTATTTCTTCCTTAAAAGTTACAATTCTTAGTCTCTTTCTTTGTTGCTGATCCCCCCTTTCTCTGACCTCCACCCCCCTTAAATACTTCCTTCCCTGATCCATTTGGGACAGTGACTAGAAGCTTCAGTCTTACTGTTCAGGGGTCACTTCCCCATTAATGCGGCCAGGGAGGTAGGTGCAGAGCCTTTAATGCGGAGGTGGCAGCCTTTGCACTTGATATTTTCTCTAACGTTGGTGCATCTAGAAGGTTCAGGGTGTTCCCTTTTAACCATTAGTCTTTCCAGAGTTATGCCCTGACCTTCATAATGAAATTTTGAGTTCTCTTAGATTTGTCCGAGGAGAAGCTCGTTCTCGGCTATACCCTCGGGTCCTCGGCGTATGGGCCAATTCGTAGAGTTTAATTCTGGAGCAGGTCGGCCCTCCATGCTACAGTCCAAAGGCCCATATGCCCACTTGGGTCCTTTTACCCCCCACAATAGCCCCTCAAAACTCTATTTTTCATCATCCGAGGAGAAAAATAGGGTTTTGATCCAACGAAAACTCTCCCCACACGTTCTGTAAATAATTACACGTGTGAAGACCGTTTCGCGTTCCAGAGGATGCCACTTGGCGATTTTATTTTAAAAAACGCACGCATTTATTACCGTAAGTTATACCTTGTCCCCCACGTTCGACGGTAAAATGAGCATCCAACGGTCCTTGTTACTCCACGAAAATTTGGGCGGGACAAATACAATTTCAAGGCCGCTTCCCACACGTCGTGACGCTTCGGGAACCTGCGCCTTCATTTATTTCTCCAGAGTCTAATCCCATCAAAACATCAGCAATCACCTTTTGTCCGCAGAAATCTGTGAAAATTTGCACAACTTGAAATTTGTAAGTTCTCATTTCTTTTCTCTTAACCCTTTCTCCTCGGACCCTGTCCTCGGCTCCCCTTATAACAGTTCTCCCTCTTAGAACTTAGTTTTTCATTCCTTTCTAATGGGAAAGTTTAAATGTTTAGTTGATACAGCCGCTGGGATGGAAGGCTTTAGAGCCAAGTATCGTATTCCCAGCGACGTAGGTTTAGAATATTACCCGGCGGAAGCCGTGGCCGGTTCTAGGAAGGCTGGAGAGGTTATCATCCCAATGGTAGCCTTCGTAGAAGGTGGGATGACCCTCCCAATGAAGCCTGTAACCAGGGAGTACCTCCACAACCACCGGTTGTGTCCCGATCAATGCGCCCCAAACGTTTTTAGAGTTTTGGGTAGCGTCGACGCTCTAAACGAGCAAATGGGTCCGAACCTCACCTGGCATGATGTCGTCTTCATGTACGAATGCCACAAACTCACTGGAGTAGGTTACTACATCAAATCCCGCTCCAGCGTAGTTAGGTTGATCTCCTGTTTGCCCAAGTCCAATAAAGGCATGAAGGATGACTACCTCATCGTTTCTGGCAATTGGCACGACGGCCCCCACTGCCAAGTTGAGTGGGGAGTTCTAGGTGCGACACCTTAGGATTTAACTTCCCATCCCATAACTCCCTAAATCATCTAGGAATGTGCATTTGCATTTACTTAAGCGTCTACCTTTAATTTTTTATATGTTCTGCACCTCTGACCATGTTTGTTTATTTGGATGTTTTTCTTTGCAGATAAGCAAAACGTACGCCCTCGCTTGAGCCACTGCAACGTTGCAGATTTGAATAGAGTGCTACATTCCGAGGTGTTTGTCAGCAGAGACTTACAACTTAGGGCGGCCCACTTGATTCTGGGGTACGATCCCGTCTCCTCGGACTTCCAGGAGATCAAGAACGCAATAATCGCGGGTGACCGAAGGCGTAGGAGAATCAACGTAGCCAGACCTCACTTTTTGGCCGATCACGACATCCCTGACGCCCCAAACACCGTATTGTACACACAGCCCATCGCGGCCATCCTACTCGCCGTGCACTCTCAGGAAATTGCTGTCCCAGAGGAGCAAGTTTCTTCCTCGAACACATTGGACGAGGAGATAGACCAGTTTCGGCTCGAGGACTCCCCCCGACCTCGCGGAAACCCGTTTATCATCCTTTCCGACGAGGAAGAAGAAGAAGTCGAGGCCTCTGGGATCGCGGGTCTAGTGATAGCGCGTCCAGACGATAGTTCCATTGAAGAAGAGATGGACAAGTTAAAGGACCTTATGACTGATAGAGGCGCCCGAGTGGCAAAGAAAGGAGCAAGAGGGTCCCAAGCTCCCCCTGCCTTACCACCACTCCCTCTTCCAGCTGAGCCAAAACCTCCCACTGACGATTCTAAGAAGAAAAGAAAAGTGGATGCCGAGGGAGCTGGTGGCAAGAAGCCAAAGAAGCTGAAACAACAGCCACCGCCGGCCCAGCAGCAGAAGTTGGACAAGGGAAAAGGGCGCGCCCGCTCAGTTGAGAGTGGGGAGATTAGGGACGTGGCGGAGGTTCGCCGAGCACCAGCCAGCTGGTCTCCTGACTTGAGGCTGGACAGCGCCCCAATTCCCTGCCACTCCAGCATTAGGACAGTCCAACAGGGCCACGCCCACCACATAGCCGAGGTGTTGGAGCGTCCTCTTCTGCTGCCCAAGGATATGGAATCCTTGGAGAAGATGGGCCAACCGCAGCTGTTCCTATCGTTAAAGAGGGATTTAGCTCTGGTAAGTTCCGCCTTACACTCCTATTCTATTTTTATTTGTGAACACTTCACTACATTTAACCTCCTAACATTTTTGCAGTCCATCCAAGAGGTTTTCGCGGCCGAGAAGTTTGTGGATGACTCTCGGAAGCGCGCTGGGATGGAGCAGGAGCTAAGACAAGAGGCAGAAAGGTCCCTAGACCAGGCCCTAGCAGAAAATGGGAAGCTCACGTCACAGCTGGCCGACTTGAAAAGAGAAAGAGATGGTGACAAGGCCAGCTTGAAGACGATGGAGAGCCAAGTGGAGGAGCAGCGTAAACTTCTCCGCCAAAAGGATGACGAGCTTGCCCAAGTCCAACAGGCACGCTCTGACTTGGAAAATGAGCTTACGCGGGCGAAGGAGGAAGCTCGCGCCCACAAGCACACCCTGGAGGCCGCGAAGAAGGCCAGTTATCAGGAGGGGGTGGCTAGAACGCAAGAAGAGCTGACAGAGGCTTTTGTGGCCTTGTGCCGAGAGTACTGTCAGCAGGTCTGGGGAGAGGCCATGAATGCAGCAGGGGTTCCTCAAGCTTCCGAGCTGAGGAAGCCCGAGAACATCTGGCTTCCCTTAGACATACAGGAGATTGAAGACTCTCCTGTGGCTGCCTCTCCTGCCCTTCCTCCTGTGGTGCAAGAGCTCGTTCCTGCTCCTACAGAACCTGAAGGTTCCCATAAAGAGAAGGACGAGTGCAGTGGTGCCGAGAAGGAGCAGATCCAAAGCATGGAGCCCCATATTCCTTCAACAGACAAAGGGAAACAAGCCTTGTCCACCTTTGAGCTGGAATTGAAGAGTACTGAGGCTGGCAGCAGCTCACTTCAAGACCCCCCTTCCCTAGTTTAGGGCCTAGTATAGGAACTTTCTGTACTCTCCTTCTTTGTATATAATTAATGAAGAAAATTTTTATTCAACTTTCGTTCATGTTGTCTTCGTTTTACTTTATTCTTTTTGTGTTTGCCATGAAAGTTTTCAATAACAAATAGTTAAAGGGAAAACAGAATAAATAAGTATAACTCCACCATGCAAACCACTATGACTTCAAAACAGCCACATAACTTAATTTAAACATCAAATAATGTCACAGTTTGACAACTCACATGGCAGCTAAACCGTTGTAATCTGACATATTGCTTTCAGTAGGATGTAAGGTCCGAAGACCATTCCTCACAAAAATTTGTTTAACACTTAAAAAATGAAGAACTTGAGATTCAAATTAATGAATGGTGAGATAATGATTTCCACAAAACGGGTGATAAGAGTAAGAACAGTGACAAGGTTTGTGGTTCGAGGACTACACTTAACCAAGTTTTTGTTTGATTCTTAAGAACTATAACTCCAAATGTTAATTTCCCCAAAGTAGGAGGTCCGAGGACCCGGCATAACTAAGGTTCTGTTTAACAAATGACAAGACATCAATTTCCACAAGGTTTGTGGTCCGAGGACTACACTTAACCAAGTTTCTGTTTGATTCTTAAGAACTGTAACTTCAAATGTTAATTTCCCCAAAGTAGGAGGTCCGAGGACCCGGCATAACTAAGGTTCTGTTTAACAAATGACAAGACATCAATTTCCACAAGGTTTGTGGTCCGAGGACTACACTTAACCAAGTTTCTGTTTGATTCTTAAGAATAGTAATTTCAAATGTAAGAGGTACTTATAACCTTTGAAATGTTAACTAACAAAAGCACATTTTATTAATAATAATACCTTCTAAGGTCATTTACATTCCATGGGCGTGGTACAATTCTTTCATCTAAGTCAGCTAGCCGATATGACCCTATGCCTGCTACTGAAACAATGCGATAGGGGCCTTCCCAGTTGGGACCTAACTTACCCCAAGCTGGGTTCTTAGAAGTGCCCACAACTTTCCTCAGTACAAGATCACCAATTGCGAGCGGCCTTAGCTTCACGTGAGCATCATATCCCCGTTTTAGCTTTTGTTGATAATAGGCCATTTGGACCATAGCTGCCTCGCGTCGTTCCTCAAGTAAATCAAGATCTTTCTCCAAGAGTCCATTGTTATTCTTTGGGCTAAAAGAGCTCGTCTTTAGGGTGGGAAAACCAGATTCCAGAGGTATCACCGCCTTGGCTCCATAAGTCATAGAGAATGGCGTTTCTCCCGTGGACCTTCGCGGTGTGGTCCGATACGTCCACAGAACATGAGGGAGCTCTTCTACCCATCTGCCTTTCGCATCGTCCAACCTTTTCTTAAGTCCACTGACTATGACCTTGTTAACGGCCTCGGCTTGCCCATTTCCCTGAGGATAAGCTGGGGTGGAGTATCTATTTATGATACCCATGTCACCACAATATTGCCTAAAGGCCTTGCTGTCAAATTGAACGCCATTGTCTGAGATAAGTGTGTGTGGTATATCGAATCTAGTGACAATATTTTTCCAGACAAACTTCTTGGAATCAACATCTCTGATATTTGCTAAGGGCTCGGCCTCAACCCATTTAGTGAAATAGTCTGTTCCCACAAGAAGCCATCTTTTGTTTCCTGCAACTCTCAGAAACAGCCATACTATATCCAATCCCCACTGCGCAAAAGGCCAAGGACTGGAGAGAGGGTTTAGAACCCCTCCAGGTTGATGAATATTAGGGGCGAACCTCTGGCATTAATCACATTTTCTAGCATAGTCTTGAGCCTCTATTTGAATATTGGGCCACCAATAACCCTGAGTCAAGGCCCTATGGGCTAAGGACCTTCCCCCAGTGTGGCTTCCACAAATCCCTTCATGCAGTTCCTCTAGAAGTGCTTCCGTTGATTTAGGGTGCACACACAACAAGTATGGTCCTGAGAATGATTGTTTGTATAGTTTTTGGTCCTCGGACAACCAAAAACGTGGCGCCTTTCGACGTATCTTATCTGCTTCAGACTTGTCTTCAGGAAGGATATCATTCCTAAGAAAAGATATGACCGGGTCAATCTAACTAGGTCTAGGCCTTATTAGATGGATGCGGGCTGCCTTGGCGAGGGTAAGAGTTGGCTCCAGCAAATCCTCCACAAGGACAATCCTGGGCAAGCCCTGAGCCGAGGACGTTGCTAACGTAGCCAATGAATCGGCATGGGTGTTTCCACTTCTAGAGATGTGAGTTAGGACGAAGGAGTCAAATTCAGCTTGCTGACGCTTGACCTGGGCCAAATATTCCTGCATTCTGGGGTCTCTAGCCTCCATGGTCCCCATGACTTGGCCGACCACTAATTGAGAGTCCGAGAACACATGGATTTCCTTTCCACCCATCCTACGTACCATCTGCATGCCCACCAAGACTGCTTCATACTCAACCTCATTGTTAGTAGCCGAGAATGCCAATCTCAAAGATTTTTCGAAGACAATTCCCTCAGGGGACATTAGAACAAGTCCAACACCAGACCCTCTCTGATTAGTAGCCCCATCCACGTACACTTTCCAAGTCGAAGGCACTGCGGCCGTGATCACATCAACTGATTTTCCATCCTTGTGTGCTTCTTTTAGAGTTTCTTCTAGCAATGGTTCAGTAAACTTTGCCACCAAGTCAGCGAGGACCTGGCCCTTCACCGAGGTGCGAGGCTTGTATTTAACGTCAAAAGCCCCTAAAATGGTTCCCCACTTTGCCACCCTACCAGAGTAATCGGCGCTGCGTAACACCGCCTTGAGAGGCAATTGGGTCAGAGCCACTACGGTGTGAGACTGGAAATAATGAGGAAGCTTGCACGTGGCGTGAACTATGGCCAGAAGCGCTTTCTCCAAGAGCAAATAGCGTACCTCGGCCTCATTTAAAGACTTACTGACGTAGTAGACCGGTCTTTGTACCCCGCTTTCATTCCTTATAAGGACCAGGCTGACCGCGTGGACGGCCACTGCCAGATAAGCAAACAAGACCTCGTCCGCCTCAGGGCGAGACAAGATAGGTGGCCGAGAAAGATATTGCTTAAGCTGCTGAAAAGCTAACACGCAATCCTCGGTCCATTGAAACCCTTTCCATTTATTCAACAATTGGAAGAAAGGACGGCATCGGTCAGCGGACCGAGAAATAAACCTATTCAATGTGGCAATCATTCCGGTCAATTTCTGGATCTCTTTTGGGTTCCGAGGCGGCTGCAAATCCTAAATAGCCTTGACCTGCGCTGGGTTCACCTCTATGCCTCTGTGAGTAATCATGTACCCCAAAAACTTTCCGGACCCCACGCCAAAAGAGCACTTTGAGGCGTTAAAGTGCAACTTGTACCTTCTTAGCACCTGGAAGTTGTCGTCTAGATCTTTGAAGTGTGAAGGTATTGTTTTACTCTTCACCACCATATCATCTACATACACCTCAATGGTCTTCCCTAGTTGCTGTTCAAACATTCTAGTCATCATTCTCTGGTAGGTAGCCACAGCATTCTTCAACCCGAATGGCATGACCTTATAGTGGTAGTTCCCTGTTGGAGTAATGAAAGCAGTTTTCTCCTGATCCTCCAATGCTAGTGGAATCTGATGGTAACCCTGGAAGGCGTCCAAAAAACTCATTCGAGGATGTCCGACAGTGGCATCCACCAGTTGATCAATACGCGGCATTGGGAACGAATCCTTGGGGAAGGCCTTGTTCAAATCTGTGAAGTCCACACATACTCTCCACGTTCCATTCTTCTTTTTAACCACAACCGTATGCGCCAACCATTCGGGGTAGAAAATTTCTTTAATAGCCCCAGCCCTCTTGAGTTTGAGCACCTCTTCCTTTACAGCCTCGGCATGCTCTTTGGACGAACGTAGAGGTGGTTGCCTTCTCGGCACAATGGCAGGGTTGACATTCAAATGATGACAAATGAAGTTCGGATCTACGCCTGGAGCCTCATAAGGGTCCCATGCAAAAACATCAATATTGTCTTTCAGAAATTCCAACAACTCCATCTTCTCCTGGTGTGGCAAACGTATGCCTACTTGGAAGAACCTCTTTGGATCATCGGATATCAGAAACTTCTCTAACTCCTCGCAATGAACCTCCTCTCCTGTCACCATTCCAGGTGCATCAGGAGCTGTTAACTGCTATAAGTCTTTGCTGATCAGAGCCAAAGACTCGGCTTCCGTCTGGTGCAGCACTGCAGCCGATATGCATTGCCTGGCCACCGATTGGCTGCCGAGGACCTCTTCAACACATTCCCCCGAGGGGAAATTAACCTTAACATGCAAGGTAGAGGAGACAGCTCCAAGAGCGTGCAGTCATGGCCTGGCGAGGATGGCTGTATATGGAGAGTACGCGTCAATCACAATGAAATCCACCTCAACCGTTTCTGAGCCGGATTGAACGGGCAAACGGATCTGTCCCTTCGGCACAACGGCTCTCCCTTCGAAGCTTATAAGTGGCGAGTCATAAGGAGTAAGATCTTCCAGCTTCAATCTTAACCCCTTAAATAGATCAGGGTACATGATATCTGCACCGCTGCCCTGATCTATCATCACCCTCCTCACATCATAGTTCCCTATCCTAAGCGTAACTACAAGAGCATCATCATGGGGTTGGATAGTCCCTACCTTATCCTCCTCGGAAAATCCCAAGATGGGCAAATTTAGCTTCAACCTCTTCGACCTGCAGCCCGACTCCTCGGCCTGAGGATGTGAAACTGCCATCACCCTGGTGGGACCCGAGCCGGTCCTGCCAGGTGCAGCAAAAATAACATTAATTGTTCCTAACGCCGGCCGAGATGAATTATTCCTCTGATTATTTGAGCCAGATTGACTGCCTTACCTGCTAGGTTGGCACAAATGCTGCTTCAGTTTTCCTTCACTGACAAGCTGCTCCAAGTGGTTCCAAAGGGTCCGACAGTTCTCGGTAGTGTGGCCCACATCCTGATGGTATTGGCAGAAGAGGTTCTAATTCCTCTTTGTAGAATCTCCTGCCATCTTGCTAGGCCACTTGAAGAAGGGCTCCTTACGAACTTTTTCCAGCAACTGATGTACTGGTTCTCGGAACACAGTGTTCACTGCCTGAGGTGCTGCCGAGCCGGGCTGCCCAACGTAATCTCTCCTCGGCTTGTTATTGTGGTACCTGTCCGACCTGAAATCCCTTCTCTCCTGCGGGATAACCTTCTCCTTACCCTTTCCTTGTTGTTGGTCTTCCTCCACCCTCTTGTACTCGTTAATACGGTCCATGAGGCGACGTACGCTGCGGACGGGCTTTTTAGTCAAAAACTTTCTCAGGTCGTGATCAGTAGGAAGACCTACTTTAAAGGTATTGAGCGCCACCTCATCAAAGTCGCCATCTATTTCATTAAACATCTCCCAGTAACGGTCGGAGTATGCTTTCAACGTCTCACCTTCCCTCATGGTCATGGATAACAGCGAGTCCAATGGCCGAGGTACTCTGCTACACGTAATGAACCGCGAAGCGAATGCTCTAGTAAGCTCCCCGAACGAACCTATAGACCCCGATTTAAGGCCGTTGAACCACCTCATAGCAACAGGTCCCAAGCTGGAGGGGAAAACTTTACACATCAGGGTCTTGTTGTGAGAGTGCACCGCCATCCTCTGGTTAAAGTGACTCACGTGCTCCACCGGATCAGTCCGGCCATTGTAGATGGTAAAGGTGGGTTGAGTAAACCTCCTGGGAAGCCTCCCCTTCTCAATCCTCCGTGAAAACGGAGATTTGGAGAGTTGGTGCAACGCTCGACTCATAGCATCGTTCCTTGAGCCCCTAGAAGGAAGCTTCTTGCGTCTGCGAGCTGGCCGATCGTCCTCCTCACCAGAGGACATTGCACCGGGGGGTGAGCATGACCTTGAGCTGTAGCTACCTCCCCGTACCTCCTCTGAGGAAGGATCAGATGAGGATGGTGAAGACCTGCGTCTAGCGCGGCGTAGCTTTCTCTTCAAACGATTAATTTCCTTCTGCATGGCTTTAGCACCATCCTCATGGGTGGTGCTACCCCCACCATGAGTATGGCTAGCCCTGGGGTGTTCTGTATGGACACTTCCCTCACGATCCCTTCGATGCTCGAGACGCTCGAAAAGATCCTCCGGCTGTGATCCTTGTGACTCTGCATGGTGAGAACCCAAGCCTGCCATAGCATCCCAACTCCTTCCAGACTAGATTTCCCACAGACGGCGCCAATTGTAAGTGCATAATTGCACCTGGACCCAAAAACAACTACGGGCTCAGGCCCAATAAGCCTTAGACAATAAAATTTGTAGAGCGTGGATTTGAAACCTAGATTAGAAGTGCTGAGAACTTAATAACGGGCTAGGAGTTACAAACACAGGTAGATAACAAAAGATAACTGAAAATAGGTCTCCTCGGACGTTAGACGAGGACTACTTCTGTATTATTGCTATTTCTTCCTTAAAAGTTACAATTCTTAGTCTATTTCTTTGTTGCTGATCCCCCCTTTCTCTGACCTCCACCCCCTTAAATACTTCCTTCTCTGATCCATTTGGGACAGTGACTAGAAGCTTCAGTCTTACTGTTCAGGGGTCACTTCCCCATTAATGCGGCCAGGGAGGTAGGTGCAGAGCCTTTAATGCGGAGGTGGCAGCCTTTGCACTTGATATTTTCTCTAACGCTGGTGCATCTAGAAGGTTCAGGGTGTCCCCTTTTAACCATTAGTCTTTCCAGAGTTATGCCTTGACCTTCATAATGAAGTTTTGAGTTCTCTTAGATTTGTCCAAGGAGAAGCTCGTTCTCGGCTATACCCTCGGGTCCTCGGCGTATGGGCCAATTCGTAGAGTTTAATTCTGGAGCAGGTCGGCCCTCCATGCTACAGTCCAAAGGCCCATATGCCCACTTGGGTCCTTTTATCCCCCACATACATGTGATTAGTTTTTAAAAAAAAAATTATAGTTCATTAATATTAGATTCTTAGTATTGTAAGTGCACAATTGCACCTGGACCCAAGAATAGTTATGGGCTCAGACCCAATGAGCCTTAAACAATAAGAATTTGTAGAGTGTGGGCTTGAAACCCAGGTTAGAAGTGTATGAGGATGAAATGACAAACTAAAGATTCCAAGTACTTAGAGACAAAAAGGAGTAATGTAAATAGACCTCCTCGGACGTAAGCCGAAAGCTGTTCTTATATTATATCTCTCTCTTTTTCCTTCTTCTTTTTAGGTTACAAAAAGTTCCGTCTTGTTTCTGTTCCCGGTCCCTCCTTAAATACTCCTCTTTTTAGTACTTTATCCACGTGTTGCCCCCCAATTCCTCCCTTAGCCTAGATATTTCTTTTCTTAGTGCCTTTGAACAGTAACTAGAAGTTTCCCTTCCACTGTTTAAGTGTCACTTCCTCATTAATGCGGCCAGGGTGGTAGGTGCAGGGTCTTTAATGTGGAGGTAGCAGCCTTTACCTTTGATATTCTTCCAACATCGGCGCTTCTAGGACATTCAAGGGTTCTCTCCCTTTAACCGTTGGTCTTGACCGTATCATTCCCTAATCTTTACCATGAAGTCTCGGGTTCTTTGATGTCGATCCGAGGGGAAAACCATCCTCGCCGGATCCTAGGATCCTCGGCGTATAGGCCGACCCATAGCACCAACAATCTCTAACCCAGGGTCAGGTCGGCCTTCTTTAACAAGGCCCAAAAGGCCCACATTCCCACCAGGATCCTTTTGCCCCACACAATAGCCCCTCAAAACTCTAATTTTCGACATCCGAGGAGAAAAATAGGGTTTTGATCCGACGAGAACCTCGCTCTACACACTTTATAAGTGACGACACGTGTGGAAATCGTTTCGCGTCCCAGAAGATGACACTTGGCGGTTTCATTTTCGAAAACGCGCGCATTTATTACTGTAAGTTACTCTTTGTCTCCCACGCTCAACGGTGAGATGGGCATCCAACGGTTCTCCTCACTCCACGAAATTTTAGGCGGGACAGACATAATTTTCGAGGCCGCCTTTTCGCACGTCGTGACGCTTCGGGAACCTGCGCCTTCATTTAAGTCATCAGGGATCAATCCCATCAAAACAACAACAATCATTCTTCACCAGCAGAAAAACGTGGGAACCCGTACCTTCAACCTTGTAAGTTCTTGCTCTCTCTAGTCTTGACCTTTTCTCCTCGGATACAGTCCTCGGCTACCAATACAATCACTCTCCCTTTTAAAGTTTAGTCTATCGTCTCTCTGTAATGGGAAGATTCAAGTGTCTAGTTGATACCGCCGCTGGGATGGAAGGCTTTAGAGCCAAATACCATATTCCCGCCGACGTAGGGTTAGAATACTGCCGCAACGGCCGTGGCTGGTTCTAGGAAAGAGGGAGAGGTTATCATTCCTATGATAGCCTTCATAGAGGGTGGGATGACCCTACCAATGAAACCCGTAATGAGGGAGTATCTTCGCAACCACCGGTTGTGCCCCGACCAATGCCTTCCAAATGTTTTTAGAGTTTTAGGTAGTGTAGATGCTCTAAACGAGCAGATGAGTTTAAACCTCACATGGCACGATGTCGTGTTCCTATATGAGTCCCACAAACTCTCTAAGGTAGGCTATTATATGAAATCTCGGTCTAGCACCGTTAGGCTAATCTCCGTCCGCCCAAATCAAACAAAGGCATGAAGGACGACTACCCGATCGTGTCCGGAACCGGCACGACGGCCTCCATCGCCCGGTTCGGTGGGGGGATCAAGGTGCGACACCATAGGATAAATCTCCCCACAACACAACTTCTCCTAACACACACACAGAACTGCGTATAGGTATTTACTTAAATTCGTTAAATATTTGTGTGAATCGACCAGTTTGTTTGTTTGATGTCTTTTTTGCAGATAAGCAACACGTGCGTCCTCGTCTAAGTCACCGTAACGTTGCCGATCTAAACCGAGTACTTCGCTCCGAGGTATTCGTTAGTGCAGACCTACAACTCAGGTCTGCTCATCTCATTCTAGGATACAACCCCCTTTCCAAAGACTTTCAGGAGATAGAGGACGCCATTATTGCCGGCGACGGAAGACGGAAGAGGATTAACGTAGCTCGGCCCCATTTTTTGGACGACCGTGACCTCCCGGACGCTCCCGACACTATTTTGTACAACCGGCCGATAGCAGCGGTCCCCTCGCCATACACTCACAAACAACTCGTCGTTGCAGGAGAGGAGGTGTCTTCTGCACCCACTCTTGACGGGGAGATAGTGCAAGTCCATCTTGAAGACACCGAGAGACCTCGCGGAAACCAGTTCGTGGTACTTTCCGACGAGGAGGAAGAAGCCACCGAGGCCTCGGAATCGCAGGGTTTGTAGTTGCCCTTCCCGAGGACGAATCCGTAGAAGGCATGGGACGAATGGAGGGTCTTCTCACTAATAGGGCTGCCAAAGTTGCAGAGAAGAAGAAAACAGGGACGTCCCAAGTTCCCGCCTTACCTCCTCCTCCGCCTCGAGCTGCCCCAAAACGACCAGCCGATGATCACAAGAAGAAGAGGAAGGGAGATAATGAGGGGACGATTACTAAAGACCCCAAGAAACCACGCCAACAACTCCCACCGGCCCAGCAGCCAAGCCGGACAAAGGCAAAGGTAGAGCCCGTTCACTCGAACTTGGGGAAATCGTGGACGAGGCCGTAGTGCACCGAGCACCGGCCACTTGGTCCCCCGATCTAAGGCCGGACGGCGCTCCTATCTCCCCGTCAGTCCCGCATAAGGGCAGTTCAACAAGGCCACGCCCACCACCCGGCCGAGGTCCTAGAACGCCCTCTTCGCCGCCCAAGGACATGGAGACCTTGGAAAAGATGGGCCAACCACAACTATTCCTCTCTAGAAAAAGAGACTTAGACATGGTAAGTGTTTCTCGTTTTAACAATATTTATAAGTAAATTGGTTTTTGTTATTCCTAACTCCATGATGCTTTTTTAGAGGCTATTCAGGAGGTCTTTGTTGCTGAAAAGTTTATTGAAGACGCTCGGAAAGTAGCCGTGGCCGAGCTCGAAATTAGGGTGGAGACCGAGAAGTCCTTGGGTACAGCCCTTGCCGAGAACGAAAAGCCGACCTCGGAGGTAGCGTAGCCGAGGAGAGAGAAGAATGGGGTCGAGTCAAACTTGAAGACAATGAAGACCCGGATAGAAGGACAGCGCAAGCTCCTTCATGCAAGAGATGAAGAGCTCTCCCAAGCTCAAAAGGAGTGCTCGGATCCGAAGAAGCAGCTTGGCGCCGATGAAAGAAGAAGCCAGCTCCTTCCAACTCTCTCTTCAAGCCGCGAAGGTGCAAGTTTTGATGAAGGGGTAGCCACTACCGAGGAGCAATGACAGAGGAGTTCGCGGCTTTATGCCGCGAATACCGTCAAAAAGTATGGGGGGAAGCTTTAAACGTAGCAGAGTTCCCGGTCTTCGGATTTGAGGAAGTCCGAGAACGTTTGGCTTCCCCTAGAAATACAGGAGATTGAAGAGGCTCCCGCCGCTACTCCTACCCCCGAGACAACTCTTCCCGTCCTACCTCCGATGGTCCCACAAAGCAAATTCCTCGATCCTACGAACCTTCGGTTCCAATAAAGAAAAGGAAGGAGGGGTGGATGCAGAGAGGGACTTGAACCGTATAGTGGAACCCAACGTCCTTCCACCAAAGACAATGGATAAAGGAAAGCAGTGTTATGACTCCTTTGAGCCGGAGTTGAGAAAGACCGAGGGCACTAGTACTTCTCACAAGATCCTCCTCCAACAGCTTAGGACTTAGCTTAGGGCTTCTTTTTTTCCATTTTTTTTTGTTTTTGAATTATATCTTGTAATGTATATTCACCTTGATTAATGAAGAACAATTTCGTTTGCTTTTCACTTGGATTGTGTCTCGCTTTTTCTTTATTCTTTATGTACTTATTACAAAAGTTTTCCCATTAAGTCATATCGAAGTTTCTCGTAGCATAAAAATCTAACTCCAAGGATTGCATAGTCATAACTTTCACATAATCATGCGTATATTATTAAAGATTTAATACAAGGTGACATGGTTAATTCCTTTGAATAATACCTCGATTAAAAAAGGAAAGAGGACTTCATATAACAATTAAGCCCTTATAATGCATAACACCGTTTTTAGTAGGTTGTAAGATCCGAGTTAATAAACGGTAAGGTATTAACATCCAGGCATAATCGAAGTTAAGTTTAATCAAAGTCATAGTCCGAAGATAAATCTTAAGCAATCTTTCGTTTAATTCTTCAAAATTGTAACCGTAAATGGTAAGACATCAATTTCCTCAAGGTTTGTGGTCCGAGGACTACACTTAACCAAGTTTCTGTTTGATTCTCAAAAATTGTAACTTCAAATGTTAATTTTCCCAAAGTAGGAGGTCCGAAGACCCGGCATAACTAAGGTTCGGTTTAACAAATGTCAAGACATCAATTTCCACAAGGTTTGTGGTCCGAGGACTACACTTAACCAAGTTTCGTTTGATTCTCAAAAATTGTCACTTCAAATGCTAATTTTCCGAAAGTATGAGATCCGAAGACCCGGCATAACTAAGGTTCTGTTTAAAAAATGACAAGACAAAAATTTCCACAAGGTTTGTGGTCCGAGGACTACACTTAACCAAGTTTCGTTTGATTCTCAAAAATTGTAACTTCAAATGTTAATTTTCCCAAAGTAGGAGGTCCGAAGACCCGCATAACTAAGGTTCTCGTTTAACAAATGACAAGACATCAATTTCCACAAGGTTTGTGGTCCGAGGACTACACTTAACCAAGTTTCGTTTGATTCTCAAAAATTGTAACTTCAAATGTTAATTTTCCCAAAGTAGGAGGTCCGAAGACCCGGCATAACTAAGGTTCTGTTTAACAAATTACAAGACATTAATTTCCACAAGGTTTGTGGTCCGAGGACTACACTTAACCAAGTTTCGTTTGATTCTCAAAAATTGTAACTTCAAATGTTAATTTTCCCAAAGTAGGAGGTCCGAAGACCCGCATAACTAAGGTTCCGTTTAACAAATGACAAGACATCACTTTCCACAAGGTTTGTGGTCCGAGGACTACACTTAACCAAGTTTCGTTTGATTCTCAAAAATTGTAACTTCAAATGTTAATTTTCCCAAAGTAGGAGGTCCGAAGACCCGCATAACTAAGGTTCTCGTTTAACAAATGACAAGACATCAATTTCCACAAGGTTTGTGGTCCGAGGACTACACTTAACCAAGTTTCGTTTGATTCTCAAAAATTGTAACTTCAAATGTTAATTTTCCCAAAGTAGGAGGTCCGAAGACCCGCATAACTAAGGTTCTCGTTTAACAAATGACAAGACATCAATTTCCACAAGGTTTGTGGTCCGAGGACTACACTTAACCAAGTTTCGTTTGATTCTCAAAAATTGTAACTTCAAATGTTAATTTTCCCAAAGTAGGAGGTCCGAAGACCCGGCATAACTAAGGTTCCGTTTAACAAATGACAAGACATCAATTTCCACAAGGTTTGTGGTCCGAGGACTACACTTAACCAAGTTTCGTTTGATTCTCAATAATTGTAACTCCAAATATAAGAGCTAGCCATAACTTTAAAATATTAATTGACAAAAGCTTATTTGATTAATAATAATACCTTCTAAGGTTATTTACATTCCATGGACGTGGTACAACTCGTTCATCTAGTTCAGCTAGCCTATACGACCCTATGCCTCGCTATTGAAACAATGCGATAGGGGCCTTCCCGCTTAGGTCCTAGTTTACCCCATGCCGGGTTCTTAGAAGTGCCTACAACTTTCCTTAATACAAGATCACCAGTGCAAGTGGCCTTAGCTTCACGTGGGCATCATATCCTCGTTTTAGCTTTTGCCGATAATAAGCCAATTGGACCATAGCCGCCTCACGCCGTTCCTCAAGTAAATCAAGATCTTTCTCCAAAAGTCCCCGGTTATTCTCGGGGCTAAAAGAACTTGTCTTTAGAGTAGGAAAACCAGATTCTAGTGGTATCACCGCCTCGGCTCCATAAGTCATAGAAAATGGTGTCTCTCCAAAGTGGACCCGCGTGGTGTGGTCCGATATGTCCACAGAACATGAGGGAGCTCTTCTACCCATCCGCCTTTCGCATCATCCAACCTCTTCTTGAGCCCATTGACTATGACTTTGTTAACGGCCTCGGCCCGCCCATTCCCTCGAGGATAAGCTGGGGTAGAATATCTATTTATGATACCCATGTCACCACAATATTGCCTAAAGGCGTTGCTGTCAAATTGAACGCCGTTGTCTGAGACAAGAGTGTGCGGTATACCAAATCTAGTAACAATGTTTTTCCATATAAATTTCTTGGAATCAACATCTCGGATATTGGCTAATGGCTCGGCTTCAACCCATTTAGTGAAATAGTCCGTTCCCACGAGCAACCATCTTTTGTTGCCAGCAGCTCTCGGAAATGGCCCGACAATGTCCAGGCCCCATTGTGCGAAAGGCCAAGGGCTAGACAGAGGGTTAAGAACCCCTCCAGGTTGGTGGATATTAGGAGCGAACCTCTGACATTGATCACACTTTCTGGCATAGTCCCGAGCCTCCCTCTCGCATATTGGGCCACCAATAACCCCGAGTAAGGGCTCTATGAGCTAAGGACCTTCCCCCTGTGACTCCCACAAATTCCTTCATGCAATTCCTCCAAGAATGATTCTCGTTGATTCAGGGTGTACACACAACAAATACGGTCCCGAAAAGGATCGTTTGTATAGCTTCGGTCCTCGGACAACCGTAAAACGCGGCGCCTTTCGACGTACCTTTTCTCGCTTCAACTTTGTCTTCGGGAAGGATGTCATTTTTGAGAAAAGATATGATCGAATCCATCCAACTAGGACCAGGCCTTATTAGCAGGACGCGAGGTGCGTTAGCAGCTATAAGAGAAGGTTCTACCAAATCCTCAACGAGAATAACCCTTGGTAGACCTTGAGCCGAGGATGTTGCCAACGTAGCCAAAGAATCTCGCATGAGTATTTCCACTCCTAGAGACATGAACTAAGGCAAAGGAGTCGAATTCAGCTCGCCGACGCTTGACCCGGGCCAAATATTCCCGCATTCCGGAATCTCTAGCCTCCATGGTCCCCATGACTTGGCCGACCACTAATTGA
This sequence comes from Castanea sativa, assembly GCF_040712315.1. Taxonomy (NCBI): domain Eukaryota; kingdom Viridiplantae; phylum Streptophyta; class Magnoliopsida; order Fagales; family Fagaceae; genus Castanea; species Castanea sativa. The sequence goes on from NC_134017.1 coordinate 70,134,533, forward strand.
GAGTCCGAGAACACATGGATTTCCTTGCCACCCATCTTATGTACCATTCGCATGCCTACCAAGATCGCTTCATACTCGGCCTCATTATTAGTAGCCGAGAAAGCCAATCTCAAAGATTTTTCAAAGACAATTCCTTCAGGGGACATTAGAACAAGTCCAACGCCGGACCCTTTATGATTAGCAGCCCCATCCACATAAACTTTCCAAGCCGAGGGCGATACGGCCGTGATCACACCAACCGATTTTTCACCCATGTGCGCTACCTTTGAAGTTTCTTCTAACAATGGCTCGCAAACTCGCCACCAAATCAGCGAGGACCCGACCTTTCACCGAGGTGCGAGGCTTGTACTTAACATCAAAGGCTCCCAAAATGGTTCCCCATTTTGCCACTCGCCGAATAATCAGCACTACGCAACACAGCCTTCGAGCGGCAACTCGGGTCAAAACAACCACGATGAGATTGGAAATAATGAGGAAGTTTGCGCGTGGCGTGGACTACAGCCGAAGTGCTTTTTCCAAGGGCAAATAGCGCACCTCGGCTTCATTCAAGGACTTACTAACATAGTAGATCGGCCTCTCGCACTCCATCTTCATTCCTTATAAGGACTAGACTCACCGCATGAATAGCCACGGCAAGATAAGCGAATAAAACCTCGTCCACCTCAGGGCGAGATAAAATGGGTGGCCGAGATAGATATTGCTTAAGCCGTTGGAAAGCCGACTCACAATCCTCGGTCCATCGAAACCCTTTCCACTTGTTCAACAACCGAAAGAAAGGACGGCACCGGTCACCGACCGAGAAATAAATCGTTCAACGCAAAGAATCATTCCGGTCAATTTCGAATCTCCTTTGGGTTCCGAGGCGGCTGCAAATTTTGAATAGCCCTAACCCGCACCGGGTTCACCTCTATGCCCCTATGAGTGATCATATATCCTAAGAACTTTCCAGATCCCACTCCAAAAGAACACTTGGAGGCGTTAAGGCGCAACTTATACTTCCTCAAAGCATTTGGAAGGTGTCGGCCAAATCCGTGATGTGCGAAGGTACCGTCTTACTCTTTACCACCATGTCATCCACGTATACTTCTATGGTTTTCCCGCTGTCGTTCAAACATTCGGGTCATCATTCTTTGATAAGTAGCCCCGCATTTTTTAACCCAAATGGCATGACTTTATAATGATAGTTCCCCGTTGGAGTAATGAAAGCGCCTTTTCCCCGATCCTCTAATGCCAAGGGGATTTGGTGGTAACCCCGAAAGGCGTCCAGAAACTCATCCGAGGATGTCCGACAAGAGCATCTACCGCCTGATCAATCCGTGGCATTGGGAATGAATCTTTAGGACAGGCCTTGTTCGTATCGCAAAGTCTACACATACTCTCCACTTGCCGTTCTTCTTCTTAACGACAACAAGATGAGCCAACCATTCAGGGTAGAAAACTTCTTTGATAGCCCCCGCCCTTTTGAGTTTAAGAACCTCTTCCTTCACAGCCTCGAATGTTCTCGGGAAGATCGCCGAGGTGGCTGCCTCCTCGGAACAATGGCCGGATTGACGTTTAGATGATGACAAATAAAGTTCGGATCCACACCCGGAGCCTCATAGGGGTCCCATGCAAAGACATCTAGATTATCCTTCAGTAAATTTCAACAACTCCATCTTTTCTTGGTGTGGCAATCGTATGCCAACTTGAAAGAACCTCTCCGGATCGTCGGTTATTACAAACTTCTCTAACTCCTCGCAAACAGCCTCATCTTCTCGTCATCGCTCCAGGTGCCTCCGAGCCGTTAATTGCTATGACTCCCGGATGGGCAAGGTTGATAACTCGACTTCCGACCGACGAAGTACCGCAGCGGAGATGCATTGCTCGGCCACTACCCGACCGCCGAGGATTTCCTCAACATGTTCCCCCGAGGGGAATTTAACCTTAACGTGCAAGGTAGAGGAAACGGCTCCTGTGGCGTGCAGCCATGGCCCGGCGAGGATGGCCGTATATGGAGAGTACGCGTCAACCACAATGAAATCTACTTCAACCGTTTCGTGCCGGATTGAACGGGTAAACGGATCCGTCCTTTTGGCACAACGGCTCTCCCTTCAAAGCTAATAAGAGGTGAGTCATAAGGAGTTAAATCTTCCAACTCCAACCTTAACCCCTTAAATAGATCGTGGTACATGATATCCGCACCGCCGCCCCGATCTATCATTACCCTCTTCACGTCATAATTACCTATTCTCGAGGGTAACCACAAGAGCATCGTCATGGGGCCGGATAGTCCCTACTTTATCCTCCTCTGAGAAACCCAAGACAGTAAAGTGCTCTTTAATCTCTTCGGCTCGCTACCCACATCCTCGGCCCGCGAATGGGAAACCGCCATAACCCTAGTAGGACCCGAGCCTCGTCCTACCAGTGCAGCGAAGATAACATTAATCGTCCCCAATGCCGGCCGAGATGAACTATTCCGCCGGTTGTTTGAACCAACTTGACCGACTTGCCCATTGGCCGACACAAGTGCCGCTTTAACTTTCCCTCACCGACGAGCCGCTCTAGATGGTTCCACGTGGTTCGACAGCTCTCGCAGTGTGGCCCACATCCCGATGGTACCGACGTAAAAGGTTTTGATTTCTTCTCGCAGGTCACCCGCCATTTTGCCGGCCACCCGAAGAAGGGCTCTTTACGAACTTTTTCTAATAACCGATGCACCGGTTCTCGGAACACGCATTTACAGCTGGGGTGCCGCCGAGCCGGATTGTCCGAAGTAATCCCTCCTCGGCTTGTTGTTGTGATATCCGTCCGACCCGAAATCCCTTCTCTCCCGCGGGATAACCTTCTCCTTTCCTTTTCCCCGTTGCCGGTCTTCCTCTACCCTTTTATATTCATCAATACGATCCATAAGACGACGTACGCCGCGGACGGGCTTTTTCGTCAAAGACTTTCTTAGGTCGTGATCGCAGGGAGGCCTACCTTAAAGGTATTTAGCGCCACCTCATCAAAGTCGCCGTCTATTTCATTAAACATCTCCCAATATCCGTCGGAGTATGCTTTCGTTGTCTCCCCTTCCTTCATGACCATGGATAGCAATGAGTCCAAAGGGCCGAGGGACTCGCTACAAGTAATGAACCGAGAAGCAAACGCCCTAGTTAGTTCCCCAAACGAGCCTACGTACCCCGACTTGAGACCGTTGAACCATCTCATAGCCACAGTCCCAAGCCGGAGGGGAAGACTTTACACATCAAAGTCTCGTTATGAGAGTGCACCGCCATCCTTTGGTTGAAGTGACTCACGTGCTCCACCGGATCAGTCCGGCCATTATAGATGGTAAACGTGGGCCGGGTGAACCTCCCGGGGAGCCTCCCCTCTCAATCCTTCGTGAAAACGGAGATTTAGAGAGTTGGTGCAACGCCCTACTCATGGTATCGTTGCCTAAACCCCTAGGACGAAGCTTCTTACGTCCGCGGATTGGCCGGTCGTTCTCCTCACCAGAGGATGTTGCACCGGTGGGGGAATATGACCTTGAACCGTAGCCATGTCCCCCATCCTTCTCTCGAGGAAGAACTAGATGAGGACGGGGAAACCTTACGTTTAGCACGGCGTAACTTCCTCTTCAAACGATTGATTTCCTTCGCATGGATTTAGAGCCCTCATCGTGGGTAGTGCTACCCCCTCCACGAGTATGGCTAGCCCCCGGATATTCCGTATGGACGCTTCCCTCACGATCCCTACGTTGTTCAAGACGTTCGAAATGATCTTCGTTGTGACCCTTGTGACTCGCATGATGAGAGCCTAAGCCTCGCCATAATATCCCTACTACTTCTAGACTAGATTCCCACGTACGGCGCCAATTGTAAGTGCACAATTGCACCCGGACCCAAGAATAGTTATGGGCTCGACCCAATGAGCCTTAAACAATAAGAATTTGTAGAGTGTGGGCTTGAAACCTGTGTTAGAAGTGTATGAGGATGAAATGACAAACTAAAGATTCCAAGTACTTAGAGACAAAAAGGAGTAATGTAAATAGACCTCCTCGGACGTAAGCCGAAAGCCGTTCTTATATTATATCTCTCTCTTTTTCCTTCTTCTTTTTAGGTTACAAAAAGTTCCGTCTTGTTTCGTTCCCGGTCCCTCCTTAAATACTCCTCTTTTTAATACTTTATCCACGTGTTGCCCCACCAATTCCTCCCTTAGCCTAGATATTTCTTTTCTTAGTGCCTTTGAACAAGAACTAGAAGTTTCCCTTCCAATCGTTTAAGTGTCACTTCCTCATTAATGCGGCCGTGGTGGTAGGTGCAGGGTCTTTAATGTGGAGGTAGCAGCCTTTACCTTTGATATTCTTCCAACATCGGCGCTTCTAGGACATTCAAGGGTTCTCTCCCTTTAACCGTTGGTCTTGACCGTATCATTCCCTAATCTTTACCATGAAGTCTCAGGTTCTTTGATGTCAGTCCGAGGGGAAAACCATCCTCGGCTGGATCCTAGGATCCTCGGCGTATAGGCCGACCCATAGCACCAACAATCTCTAACCCCAGGGTCAGGTCGGCCTTCTTTAACAAGGCCCAAAAGGCCCACATTCCCACCAGGATCCTTTTGCCCCACACAAGTATTATGCACTCATTAACTCACTTGGCACAAAGATTAAAAACTTAAGTGGACACATGACACAAATTTTAGTGGATAATTATAATGTAGTCCCCACATAAATTTAGACACATGACGCAAAATTGGATTCTAATTTCAAATTCTAATTGAACTTACTCTAAGCTTTGCGAAACACAATGTTTTATTATAAAAATATAAACAATTAGTCAAATTATTTTTTAAAAAATAGTATGTAACACATGCGTAAGTATGGATACATTTAAAACTAAACACAATTTTTTTTCATAAGAATATAAATAATTAGTAAATTTTTTTTAAAAATTAAGTAAACATAATTAGTCACATATTAAAATTTTTACCTAAATTTAAAACTACTTATGATAATTTTTTTCTAACATTTAATAAGATAGAACGTGTGGTGATCTTTGTTGTGTGGAGATTTTTATTGAGTATATGTGATTGGTTTTTTTTTTTTTTTTTAAAGTTTATAGTTCATTAATATTATAGTCTTAGTGTTTTGCACTTATTAACTCACTTGACATAAAAATTAAAAACTTAAGTGGACACATGACACAAATTTAAGTGGATAATTATAATGTGGTCCCCATATAAATTTAGACACATGATGCAAAATTAGCTTCTAATTTCAAATTCTAATTGAACTTTTTGCGAAACACAATTTTTATTATAAAAATAGAAAAAATTAGTCAATTTTTTTAAAATAGAATGTAACACATGCATAAGTATGGATACATTTAAAATTAAGCACAATTATTGTCATAACAATATATATAATTAGTGAAATTAGTTTTTTTAAAGTAAACATAATTAGTCACATATTAAAATTCTTACCTAAATATAATATGACTTATGATCATTTCTCCCTAATTTTTAATAATATAGAACGTGTGGTGATCTTTGTTGTGTGGTGATTTTTATTGAGTATATGTGATTGGTTTTTTTTTTTTTTAAGTTTATAATTCATTGATATTAGATTCTTAGTATTTTGCACTCATTAACTCACTTGGCACAAAGATTAAAAACTTAAGTTGGCACATGACACAAACTTAAATGGACAATTATGATGTGGTTCACACATAAATTTAGACACATGATGCAAAATTAGATTCTAATTTTAAATTCTAATTGAACTTTCTCTAAGCTTTGCGAAAGATAATTTTTATTATAAAAATATAAACAATTAGTCAAATTTAAAATAAAAAAAACTTGTAACACATGCATAAGCATGTATACATTTAAAACTAAACACACTTTTTATCATAAAATATAAATAATTAGTGAAATTATTTTTTTAAAGTAAACATAATTAGTCATATATTAAAATTCTTACCTAAATTTAATACTACCTATAATCATTTATTTTTTCTAATTTTTAATAAGATAGAACGTGTGATGATCTTAAATTGTGTGGTGATTTTTATCATTAACTTACTTGCACAAAGATTAAAAAAACTTAAGTGGACGCATGACACAAACTTAAGTGGATAATTATGATATGATCTCCACATAAATTTAGACACATGACACAAAATTGAATTCCATAAAAATATTTTTTTTTTTGAGAATCAAGACCTCGAAGAAAATTTATTCAAAATCATCCAAAGTCGGTTACAAGAACATGATGAAGTTGACGTAGAACATCTTCCATCCACACTATGAGAGCATTAATATGTCTAGTGTACTGAGTTAGATTATGAGCCAGTGAATTACCTGACCTACGAGTGTGCGAAAAAGAAATACGAGAAAAAGCTTCTAGGTAAACGTAAACGTAATTAGTCAAATATTAAAATTCTTGCTTAAATTTAATACTATTTATGAACAATTTTTTTTCTAATTTTTAATAAGGTAGAATGTGTGCTGATCTTTATTTTGTTGTGATTTTTTATTGAATATATGTGATTGGTTATTTTTTTAAAAAAATTTTATAGTTCATGTAAGTGCACAATTGCACCTGGACCCAAGAATAGTTATGGGCTCAGACCCAATGAGCCTTAAACAATAAGAATTTGTAGAGTGTGGGCTTGAAACCCAGGTTAGAAGTGTATGAGGATGAAATGACAAACTAAAGATTCCAAGTACTTAGAGACAAAAAGGAGTAATGTAAATAGACCTCCTCGGACGTAAGCCGAAAGCTGTTCTTATATTATATCTCTCTCTTTTTCCTTCTTCTTTTTAGGTTACAAAAAGTTCCGTCTTGTTTCTGTTCCCGGTCCCTCCTTAAATACTCCTCTTTTTATTACTTTATGCACGTGTTGCCCGGCAATTCCTCCCTTAGCCTTGATTTTTGTTTTCTTAGTGCCTTTGAACAAGAACTCAGAAGTTTCCCTTCCACCGTTTAAGTGTCACTTCCTCATTAATGCGGCCGTGGTGGTAGGTGCAGGTCTTTAATGTGGAGGTAGCAGCCTTTACCTTTGATATTCTTCCAACATCGGCGCTTCTAGGACATTCAAGGGTTCTCTCCCTTTAACCGTTGGTCTTGACCGTATCATTCCCTAATCTTTACCATGAAGTCTCGTGTTCTTTGATGTCACTCCGAGGGGAAAACCATCCTCGGCCGGATCCTAGGATCCTCGGCGTATAGGCCGACCCATAGCACCAACAATCTCTAACCCTGTGGTCGTCGGCCTTCTTTAACAAGGCCCAAAAGGCCCACATTCCCACCAGATCCTTTTGCCCCACACAATAGCCCCTCAAAACTCTAATTTTCGACATCCGAGGAGAAAAATAGGGTTTTGATCCGACGAGAACCTCGCTCTACACACTTTATAAGTGACGACACGTGTGGAAATCGTTTCGCGTCCCGTAAGATGACACTTGGCGGTTTCATTTTCGAAAACGCGCGCATTTATTACCGTAAGTTACTCTTTGTCTCCCACGCTCAACGGTGAGATGGGCATCCAACGGTTCTCCTCACTCCACGAAATTTTAGGCGGGACAGACATAATTTTCGAGGCCGCCTTTTCGCACGTCGTGACGCTTCGGAACCTCGCGCCTTCATTTAAGTCATCGTGGATCAATCCCATCAAAACAACAACAATCATTCTTCACCACAGAAAAACGTGGAAACCCGTACCTTCAACCTTGTAAGTTCTTGATCTCTCTAGTATAGACCTTTTCACCTAGGATACACTCCTCGGAAACCAATACAAACACTCTCCCTTATAAAGTTTAGTCTAACGACTCTCTGTACTGGGAAGATTCTAGTGTCTAGTCGATACCGCCGCCGGGATGGAAGGCTTTAGAGCCAAATACCATATTCCTGCCGACGTAGGGTTAGAATACCGCCGGCAATGCTCGTGGCCGGTTCTAGGAAAGAGGGAGAGGTTATCATTCCTATGATAGCCTTCATAGAGGGTGGGATGACCCTACCAATGAAACCCGTAATGAGGGAGTATCTTCGCAACCACCGGTTGTGCCCCGACCAATGCCTTCCAAATGTTTTTAGAGTTTTAGGTAGTGTAGATGCTCTAAACGAGCAGATGAGTTTAAACCTCACATGGCACGATGTCGTGTTCCTATATGAGTCCCACAAACTCTCTAAGGTAGGCTATTATATGAAATCTCGGTCTAGCACCGTTAGGCTAATCTCCCGTCCGCCCAAATCAAACAAAGGCATGAAGGACGACTACCCGATCGTGTCCGGAACCGGCACGACGGCCTCCATCGCCCCGCCCGGGGGGATCCAGGTGCGACACCATAGGATTAATCTCCCCACAACACAACTTCTCCTAACACACACACGTAAATGCGTATTTGTATTTACTTAAATTCGTTAAATATTTGTGTGAATCGACTGTGTTTGTTTGTTTGATGTCTTTTTTGCAGATAAGCAACACGTGCGTCCTCGTCTAAGTCACCGTAACGTTGCCGATCTAAACCGAGTACTTCGCTCCGAGGTATTCGTTAGTGCGTACCTACAACTCCGGGCTGCTCATCTCATTCTAGGATACACCCCCTTTCCAAAGACTTTCAGAGATAGAGGACGCCATTATTGCCGGCGACCGAAGACGGAAGAGGATAAACGTAGCTCGGCCCCATTTTTTGGACGACCGTGACCTCCCGACGCTCCCCGACACTATTTTGTACAACCGGCCGATAGCAGCAGTCCCCCTCGCCATACACTCACAAACAACTCGTCGTTCCGTAAGAGGAGGTGTCTTCTTCACACACTCTTGACGACGAGATAGACCAATTCCATCTTGAAGACACCGAGAGACCTCGCGGAAACCGCTTCGTGGTACTTTCCGACGAGGAGGAAGAAGCCACCGAGGCCTCCGGAATCGCAGTGGTTTGTAGTTGCCCTTCCCGAGGACGAATCCGTAGAAGGCATGGGACGAATGGAGGGTCTTCTCACTAATAGGGCTGCCAAAGTTGCAGAGAAGAAGAAAACAGGGACGTCCCAAGTTCCCGCCCTTACCTCCTCCTCCTCCTCTAGCCGAGCCAAAACTACCACTCGAGGATCCCAAGAAGAAGAGGAAGGGAGATAATGAGGGGACGATTACTAAAGACCCCAAGAAACCACGCCAACAACTCCCACCGGCCCACAGCCAGGAGCCGGACAAAGGCAAGGGTAGAGCCCGTTCACCGAACTTGGGGAAATCGTGACGAGGCCGTAGTGCACCGAGCACCGGCCACTTGGTCCCCCGATCTAAGGCCGGACGGCGCTCCTATCTCCCGTCGCTCCGCATAAGGGCAGCTTCAACAAGGCCACGCCCACCACCCGGCCGAGGTCCTAGAACGCCCTCTTCCGCCGCCCAAGGACATGGAGACCTTGGAAAAGATGGGCCAACCACAACTATTCCTCTCTCTAAAAAGAGACTTAGCACCGGTAAGTGTTTCTCCTTTTAACAATATTTATAAGTAAATTAGTTTTTGTTATTCCTAACTCCATCATGCTTTTTTACTGTGCTATTCAGAGGTCTTTGTAGCTGAAAAGTTTATTGAAGACGCTCGGAAAGTAGCTGGCCGAGCTCGAAATTAGGGTGGAGACCGAGAAGTCCTTGGGTACAGCCCTTGCCGAGAACGAAAAGCCGACCTCGGAGGTAGCAGAGCCGAGGAGAGAGAAGAATGGGGTCGAGTCAAACTTGAAGACAATGAAGACCCGCATAGAAGGACAGCGCAAGCTCCTTCATGCAAGAGATGAAGAGCTCTCCCAAGCTCAAAAGGAGTGCTCGGATCCGAAGAAGCGCTTGGCGCCGATGAAAGAAGAAGCCAGCTCCTTCCAACTCTCTCTTCAAGCCGCGAAGGTGCAAGTTTTGATGAAGGGGTAGCCACTACCGAGGAGCAAATGACAGAGGAGTTCGCGGCTTTATGCCGCGAATACCGTCAAAAAGTATGGGGGAAGCTTTAAACGTAGCAGAGTTCCCGCTCTTCGGATTTGAGGAAGTCCGAGAACGTTTGGCTTCCCCTAGAAATACAGGAGATTGAAGAGGCTCCCGCCGCTACTCCTACCCCCGAGACAACTCTTCCCGTCCTACCTCCGATGGTCCCACAAAGAAATTCCTCGATCCTACGTAACCTTCGGTTCCAATAAAGAAAAGGAAGGAGGGGTGGATGCAGAGAGGGACTTGAACCAGATAGTGGAACCCAACGTCCTTCCACCAAAGACAATGGATAAAGGAAAGCAAGTTATGACTCCTTTTGAGCCGGAGTTGAGAAAGACCGAGGGCACTAGTACTTCTCACAAGATCCTCCTCCAACAGCTTAGGACTTAGCTTAGGGCTTCTTTTTTCCATTTTTTTTGTTTTTGAATTATATATTGTAATGTATATTCACCTTGATTAATGAAGAACAATTTCGTTTGCTTTTCACTTGGATTGTGTCTCGCTTTTTTCTTTATTCTTTATGTACTTATTACAAAAGTTTTCCCATTAAGTCATATCGAAGTTTCTCGTAGCATAAAAATCTAACTCCAAGGATTGCATAGTCATAACTTTCACATAATCATGCGTATATTATTAAAGATTTAATACAAGGTGACATGGTTAATTCCTTTGAATAATACCTCGATTAAAAAAGGAAAGAGGACTTCATATAACAATTAAGCCCTTATAATGCATAACACTCGTTTTTAGTAGGTTGTAAGATCCGAGTTAATAAACGGTAAGGTATTAACATCCAGGCATAATCGAAGTTAAGTTTAATCAAAGTCATAGTCCGAAGATAAATCTTAAGCAATCTTTCGTTTAATTCTTCAAAATTGTAACCGTAAATGGTAAGACATCAATTTCCTCAAGGTTTGTGGTCCGAGGACTACACTTAACCAAGTTTCGTTTGATTCTCAAAAATTGTAACTTCAAATGTTAATTTTCCCAAAGTAGGAGGTCCGAAGACCCGCATAACTAAGGTTCTCGTTTAACAAATGACAAGACATCAATTTCCACAAGGTTTGTGGTCCGAGGACTACACTTAACCAAGTTTCTGTTTGATTCTCAAAAATTGTAACTTCAAATGTTAATTTTCCCAAAGTAGGAGGTCCGAAGACCCGCATAACTAAGGTTCCGTTTAACAAATGACAAGACATCAATTTCCACAAGGTTTGTGGTCCGAGGACTACACTTAACCAAGTTTCGTTTGATTCTCAAAAATTGTAACTTCAAATGTTAATTTTCCCAAAGTAGGAGGTCCGAAGACCCGCATAACTAAGGTTCCGTTTAACAAATGACAAGACATCAATTTCCACAAGGTTTGTGGTCCGAGGACTACACTTAACCAAGTTTCGTTTGATTCTCAAAAATTGTAACTTCAAATGTTAATTTTCCCAAAGTAGGAGGTCCGAAGACCCGGCATAACTAAGGTTCTCGTTTAACAAATGACAAGACATCAATTTCCACAAGGTTTGTGGTCCGAGGACTACACTTAACCAAGTTTCGTTTGATTCTCAATAATTGTAACTCCAAATATAAGAGCTAGCCATAACTTTAAAATATTAATTGACAAAAGCTTATTTGATTAATAATAATACCTTCTAAGGTTATTTACATTCCATGGACGTGGTACAACTCGTTCATCTAGGTCGCCTAGCCTATACGACCCTATGCCTCGCTATTGAAACAATGCGATAGGGGCCTTCCCGCTAGGTCCTAGTTTACCCCATGCCGGGTTCTTAGAAGTGCCTACAACTTTCCTTAATACAAGATCACCAGTGTGCAAGTGGCCTTAGCTTCACGTGGGCATCATATCCTCGTTTTAGCTTTTGCCGATAATAAGCCAATTGGACCATAGCCGCCTCACGCCGTTCCTCAAGTAAATCAAGATCTTTCTCCAAAAGTCCCCGGTTATTCTCGGGGCTAAAAGAACTTGTCTTTAGAGTAGGAAAACCAGATTCTAGTGGTATCACCGCCTCGGCTCCATAAGTCATAGAAAATGGTGTCTCTCCAAAGTGGACCCGCGTGGTGTGGTCCGATATGTCCACGTAACATGAGGGAGCTCTTCTACCCATCCGCCTTTCGCATCATCCAACCTCTTCTTGAGCCCATTGACTATGACTTTGTTAACGGCCTCGGCCTCGCCCATTCCCTCGAGGATAAGCCGGGGTAGAATATCTATTTATGATACCCATCACACCACAATAATGACTAAAGGCGATGCCGTCAAATTGAACGCCGTTGTCCGAGACAAGAGTGTGCGGTATACCAAATCTAGTAACAATGTTTTTCCATATAAATTTCTTGGAATCAACATCTCGGATATTGGCTAATGGCTCGCCTTCAACCCATTTAGTGAAATAGTCCGTTCCCACGAGCAACCATCTTTTGTTGCCAAGCCTTCCTGGAAATGGCCCGACAATGTCCAGGCCCCATCGTGCGAAAGGCCAAGGGCTAGACAGAGGGTTAAGAACCCCTCCAGTTGGTGGATATTAGGAGCGAACCTCCGACATTGATCACACTTTCTCGGCATAGTCCCGAGCCTCCCTCTCGCATATTGGGCCACCAATAACCCCGAGTAAGGGCTCTATGAGCTAAGGACCTTCCCCCGTGTGACTCCCACAAATTCCTTCATGCAATTCCTCCAAGAATGATTCCGTTGATTCAGGGTGTACACACAACAAATACGGTCCCGAAAAGGATCGTTTGTATAGCTTCGGTCCTCGGACAACCGAAACGCGGCGCCTTTCGACGTACCTTTTCTCGCTTCAACTTTGTCTTCGGGAAGGATGTCATTTTTGAGAAAAGATATGATCGAATCCATCCAACTAGGACCAGGCCTTATTAGATGGACGCGAGGTGCGTTAGCAGCTATAAGAGAAGGTTCTACCAAATCCTCAACGAGAATAACCCTTGGTAGACCTTGAGCCGAGGATGTTGCCAACGTAGCCAAAGAATCCGCATGAGTATTTCCACTCCTAGAGACATGAACTAAGGCAAAGGAGTCGAATTCAGCCCGCCGACGCTCGACCCGGGCCAAATATTCCCGCATTCCGGAATCTCTAGCCTCCATGGTCCCCATGTCTTGGACGACCACTAATTGAGATTCATAGTACACATGTATTTCATTGCAAACCTTCTTATGTTCCATTCGCATGCCTACCAAGATCGCTTCATACTCGGCCTCATTATTAGTAGCCGAGAAAGCCAATCTCAAAGATTTTTCAAAGACAATTCCTTCAGGGGACATTAGAACAAGTCCAACGCCGTACCCTTTATGATTAGCAGCCCCATCCACATAAACTTTCCAAGCCGAGGGCGATACGGCCGTGATCACACCAACCGATTTTTCACCCATGTGCGCTACCTTTGAAGTTTCTTCTAACAATGGCTCGCAAACTCGCCACCAAATCCGCCGAGGACCCGACCTTTCACCGAGGTGCGAGGCTTGTACTTAACATCAAAGGCTCCCAAAATGGTTCCCCATTTTGCCACTCGCCGTAATAATCAGCACTACGCAACACAACGAGCGGCAACTCGGGTCAAAACAACCACAAGATGAGATTGGAAATAATGAGGAAGTTTGCGCGTGGCGTGGACTACAGCCGAAGTGCTTTTTCCAAGGGCAAATAGCGCACCTCGGCTTCATTCAAGGACTTACTAACATAGTAGATCGGCCTCTCGCACTCCATCTTCATTCCTTATAAGGACTAGACTCACCGCATGAATAGCCACGGCAAGATAAGCGAATAAAACCTCGTCCACCTCGTGGCGAGATAAAATGGGTGGCCGAGATAGATATTGCTTAAGCCGTTGGAAAGCCGACTCACAATCCTCGGTCCATCGAAACCCTTTCCACTTGTTCAACAACCGAAAGAAAGGACGGCACCGGTCACCGACCGAGAAATAAATCTCGTTCAACGCAAAGAATCATTCCGGTCAATTTCGAATCTCCTTTGGGTTCCGAGGCGGCCGCAAATTTTGAATAGCCCTAACCTCGCACCGGGTTCACCTCTATGCCCCTATGAGTGATCATATATCCTAAGAACTTTCCGCATCCCACTCCAAAAGAACACTTGGAGGCGTTAAGGCGCAACTTATACTTCCTCGCATTTGGAAGGTGTCGGCCAAATCCGTGATGTGCGAAGGTACCGTCTTACTCTTTACCACCATGTCATCCACGTATACTTCTATGGTTTTCCCCGCTTGCCGTTCAAACATTCGGGTCATCATTCTTTGATAAGTAGCCCCGCATTTTTTAACCCAAATGGCATGACTTTATAATGATAGTTCCCCGTTGGAGTAATGAAAGCGCCTTTTCCCCGATCCTCTAATGCCAAGGGGATTTGGTGGTAACCCCGAAAGGCGTCCAGAAACTCATCCGAGGATGTCCGACAAGAGCATCTACCGCCTGATCAATCCGTGGCATTGGGAATGAATCTTTAGGACAGGCCTTGTTCGTATCGCAAAGTCTACACATACTCTCCACTTGCCGTTCTTCTTCTTAACGACAACAAGATGAGCCAACCATTCAGGGTAGAAAACTTCTTTGATAGCCCCCGCCCTTTTGAGTTTAAGAACCTCTTCCTTCACAAATTTCGAATGTTCTCGGGAAGATCGCCGAGGTGGCTGCCTCCTCGGAACAATGGCCGGATTGACGTTTAGATGATGACAAATAAAGTTCGGATCCACACCCGGAGCCTCATAGGGGTCCCATGCAAAGACATCTAGATTATCCTTCGTAAATTTCAACAACTCCATCTTTTCTTGGTGTGGCAATCGTATGCCAACTTGAAAGAACCTCTCCGGATCGTCTGCTATTACAAACTTCTCTAACTCCTCGCAAACAGCCTCATCTTCTCGTCATCGCTCCAGGTGCCTCCGAGCCGTTAATTGCTATGACTCCCGGATGGGCAAGGTTGATAACTCGACTTCCGACCGACGAAGTACCGCAGCGGAGATGCATTGCTCGGCCACTACCTCGACCGCCGAGGATTTCCTCAACATGTTCCCCCGAGGGGAATTTAACCTTAACGTGCAAGGTAGAGGAAACGGCTCCTGTGGCGTGCAGCCATGGCCCGGCGAGGATGGCCGTATATGGAGAGTACGCGTCAACCACAATGAAATCTACTTCAACCGTTTCTCGTGCCGGATTGAACGGGTAAACGGATCCGTCCTTTTGGCACAACGGCTCTCCCTTCAAAGCTAATAAGAGGTGAGTCATAAGGAGTTAAATCTTCCAACTCCAACCTTAACCCCTTAAATAGATCGTGGTACATGATATCCGCACCGCCGCCCCGATCTATCATTACCCTCTTCACATCATAATTACCTATTCCGAGGGTAACCACAAGAGCATCGTCATGGGGCTGGATAGTCCCTACTTTATCCTCCCTGAGAAACCCAAGACAGTAAAGTGCTCTTTAATCTCTTCGGCCCGCTACCCACATCCTCGGCCTCGCGAATGGGAAACCGCCATAACCCTAGTAGGACCCGAGCCCGTCCTACCAGTGCGGCGAAGATAACATTAATCGTCCCCAATGCCGGCCGAGATGAACTATTCCGCCGGTTGTTTGAACCAACTTGACCGACTTGCCCGGTGGCCGACACAAGTGCCGCTTTAACTTTCCCTCACCGACGAGCCGCTCTAGATGGTTCCACAGGTTCGACAGCTTCTCGCAGTGTGGCCCACATCCCGATGGTACCGACGAAAAGGTTTTGATTTCTTCTCGCAGGTCACCCGCCATTTTGCCGGCCACCCGAAGAAGGGCTCTTTACGAACTTTTTCTAATAACCGATGCACCGGTTCTCGGAACACGCATTTACAACTCGGGGTGCCGCCGAGCCGGATTGTCCGAAGTAATCCCTCCTCGGCTTGTTGTTGTGATATCCGTCCGACCCGAAATCCCTTCTCTCCCGCGGGATAACCTTCTCCTTTCCTTTTCCCCGTTGTCGGTCTTCCTCTACCCTTTTATATTCATCAATACGATCCATAAGACGACGTACGCCGCGGACGGGCTTTTTCGTCAAAGACTTTCTTAGGTCGTGATCGCAGGGAGGCCTACCTTAAAGGTATTTAGCGCCACCTCATCAAAGTCGCCGTCTATTTCATTAAACATCTCCCAATATCCGTCGGAGTATGCTTTCGTTGTCTCCCCTTCCTTCATGACCATGGATAGCAATGAGTCCGGTGGCCGAGGGACTCGCTACAAGTAATGAACCGAGAAGCAAACGCCCTAGTTAGTTCCCCAAACGAGCCTACGTACCCCGACTTGAGACCGTTGAACCATCTCATAGCCACAGGTCCCAAGCCGGAGGGGAAGACTTTACACATCAAAGTCTCGTTATGAGAGTGCACCGCCATCCTTTGGTTGAAGTGACTCACGTGCTCCACCGGATCAGTCCGGCCATTATAGATGGTAAACGTGGGCCGGGTGAACCTCCCGGGGAGCCTCCCCTCTCAATCCTTCGTGAAAACGGAGATTTAGAGAGTTGGTGCAACGCCCTACTCATGGTATCGTTGCCTAAACCCCTAGGACGAAGCTTCTTACGTCCGCGGATTGGCCGGTCGTTCTCCTCACCAGAGGATGTTGCACCGGTGGGGGAATATGACCTTGAACCGTAGCCATGTCCCCCATCCTTCTCCGAGGAAGAACTAGATGAGGACGGGGAAACCTTACGTTTAGCACGGCGTAACTTCCTCTTCAAACGATTGATTTCCTTCGCATGGATTTAGAGCCCTCATCGTGGGTAGTGCTACCCCTCCACGAGTATGGCTAGCCCCCGGATATTCTCGTATGGACGCTTCCCTCACGATCCCTACGTTGTTCAAGACGTTCGAAATGATCTTCAGTTGTGACCCTTGTGACTCGCATGATGAGAGCCTAAGCCTCGCCATAATATCCCTACTACTTCTAGACTAGATTCCCACAGACGGCGCCAATTGTAAGTGCACAATTGCACCCGGACCCAAGAATAGTTATGGGCTCGGACCCAATGAGCCTTAAACAATAAGAATTTGTAGAGTGTGGGCTTGAAACCCGGGTTAGAAGTGTATGAGGATGAAATGACAAACTAAAGATTCCAAGTACTTAGAGACAAAAAGGAGTAATGTAAATAGACCTCCTCGACGTAAGCCGAAAGCCGTTCTTATATTATATCTCTCTCTTTTTCCTTCTTCTTTTTAGGTTACAAAAAGTTCCGTCTTGTTTCGTTCCCGTCCCTCCTTAAATACTCCTCTTTTTAGTACTTTATCCACGTGTTGCCCCCAATTCCTCCCTTAGCCTAGATATTTCTTTTCTTAGTGCCTTTGAACAAGAACTAGAAGTTTCCCTTCCATCGTTTAAGTGTCACTTCCTCATTAATGCGGCCGGGGTGGTAGGTGCGTGGTCTTTAATGTGGAGGTAGCAGCCTTTACCTTTGATATTCTTCCAACATCGGCGCTTCTAGGACATTCAAGGGTTCTCTCCCTTTAACCGTTGGTCTTGACCGTATCATTCCCTAATCTTTACCATGAAGTCTCAGGTTCTTTGATGTCAGTCCGAGGGGAAAACCATCCTCGGCTGGATCCTAGGATCCTCGGCGTATAGGCCGACCCATAGCACCAACAATCTCTAACCCCAGGGTCAGGTCGGCCTTCTTTAACAAGGCCCAAAAGGCCCACATTCCCACCAGGATCCTTTTGCCCCACACAGTTCATTAATAATATATTCTTAATATTTAGCACTTAGTAACTCACTTAGCACAAAGATTAAAAAATTTAAGTGGACACATGACACAAATTTAAGCTGATAATTATAATGTAGTCCCCACATAACTTTGGACACATGAAGCAAAATTGGATTCTAATTTCAAATTCTAATTGAATTTTTTTAACTTTGAATATATATATATATATATATATATATATATATATATATATATATATATATATATATATATATATATATCAACTGCTTGTAAGTTATTAGCTGAGTTGTGGTGTGCCTTTTTAATTATTAGAACCTGTTTCCCTCTTTTTTGTTTGTGGTTGTTTCTAAATAATAATAATAAATTAATAATTTGATTCTTAACCTTTAATTTTTTTTAAAAAATCTTTTTTATAACAAACAAAAATAGAATTCTTGAAACGTAGAGGCCATTACCTAGCATTACCCCTTATCCATTCCTACCATATTTTCCATCATTCTGATGGAAACCTTCCAATTTTTTTACTATAAACGCTCCATCCAAGCCATGTATGATCCTTGAACCTTTGGAAACAAAGATTAAAATTGAGAATCAAATTATAATTTAACATGTGAATAAATAGAAGTGAGAATAAAAAATTAAGGAAAACTATATAGTAATATCATACATACATATATATATATATATATTATGAATCCGAATATGATCCTTTTTTTTTATTTTTTAAGAAAAGTTAAGAAATTGTATTGATAAAGTGGAAACTGTAAATACAAAGTAAAGGCCAATTTTTACATGATCCATTTAATTGAAGCAAAATAATACATTCACAACATTTTTATAATTTTACGATAAATCAAGTAAGGAGCAAATTATCGGTTCTAAGTTTTTAACATGGACCACCCCCACACTAAATTTATTTATTTAGCTAATAAACCGACTCTTTCTGGGCTTTCCTCTTCCACCTATATATTAAGGCCCAAACGAAACGCTCTCATGTCTAGACTGTTTAGTTAGGGCTCCGATTTTCTCAGAGCAAAAACAAACACAAAAATTCACAGTTTTTGACAACAATGGTGTGCGAAAAGTGTAAGTTCTTTGATTTTTTTTTCTTTTCTTTTCCCCCAAATTTTCGATTCATTTATATTCAATTCCTCTAATTAACCATCAAATGCTTAATTTTTTTTACAATTGAGATTATTAAGAACAATTAATGATTGTTGTTGTTGGTGGTTTTGTTATTATAGGTGAGAAGAAGCTAACGAAGGTGATAGTACCAGACAAGTGGAAAGCAGGTGCAAGCAACACCACTGAAGGCGGTGGCCGCAAAATCAACGAGAACAAGCTCCTCTCCAAAAAGAACAGGTTTTTTTTAAAAAAATTTTTTTAGTATTAGATTTTCTTGCTCTGTTGAATGATTTACTTGTTTGGGTTACTATGTTAGAAACAAAAAAAGGGTTTTTTTTTTTAATTTTTAAAATCATTAATTATTATATAGAAGAAACTAAAAGGAGACTTTTTGATTGTGAAAGAGTTAGCTAAAATTGAAATATGTTATATTATGGGCCAAAATCTAATGAAATCAAGTTTGTAACTTTTGTAATGCCGGTGCGAAAGAGTGATGTTAGGCTACTATAAATTTTAGTAGGAAAGTGTTGGGAATTTGGTTTTTTATTATGTTGTTGATGCGACACCAATCATGTTATTGTCATGTAAGTTTGTTAGCTTTTTTTGTAGTGGAAATTGGTAGTAAATTTAGTATTTTCCGTCTAGTGAAAAGTAAATAAAGCAATTCTGGTGTGAATTTTGATTGATGAGATTTTTGTTACTCATGACAGACTATTACTGTCATGGGCACATTGTTAATATTTGCATTTGATTTTGTTTGTGCAAGGACTAAGGATTTGTGGAGCTTTTCTGGTTTTCCTTTGATATATGTGTGTTTTTTGACATGGGTTTTTATTGCAATGCGTGCTGAAAGGGCTTGTTTTTGTACCACAGCATTTGCGGTTTTGATTAGGTTCATGATCAGCTACAAAACTATGATTATTGTGTAGACTTTGTTTAATTGAGTTTGTAAATACAATTGGAGAGATGGGAGTGTAAAGGGGTTTTTGTGAGTTCTGAACTTGCAAACTCTTGCTCTATAGTTGGAATTGACTAGGCTAGATTACTACCACACAAATAAACTGAGCACTGCAGCTAGTGATCTTGATTTTAAAATTCTAATAGTTGTAATGGGGTCTGTAGATGCATGTTCATATTATAGGGCAAAGTGCAATTCCTGTGTAAAATAGTTTACATAAAATTTAGATCAACTTGAGCTGCTAACTTTGTAATGCAGAATATATTTATTTAGTTAAGGTAATAACTAATAGCAAATATAAGTCACACTTTTAACTATTTAGTTGATGTTGTGCAGATATTGTGAAGGATTGTTGTGACACTTGAATGAGTTAGATACTGAATTGGACAAGTTTCACTCTAGGTCTAGGTACACCACAAATATTCGAGTATTTTATGTGACAGGTTGCATGTTGTGCATTGATTTGGGCAGATATAAGTTAAAATTTGTTGTAACAATGAGTGTGGCCTCGGATGGGGTTCGACAGGCCTCAAGTAATGCTGTTGTGTACAAGAGTTCATGTAGCCGACTCACAATCAGTTAGGATCAAGGCTTTAGTTGAGTTGAGTTATAGCTTAAACTTTATTTTTGCGTTCAATAGAGTTGCTAACTTTGTAATGCAGAATATATTTATTTAGTATGCTGATTTTCATGTAACATCTTTGCCTTTGTAGTTAATTTTAACGGTCAGCGTTGTCGATTTAAGTTTGCATTTTAATAATCTCATCGAGAGTATTTTTTCCTTGCAGATGGACTCCATACGGCAATACAAAATGCATCATATGCAAGCAACAAGTACACCAGGAAGCCAAGTACTGTCACACCTGTGCTTATTCGAAAGGTACTGACTATGATGAGCAATACTAGGGACATGACTCTTTTCACAATTTGCTAAGGTGACAAGTTGTGATTGGTGCAACATCACTTTCAGAAATGGCCCATCACTAGTATCACCTATAGTATGCATCAATCACAACATATCACCTTGGCAATTTATGAAAAAAGTTATGAATGATTTTGTGCCACTAAACTTACTGAATTTGATGTTGCTTATCTGCTTGGTAATTATAATAGTTAATTTTCATGATAGGAAACGTCTGAAATGTACTTTCTTGTGCAGGAGTCTGTGCAATGTGCGGTAAGCAAGTACTTGACACCAAGATTTACAAACAAAGCAATGTATGACGCAGACCAGATACTAGCTGCCTTCTCTGTTAGTGCCTTTCCCCAAGTGAACTCGTGAAAATCATTAGAGGATGTAAACTTTCATTAACTATAACATGTATTCTTGGTGTTAGTAATGAAGAATAGCTCATTTTATATTCTGATGCATTGTAATTGTAACCTGGATTATGGTGTTTCCATGTAAATTTATCTTTAAAATGGACTTTTTCTTTCTGTAGATACAAGTAGCAAAATGCGCTTGGGTTTACAATTTGCTCTTCTTCCTTTTTTTTTTAATTTTTAATTTTTTTTTACCTCATGTAATTGCCTTTAATCCCAGTTTAGCATGGAGGTAATGATCAGGTGGCTAGGTTATCAATTGTGGTATAGGTTTTGAAGTTGGTATTATGTCTTTTCTTATGTTTTTTAGTTGGCATTGATAGGTCTGTAGTTGGTATTGCACCTCATCATCTGATTATCACTTATGTTTGGCGATGGCAATGGGTCAGAACAGGGGCAGATCATGGGTGCCCTGTCCTTACCCTGTCCGCTTTTTGGTACTGGAAAAGCCTGCGTGGAGTGGGATAGGTAGGGCCGAGGTAGAGGTATTTTGTCATTCTTAATTAAGTGAATTTGTCATTGATGAGATAGAGATTAAAAAGAAAAGGAAGAGGTGGCAGTGAGAGTGCCAAGTTTGCGATTGATTGAATTACAAATCTTGGTTGGAAGTGATAGTTTGCATGATAAAAACAGGAATAGTAGAGGTGACAAATTTTATCATTACAAATTTACAACTGTGAACATTCTATGAAAAATTCTTATCTAGCTTGTGGTGATAGGTTTGAGAATTCCATTCATTTAAAAGAAGCTGGACCCCTAAATAGTTTCCTGAGGTAAAGATGTAGAGGAAGGAATTTGAAGAAGAGCTTGTAATTTAGAAAATCCGTTATATAGGGGTATTTTTCAAGATAAAGATTTTGATTTTGGGAGACTATTTAGCTACAAACCTTTTCATTGGCCCCACTGCAAAGAATAGATGGGTTATTGATGGCCATTTGAATGAAATTTCAAAGGTGAAAGATTACACAGATAAAAGTGATTGTTCCGAGGTGATAAAGGGTATCCAAATTTCAAAGGTGGAAGATTACAAAGCAAAAAGTGATTGTTCCGAGGTGATAAATGATACCCTTGTCGAAGGTCACGACACAGGAGTAAAGAATCTTTTGTGACCCACGTGATCGAAAATGAGAAAAGAAGAGACAAAATCATTATAACTTTGATAAAATGATGTGGAAAACCATACAACATTAGGGTATTTTGTAGAAAAAAAACCATTCTATAAGTCTAGGTACAATTTCTTGGCACAAAACCCACTTGACTAGAGTGGATGGATCTTATCTAGAAAAGGTCGAATGTGCAGAGCTAAAAGTTTTGTTCCAATCTTATATAATGCATTGCGAAGACTTATTTGTTAGAAACTTAGAATTGTTGGATAGTTTTCAGATGTGGAATTTTTAGAATTGAAACCATTTTGGTGTGATTCAACCCTAAAGAAATAATACCTTGAATAAACATATTTTGAATGAAAGAGCAAATATGTGATTCCAAAATATTCAAGCATCCCTGAAAATTTTCAAGGATGAAAGTCATCCGCGAGCCTGCAGCTTTCATAAGGTTCAGTGAAAACAAAACATATTGAGAAGACCGGTTTAGACCCCCAAGGTTTGTTATGCAGTGGATTTATAAATTATTTACCAATTAAACCAATTATGTAAACCCAATTTAAGTAATTTAAAAAGTCACCAAATCTATCAAGCAAGTAATAAATAGATAACATAGCGATCTAGCAACATGGTGGAAAAACGATGGAGAATGTCTTCAAAGAAGAAAAGAAATTTATAATCTAGAACTAGACTTTTGTAACCTAGACTCTACATTTTTAATAGATGAACTCATTGTTGTGACCCGCAACAGTTTCAGAATTTCCAAACTTCTTGTAAATGGACCACGTCACAAACAACCTGTCTGTGTTAATGACCAGAACCTCTTATCGACTACTCCAAGGTACCTACCTGAAGGTTCAATGACGAAATGAATTTCACTGGACTGTGGTTTCAAGCTCTTGATCAATTGAGTTATGACCGAGTTACTGTCAAACTCTAGACAAAATGCACTTTTTTAGCTACTTCGATATTGTTTGATCTTGAACAAATGAACAACTTTTACAGATACTATTTCAAGTACATTCTCAATGGATATTGTCAATCTAAAAGCTAGCACATTTTTTATTTTTTAATTTGTAAGTACAGGAGAAATGCATACTCCCAAAAACAAAGTACGATTTAGAGGGCTTGAGACATCTAGGCACTCATGTTGTCTACCAGTTCATGTTACTGGATCTCAATGAGGTTGAGGCCAAACTATGGTTAAATTTACGTAGATTATTTGCCTCCTTATTATGGTCTAAATTTCTGGAAAATGTTCAAATTAAATTTTAAAAATCTAAAGGAGTTGAGATTGTCAAGTCATTTAAAAATTTAAATGACGTAACTATCAGTATACTATTAAATCCAAAAAGTAAAATCTTAACCATGAAATAGGTGAAATAGAGAAGATTTAAAATGAGAAAAATCTTGTTATTAGTTCCTCACTTAATCGGATCTTAAAGACATGCAACCTCTCCCTCTCTCCTTTATCCTCGTTTTGAGAAAGAGAGATTTGGATCATGTAAATGAACCTATTAGGACTTCATGCGCATTTTTAAGGATTCTTCAAGAGGATATTTGCCTTTTGGGTATAGATTGCTAGGTGAACACATTGTATTGTCTTACAATTTTACTATATATAACACAAAACATCCACTTTTTGCAAGGTTAGAGAGGTATAGTGGTAGACAATCTTACCCCTAATTTATTGAAGAGACTGATTCTTAGACTTAAACCCACAATCTGTCGGGTTTTTTTTTTTTTTTTTAATTTTTTGTAAAAGACACTTGTCATTGTACCAAAGCTAGACCTTTTTGTAATTACATTGCCTAAACCTTATTTTTTTAGTGCATTTCGGATCAGCCTGCCAGATCCAAAATAATATTCTTATCCACATCACCATAGGGTCGTAAATAATCCAAAGTAGGATTATTTCATTTCTGTTTTTCGCAAAGATCTTTATGACTAGTTAGCAATCAACGACAACAATTATGGTACGAGTTTTTATTTTTTCCAAACAACTATAGTACATTTGTTTGTATTTTGAATTTCCGGACATAAATTATTGTACTTGAATTTGGATCCAATCGTAAATCTCTTTTGGAAACAAGAAGATAAACAGGAGATACATTGGATAAGATTACGGATTGCCTAAGATCAAACTTCAAAGGATCTAATTTTGCTTTTATTGATAAGATAGCTGAAGGAAACACAAAATCCAACTCTGATGAGAAGCCATTTCCATGGCACAATGTTTTCGTACAATACATCATTCAAGACTAGCTAACTTGGGCACAAGGATATTTTGTACATAGGAACTCAAGGAATAATCATACTGACGTTGAATCCTAATAGCAAGACCATAAACAGTAAAATCCAAAACGTCAATCGTTATGTCCTCGAAGATGGTACATTAGAGAGCAATTGTGAGGGATATTGATGAATCCATAGAGTTCTTTTGTATCAAATAAGCTTTCGGTAGAAAGGAATTAAACGCCAACATGAGTTCTTCTACATTCATTCACTTGTTGAGTATCTAGTAGTCCAGTACTTCTCAATTTCCTCGGCTGTTCTTCCTGGGATCCTCCCAGCTATTAGAGCCCACCTGATCAAAGTTATAGAAATCGACTGAGAAAAGCTTTTTGTTGCCTTTACAATTTTAAATTTTTTTTTTTTTTATCATGTAATGCCATTGAATTACAAGACTGTTAGTTGCCTTTACAGGGCTTTGAATAA
Organism: Castanea sativa; assembly: GCF_040712315.1. Lineage (NCBI taxonomy): Eukaryota > Viridiplantae > Streptophyta > Magnoliopsida > Fagales > Fagaceae > Castanea > Castanea sativa. The sequence goes on from NC_134017.1 coordinate 70,159,426, forward strand.
AAGCACGAGAAAAATTAGAATTTTAGAACAAACCCACCTCTCTCCTACAAGATTGAACATCCTTATGATAAGTGTCTCCTCATCATCAGAGAATTCGAGCTTGGTCTCTTCGCTTGTTTCCTCTGAAATAATAATCCAATATTAGTAAGGAGAGCTAAATTTACTTCTAAGGACATAATATCAAGTTAGTAGAATTCCAAACCAAAGACAGTAAATATTTGACCACAAAAAAATACATGTATGTGAACAAAACGATACGGACCCAAAATATATATGTAGGACCCGGGAAACAAAAAAAAAAACTATCTTAGAAATCAAGCAAGGAAGATGTGAAAATGACTGTCTTTGAACAGGATTATAAGCTTATAATTGCACTTGTGTGAGAAAAAAGAGGATATGAAAATTTATGTCAAAAGGATACCTTGAGTGTATGTAAAAGTTTCATTGGAAGAAGAGTGTTCGGAGTCAGCCATGATGAACAAGCTTATGTGAAAAGAGTAAAGAGCCAATGCAGAATTGTGTTTTATAGCATTGGAGGCGCTTAAGTATTAAATATTAGTAGTAGGGAGTGCACGAATTTGGAAAGCATGTTTGAGAGTAAGAATGGACGTTGACATAAGGCATGAATGGTAGTTGAATAATGGGAGCTATCAAGTCTCAAAACAAATTTTGATAGGTAGTTGAGTTGCTCGTATGGGGGAGAATTTATACATTAGTACGTGTGTGGTGTCACTTTGTGTAATTGTTCTACATTTTGTGACATTCACCGTGAGTAGGGGTGGCAATTTTAATCCATATTCATGAACTTACCTATTACCCACCTAATTTGAATAAGTCTTAACCCAATCGATTTGAATATTTGGATTAAATGGGTAAAGACTCATTAGGTTATTTAATTATATGGGTCTTAATGGATAAACTCACTACTAAAACCCATCTAAAATTTAAATAAACAATATAAAATCTAAATTTCTAGAAAATGACCAAAATATCCCTGAAACCTAAAAAATGACCAAAATACCCCCAAAATCCAAAAAATGATCAAAATACCCCCTAAACCAAAAAAAGACTGAAATACCTCTAAAACCTTAGAATTACCAAAAATACTCCCGAAACCTAAAAAATAACCAAAATACCTCCGAAACCTATAAAATGACTAAAATACCCCCGAAACCTGAAAAAATTACCAAATTACCCCGTAACCTAAAAAATGACTGAAATACCTTCGAAACCCATAAAATTACCAAAATACCCCCTAAACTTAAAAAATGACAAACATACCCCAAAACCTAAAAAATGACCGAAATACCCTCAAAATCTAAAAATTACCAAAATACACCCTAAGCCTAAAAAATTACCAAAATACCCCCCCTAAACCTAAAAAATGACTGAAATACCCCTGAAACCTAAAAAATTACCAAAATACCCTAAAACCTAAAAAATGATCAAAATACCCTAAGACCTAAAAAATGACTAAAATAACCCCAAAACCTAAAAAAATGACCAAAATACCCCAAAACCTAAAAAAAGACATAAATAATCCCAAAACCTAAAAAAAATATCGATAAAAACCCCTGATACCTAAATTATGACCAAAATGCCCCTAAACATGTAAGATGACTAAAATACACCTATAACATCTAAAATTACCGAAATAGAGGTTTAGGGTATTTTGGATGTTTCAAGGATATTTTCGACAAATTAAAGTTTCCAAGAGTATTTTAGTCATTCTATAGGTTTCGAGGGAATTTTGGTATTGTTTTAGGTTTCGAGGGAATTTAAGTAATTTTTTAGGTTTCGGGGTTATTTTGATCATTTTTTAGATTCTAAGGGTATTTTAGTCATTTTTTAGGTTACGATGGCATTTTTGTCATCTTTTAGGTTTTAGGGTTATTTCAATAATTTTGGATTTTTTGGTTATTTCGGTAAATTTCTAAGGTTCAGAAATTTTTTTTTTTGTAATTTTTAGGTTTTGGGGCATTTCGGTAATTTTTTAGGTTTCGGGGGTATTTTGGTCATTTTTAGGTTTCGAGGGTATTTTGGTCATTTTTTGGGTTTCAGGAGTATTTTGGTCATTTTTGAGTTTCGGGGGTATTTTGATCATTTTTTGAGTTTCGGGGTATTTTGGGTTTCGGAGGTATTTGGGTAATTTTTGGGGTTTGGGGCAAAATTTAGTCATTTTTAGCTTTCGGGAGTATTTTGGTCATTTTTTGGGTTTTTGAGGTATTTTGGTCATTTTTCGGTTTCTAGGGTACTTTGGTCATTTTTTGGGTTTTAGGGGTATTTTGGTCTTTTTTGAGTTTCGGGGTATTTTGGTCATTTTTTGGGTTTTGGAGATATTTTGGTCATTTTTTAAGTTTTGGGGTATTTTGGTAATTTTTAGGTTTTTGGGGGTATTTTGGTAATTTTTAGGTTTTAGGGGTATTTTGGTCATTTTTTGGGTTTCAGGGTATTTTGGTCATTTTAGAGATTTTGGAGATATTTTGGTTATTTTAGTGGTTTTTAAGCATATTTGGTGATTTTAGAGATATTGGGGGTATTTTGGTCATTTTGGAGGTTTCATGTGTATTTTTCTCATTTTAGAGATTTTAGTGATATTTACGTCATTTTAGAGATTTTGGGGATAATTTTGGATGTTTAATCGTATATTGGTAATTTTGGAAGTGTAGGGGTATTTGTGGCATTTTAGGTATTTAAGGGTATTTTGGTAATTTTGGAGGTCAAGAGGGTATTCAAGTAATTTTAGAGGTATTTGGGTCATATTGGGTTAAATGGGTGAATTACTAATTAAATGGGTTGGGTTGGTAATAGATTATTAATTTATATATAAACGGGTTATAAATGGATAAATGGGTAATTACACACCCAACCCATTTATGAACAAACCCACCCATTTGCCACCCCTGATGTTGTACAAATTTTGAAATTTATATTTCACTTGGAAGCATATAAAATATTTTTTTATTTACCTAATTGACTTCCACACGAAACTTAGATTACATGTTCTTTAATATTGTGTTAAACGATTTTGATGCATAGTAAAGGAAAATAGACCGCATTAGAGCATCCATAATGGTTTTTTCAATCATATCCTATTTTACCAACCCAAAAAGTTACTTTATTAATTACCATATCATTTTACAATACCACCAACATCCCAAAACTCTATTATTTTATCATTTTATTTAAATATTCTTTTTTAATCTTTTTTTACTATTTCCTTTTTTCTCTTCCTTTTCCTCTCTTTCTCCCTCAACCACTAGCACTAGCCTCAACCTCTAACAAACTCATACCCAGCAAAATCACAACAAAAAATCATCCAAATTAAACAAGCACTAGAAATCCACCTGCCACCCCAGTAAAATCACAACAAAAAATCACAAAAAATCTAAAAATCCATACCAAAATCACAACAAAAAATCACCATCTGCCACCCCAGCAAAATCACAACAAAAAATCAATACCAAAATCACTCAAATCAAACAAGCAAATTACATCAAATCTAAAACCCAAACCCAAACTCCACACCACCCCTTCACCACCCACATCAACCCCCACCTCCACCATCATCAATCACCACTACCCACCCCTTCCCACCACCACGGCAACCCCCACCTCCACCATCATCAACACCCACCACCACTACCACCACATCAGTCACAAACCCAACCCTACACACACCTACACTCGTCAAACCCATCGCCGCCGCTGCCATCCACCATCGAAACAAAGCAGATTAGACTAAGCACACACACGCCGGACCAAGCAAACACACTCATCAAACCACACCCATGCTGATCTCAACCAACTACACCATGAGAGAGAGAGAAAAAAAACCCAGAGAGAGAAAAGAAACACTATTGATGCTTGGTGAAAGGCTTTAGCGATGGCGAGAGAGTGCGATGAGCCTATGTCTGTGTGAATGAGAGAGAAGAGAAAGGCTTGAAGCTTTAGTGATGGAGAGAGACAAAATGAGAGAGATATATGATATTTAGAATTAATTAGTATATTTTGTTTTACCATTCAACTACAGTGCAATTCTATTTAGAATTGCACTGTAGTTGAATGGCAAAAAAATTTGGCTTTTCACAGTTGTTCACTTCTGATGCTGAACTCCATTTGAGCCTAAATGCTAAAACACCCTTGCATTTGGCATTCCCCCTTTCCACTGTTGATGCTCTTAGAGTCAGTTCGACCTACCAGAAATTTTGCATTAAAATATCTAGCCGTAAAAATATGCACTTTTTGGAGTTCCCTCCCACATACCATGCATCTTTCTTGACCAAAGCATACACTGATACAAATCCCCTAAACCATAAACATTAAGATGATATTGTTTTGATTCTCCCAAAAAAAAAAAAAAAAAACGAAGATGATATTGTGAAATTGGAGCTCTCTGCATAGATGGATGTTAATGTTTGCAGAAACATCAAATATTTTGCCATAGGCCTTATATTTTTTCAATAGTATGATTTTGAGCAATTTCTAGGCACTTGAAAGCTATTCCCTAATTCTTACAAAAACATAACTGTCAGTCACGTTAAAAACAGGTGGTTCCTCTTAGGACCTTGGCTGGATAAGTTTGGAACCAGCTAGGAACAGAACAAAAGTTAATAAAAACATGAAGTTTTTACATTCTTGAAAATGTTAATGTGGCTGGTGGTATGTCTCAATCCACAAACCTTGAAGGGTCCCAACAATATCTTGACTGTCTGGTAGAATGTCTTTATCCAGAAATCAGTACTGGAGGGTGAATCACTGCAGAATATTTTGGCTCTGAATTATACCATTTGATTGAAGAGAAAAAGGGCCCAGGTCCCTTTCCATCAAAGGAAAGTTAATAGCACTAAGTAACCCCCACTTAAAGCCTTCTTCTTTGTTTTATTTGGATTAGTGAAAAGTATGGACTTGATGACCAAATTTCGGGTTCATTTGTCTGTTGATTACGTTTTTAACGATATCTTTAATAATGAGCTTGTGCATTACCTAAAGCAGCAAAGGGATGAGAAGAGTTGACCTGGTATTATGGCAGTAACTAGGAGCATAATTTGCAAGACAATTCCAAAAGTAGGTGTGGAAGATAGAACTTGTGATAGAGTACCTAGAAATTACGGGAAAATCTAAGACCACAATTTTTTTTATCCACAACCACAATTGTGATGTGGCAGATTGTGAGTGGTAGCGAAAAAATGGTGGGTTTATGTGAAAGTGATAGACAATCACTTATAGCTGGCCATATTAGATTTGTGGCAAAAAAAGTTATAGTCCTACAACTACTTAGCAATTACTAGATGTCTTAAAACTTTAGAAAAGGATCTAATCTTGAGTGCTATGCATGATGAGGATCCATTTTCAGTCTTTGGGTAGAAGATTATCTAAAGGAACTTTTAATTTGTAATAATCTATTATATTTTTCTTGGCAAGGTGTGAATGAAGGACTTATTCATTTCCACGCCACCTCACCCTCATACCATATTTTATTCAAAACAGTTGAAAATGCAAAACATTTTTCTTACAAAAAGAGCATTGTTTACGAGTTTCCTAAGTATATACATATTTTATCAATGTAGGTTGTAAACCGTTGTGAAACATCATTTTATTGCATTATGCTAATAGATTACGTATGAGGAGTTAGCATAATGAATCTGTAGAAAACAGAGAGTAAAAGAAGGATACATTTTTCTCAAAGCTTAATTGAAAATCATTGCCATGAGCATTGGTGCTTTGAAATTTTCTCATCTGCCATACATATCAAAAGCTTTCCATGCACAAGGAATCAATTTTTGCGTCTGAAAGCAATCCACGGACGTGACATCCTTGAACAAGCTAGGAGTCGTACCGTATTACTAATTTGTTAGGTTCTTAGTTTCTTAATGTAGACAACGTTTTCCTTGCGTACCAAATAATGTTCTTTGGATAACAATGAACAATGAGGTCATTGCAATGGGATATAATACTCGCACATAGACAAAGATCGTATTTTATTAATGCTTGAGAATATTATTTTGACAGAAATTGAATTTACATTATAGACACTATACTCGAGTCTTAGAGCCATATAAATTGTATGATCTCTACATGAAACAGCAGTTGCAAACATTTCAGTATGTCTGCTACTGCAGAGAGTGCTGCCTAAAAACCATGAATCTTGACATGTTCCTTCTTCGCAATGCCAGCCTATTGGCCAAACCCCAATGTCGATGGTTTAGAATTCAGAAATCAATAGAGAGCAACAAATTGAAACATTAAGAAGTTACCTGAACTAGAAAGGTAGAAACATTCTTTCGTTGATCACCTTGAAGTTGAATGACCTGTGCACATCAAGAATTTTATTCAATTTGAACATTTGAACGCTCACTATCAGTGAGAAAGCTAGGAGTCTATTATAGTAGCACATAATGTAATATAAGCACCTGGCCCAGCTCTGGATCCTGGACAACAGTACCATTGCAGCAAAACTCTTTCTTAAGGTCCTTGAGTATTTTACTATAGCTGAATTCCTTTTTCAAGCCCTGGACAGTGGTCAAGCGTTTCCTACCATTACGCTGCTGTATACGCACATGAACGTACCCCTTTGCCCCGGCAGAGTCCTTATCATTAGCCTCTGCAAATGGATCTGCCCACCAAATCACACAGGATGCACACAAAAGCAAACAACAAAAGTCAGCATGTGCTGTTCCCATTGTCATGTAATGTCTTAAATCATGGCATGTCTTCTGCAACAAGTGCTTACACCCTGCATATTTTATATTCCAATCCAGGTTACAAAGTAAACCGGTTTTAAAATCATTATTATCTTTGGATTTTCTGTTTTTTGAAACCTTGACTACCTGGTCGAGGATCAATAGGTAATCCCAAAATTTTGAGACTAAAGGCTTGGTGGTTGTTATTTTTCAAAACACAGCACTTAACAGGAAACAACATAGAGAAGAAAACTAATGCAGGACACAGGTGCATTTATTAAAAACAACTTAATAGAGGACCGAAAAAACATACCGAAGGCACTAGGTATTTGGATGTCGAGTTCAGACATGAAACTTGGTACGGGAGATTGAAGAGATCCAACACAAGTTCTTTCTCCCCTTCTAAACACAGATGCTCACAGCTGAATCCAAGTTAGAAGTCCCATCAGTCCCAAAACACTAACATGGTTTGTAACACACAAGTTTTGAAATTAACACCATATCTTAAGGGAGATTGAAGAGGAGCAAAAAGAGTTGGACTACATTTACTATTTTCTTTTGTTCTTTTTACCTCCATTTCTATACAATCTTAAAGTAATTTACCCCTTTAAATTTTAAACGGTAACTTTGAAAGCTTATGACTTTTTTCATTCAAGTAAATCATGTCAAGACGCTAACTTCTACTTTGCCCTATATTCTCTCAAATGCTCCATCAACATTAGTGAAAGGGAAGAAAAGGACAAATTTATTCCCCCCCCCCCCCCCCAAAAGAAAGGGATCATTATGCTCTGCCTTCGACTTGTTTTAATCATTAACCCACAACCACTCTTTGAATAATAATCTTCACATCTCCAACCACAGATTTGTACTTCTTGTTTTGCTCTTAAATACTGTTATTGCCAATTCTTTGTAAAAATCCTAAATCTGATCAGAGTATTTTAGTGTTTTTTTTTAAAAAATTTATTATTATTATTGTTATTATTACTATTATTATTATTATTATTATTATTTCTGACAAGGATAGTCAGTGTGCATCACTTTTTCACAATATAATGGTTGCTAAAGAAGTATCTTTCAAAAATAAAAGACAGATCACACAATATAATGTTCTCAAATTCAAAATTTTAAGACCTAGAAACAATTTAAAATAGCAAAAGCAGAAGAGTTCAAGGCAAATTCTGGATGGAAACTTTGAACACAAAAAAGATAAAAAGGCTTGTCCAGGGAAGTGATAACATGCCAATGGCACTAACTAGTGTATTAATCCTTGAGCATAATTCACTCTTCATGCTCCCATGAATTTTTCTTTTTCAATTATTTGTATTAATGAGTAAGTTTGACTTCAAGAGAAGGTGGAGAAAGAGATTCAATTATTCAAACTAGAAACCTATGCTTCATGCATGGCCAATTATGATGCTCTTAAACTAAACAAGTAATGGCAGAAAATAAATTTCTAGCTTATGTGAATATAGTATATATTGAGTATATCTTCAATTCAAATTCACAACTTGAATTTCCATAGAAACCAAGTGCAGCTGCATTTCTCAAATTTACAAAACGATTTATTTATATGACGCAGGCAGTAGGCATGTGTCCAGAGAAGGTATACACAGTTATTGAATTGTCCATATAACATAGTTATCATTTCAGTAACAAAACAACAATCTACTTTTACATGCTTTTTCCCCAATTACACTGTATGACAAATGAGATCCAAAAATTAATAGACAAAAAAAGGGTGCTTAAATTTTCCAGTGGGTCTACTCACATGCATGCACCTGACAATGTTTCTATCTCATGTGTGCAGAAAGTTCCTCCCCACTACCAAATAAATTATGTTAGTCAGGATTACTTTTGCTTTGTTCTTAAGACACAGTAAGATTGGAACTTACGGCAGCCACCCATTATGATTGTGCTTTATTAGGTCAAGGTATCAATAAATTTTTTTTTTTTTCGTAGGTCAGACCAGATTTGATCTCAAGTCTCTTAAGTTGTATTTAATACTCCATTAAATGATGAATACTCATCTTTTTCAACAATATAAAGTCAACTGGTTCACAAATAACCCTCAACCACCTTGGATTTGTGCGTGGGTGTCAGTGAATTGATAACAAATGGGAAAATTATTATCTACTCTCTGGATACAATAGATATACTCCTCCTTCTCTCACATGAATGGTAAGTCTTACTAATTAAATTCATGGTGGGACCCACCATTCATGTGAGAGGGAGAGTATGCATTTATGGTACTCTGGGAGTACCTAATAATTTTCCTAACAAAAGTGTTTTGCTTTTTTCTTTTCCTTTCAAACTATTTGCATTTCGGCTATAATTATTTATTTAATATTCCTTAACATACGTCCTTAGATTAAGCCTATAATTATAGTAGTACAGTCAATCACTACAAATGACAATCATCAATAGTTTGGGAAATCAAACCCAAAAAGTTTGGTCACATGGGATTCTATGACCTGTGTTTTAAACAAGAAGCATTCATAATTAAAATCACGAAAAGCATCGCTAATCAACTCACTCTTTTGAAGAAAAAAAAATCCTTAGTACTTGCTCAACAATTATAGAAGTCCCTATCTCAAAAGTTTTTTTTTTTTTTTTGCTAATGTTAAGACACAGTAAGATTGGAACCTATGGCGGCCACTATATTATGATTGCTCTTTATTAGGTCAAGATATTAATGGATTTCTTTTTTATGTAGGCCAAATTAGATCTCGAATCTTTTAAGTTGTATTTAATACTCCATTAAATGATGATTACTTATCTTTTTTATAAAAAAGAATAAAGTCAATTGGTATAGAAATAACACTCAACCACCTTGGATTTGAGTGTACAAATTGATAAGAAAGGTGTTTTACTTTTTTTTCTTTTCCTTTCAAACTATTTGCATTTCAGCTATAATTATCTATTTAATATTCCTTACCATATTTCCTTAGGTTAAGCCTATAATTATAACAGATACAGACAATCACCACAAATGACAAGCATTTGTAGTTTGGGGGAATCAAACCCAAAAATTCTGGTCACATGGGATTTCACGTATTAAACAAGAAGCATTCATAAAATCACAAAAAGCATTGTTAATCAACTCACTCTTCTTAAAAAATAATAATAATAAAAAAAAATCCTCAAGACTTGCTCAACAATTACAAAAGTCCCTATCTCAAATATTTTTTTTGGCTAATATTAAGACATGGTAAGATTGAAACCTACGGCGGCCACTATATTATGATTGCTTTTTACCAGGTCAAGATATCAATGGATTTCTTTTTTATGTAAGCCAAATTCAATCTCAAATCTCTTAAGTTGTATTTAATACTCCATTATATGATGATTACTTATCTTAAATATATATATATATATATATATATATATATATATATATATTTAACGAATGCCTTTAGGGCATTGGTTAACAATCCAATTTAGGAAAGTTTTGACATTATTTTTATGGGAAATGAAAAAAACTGTCAAAATATTAATTGTTTTATTTTCTTTTCCCATATAAATTTTTTTTAAATGGTTTATTAACTAATGTTCTAAGAGCATTTATTAGTATTTCCCATATATATAAAGTCAATTGGTATATAAATAACACTCAACCACCTTGGTTTTGTGTGTACGAGTCAATGAATTGATAACAAAGGTTTTTTTCTTCTTCTTTTTTTTTTCTTTCTTTGTCTTTTAAACAATGTACATTACGGCTATAATTAACTATTTAATATTCCTTAGCATATGTCTTTAGGTTAGCCCCAGACAATCACCGCTTATGACAAGCATTTGCAATCTGGGGGAATCAAACCAAAAAATCTGGTCCCTGACCTATTGCTAGTCAAATTTTCTATCATATTATACAAGAAGCATTCATAAAATCACAAAAAACATTGTTCAGCAATTACAAAAGTCCTTGTCTCCAAAGCCTTGTAGCTTAATAATATTGTCTAGTTCTTATTATGTGAAGAATCTGCGTTCGAATTTCTTCTCCCACTTTTTGATAGCAAAAAGTATTTAATATGAACATGAGACGACAATGACGATGACCAGATCATGTAACATAATTCTAATGAAACAATAATTGAAATTAACAACAAACAACTAGTCCAAAAAAAAAGAGAGAAAAGTACCTGATTCTAAATGAAGCTGTGAGAGAGAGAGGAAAGAGAGAAAGAGAGAGATAGCTGAGAGAATTGGATAAGTTAAGGAAGTTGGTGGTGTGAGTTGGATCCTTATATAAAACAAACGATAAAATGACAACATTGTTTTGGCCACGTCTTTGCTTTAATGTAGACAGGCATTCTTGACCATTAAGTTTCAAATTCCAGCCTAACCAAACATTTGATTTCTTCTTCGAAATCCATTTCCCATTAAACGTATGGATTAAAACTGTTGGCATTCTTTGACTGTTTCGGTGGACGGTATTCATAGTTGGCCAAAAAAATTGAAGAAATGAGATAAAAAGGGGCATTCATGTTTTTCTGTTTCTTTTTTCCCCTAGTAAAATGGGTTAATTATAGATTAAAACTCCTTTAATTTTTTTAACACTATTGGATTTCTTGAATACTCTGGATCGATTTGGCAATTGGCTGTCAATGAAGTTAGAGAATTTGATATCACACCCAACTTTTTACCCAGTCAACCAGCCAACCAATAACCCTAGCCCCTTAGGAAGAAAATATGTGCCACGTAAGCTTTGTTCAACATTTTGAATGCATAGGCTGTCATTGCATGGCTCTTTTCTTTTTTTCTTTTTTAATTGTTGTTGTTTTCAATCTCAACAATGAATTGTCAACCTTCTCAAAAAGAAAAAAAGAAAAAAGAAAAAAAAACAATGAATTGTCAAATGACCCATGGTTCTTCCCCACTTGTTTAGCTCACTAGTGGATGGAATCTTAAACATACAGATGAATGGTAATGTAAAGTTGTGTTAGAGAATTTATCAAGAAAATTTTGCATGACAAAGGCGAGGAGAAACAAAAACTTGAAAAAATAGAAAGGACATCCCTAAACACCAGCAAAGACCAAAGAGTTAATCCCTAGCATCTTGCTTCTTGAATCATAACGCTTGCTACTCAAAAACCTTAAAAATTGTAGTATAAAAGAGATTATTACAACATTGGCATTGGGGGCTCTGAAACTCCCAATTTGCTATTTTAAAACCTCAAACTATAAAAATTAAGCTTCATCCAAATGGCTAGACTTAAATAAAATTGCAACTCAGCTAAAGTAAACTCTTAGCATTCGCATCTGGGTTTATATAAAAGTTGTTATTTTACTATCTACAAAACTATTCTATCTATTATACTAACCCACCTTACAAAATATCCAACATCCTAATTTTTATTATAACATATAACTCATTAAGATAATATAACTACACAATAAAATAATATAAAAAAGGGAAGAGAGAGTGGACTCGGAAAATAGAAAAGAGAGAGACAATATTTTCACATTAAAAAAATCTTTACAACGTGGTTGTAAAATTTTTGGATATATATACACTCAGATAAAGTAGGTTTTCTTTTATGCATTGGAGTTGTAGAATAGCAATTGGGGGATTTTACAATCCCCAATGCTAATGCTCATTGGCATCCAAGTTTCTAAAATAATACTCATTTTATTTTAAAAAAAAACTATTTTATCTATTTTACACTACCATTTTACAACTTACACTACATTCAGTTTCTTATTTTTCACATCACAACCAATATTATTCATTTATTTATTCTCTCTCTCTCTCTCTCTCTCTCTCTCTCTCTCTCTCTCTCTCTCTCTCTCTCTCTCTCTCTCTCTCTCTCTCTCTCTCTCTCTCTCTCTCTTTGCTACTAGCAATCATACCAGCAATTAGTCTACAAACCAAGCATCGCCACCACAGCACCCAAATTTACAAACCAAAACCAACCACACTAACCATCGAAACACCAAAATGAAGTAACCACCATCCAACGAAGCACCAAACTACCAGAACACCGAACCAACTCTACTCCTAAAATATCGAACCACCTCCACCACCATTGAAATACAAAACTAAAACACTAAAAACGAAACTCAAAGCAACTACTAGAACCAAGCCTAGCAACCATCGAAACCAAGCCTAGCACCACCAATTCAAACCCAACCATCGATTCAGCCACTAATTCAAAACTAACCAACTAATTCAACCCACAACCCAATCGCCGCCACCATGCACCTTTTGTCGTCAAAGCCACCGCCACCTCCTACGAGAGAGAGAGAGAGAGGCTGAATAAAATATATGAGCTTATGTTTAGATAGAGTGAATAGTGATTTCTATAAGTAAAAAATCGTTGTAGCAATAGCGTAAAAATGTTTAGGTTTAGACACTTAAGTAAAGATGAGTTTTAGTGTTTTTGGGTTCTAAAATAACAATTTGGGAGTTTCACAAACCCAATGCTAATGCTCTTACTAATAAGAGTTTACTATAGCAAATGTCTTATTTCCTTTTAATGGTTTTTTTAAAATTTTTTTTTTTATCAACTCTCTCTCTCTCTCCCCTCAAACCATACCACCGGTGTGGGTTGTTTTGCATAGAGATCGGCATAGGTCATTTGTAGATAATGTGGGTGGTGATGTTGAGATTGGCATGTGACAATGGCATGGTAGTGATGGAGATCGGTTGGAGGCATTGAGATCGATGTTGGTTGTTGTTCATGGGTGTTGGTCCAGTGGTAGGTTGTGCGTGCATGGGTTGTGGGTTGTTGTGGATCATGGTGCAATAGTGGTGGTATGGGCCATGCAATGGTGGCACGGATCTTGAAATTGGTTTATTAACGTTGGTGGGTCATGGATTTTGTGGGTGGTGGTGGGTTGTTTTGCTTGTTGAAGGTTGTGATAGTGTCTAGTTATGGTAGTGGTTGGGTTTTTATGAGTTTTTTTTTTTTGGCAGTTGGTTTATATTATTTTAATTGATTGTATATTAAAAGAGGGAATGAGACATAAGGTGAATTGTTAAATTGGATAATAAAATACATAAATTAGTATTTTTAGTATTTAAACTAGCGATTTTTTAAAATACCCGTATGATAATGCTCTTAGTAACCATAGGTAGCAAACAAGGAGGATGAGTAAATAGCATTTGTAGAAGTTTTTTTAATTGCAAAAACCAAATAAAGATTTTCGAGTTAAGTTTAATTTTAATAAGGATTTGGATGGATTTTACATATTCCAATTAAAAATGTCACATTATATTTTCAAATATAAAGGAATAACACTTTCCATAGACAATCTTTTGAACAAAATTAAAATCCCACACCTTGGATCTGAATAACCATGAACTACGACCAGCTAGGCTGCCAAAATCCGTTAAGAGATACTATGGAAGTCTAAAAGAGTAGTTTTTTTTGCTGAATATTGTATAAAATAAAGTTTATTTGTAACATGAAAACTGTTCAAATTTATTTGAAAAAGTGAAAAGAAAAGCAAATTTCGGTAATGCTATTGCTGAAATTATGAGAAAAAGTAGGAGAGAGAAGAAAAATGATGTAATGGAAAGGAGAAAAAATACATGCTTTGGCATCTTTTTGTCGGTGTTCAATGAAATTTCATTTCAATTAGTTGAGAAAAAAATATAATCCTAATAATCTACTATAATAATGACAGGACCACACACCCCATCAGTCAGTTTCATTTACTCTAATTAGCACAACCTACTCTATCAAACTCTAATCACAAATTAGATCTACCTACTCTATTAAAATCACTTTAATTAACTCAACCCCAACAAAACTCCGCTGAAACTTAACAAAATAATAACTTTTAAACGCATATATAATTCTGTAAAATAATTTTTAAACATATAAATAATTCTGTAAAACCCAAATTTATATTAAAATCTATTAAAATCTATGTTAAAGAAGTTTTGTGAATTCGTAAACAGTATCCATAAAACCTACAACAGACCACAAGAATTGGGCAAAACGCCCCATCCAAAACACAAGCGGCTTATTGCTGAAATTTTTAATTTTTAAATGTGTCACAAGACCGTAAAATTCAGTTTTAAAATTATTTTTGCTGAAAAAAAAGTCCAAGTAGTTTTGAAAACAGTGCACGGAACATTTTTTACTGCAATAATTTCCGCAAGCGATATTCAAACAAATCCTGTATTCCTAATTTTTCAAGACAAGACAAACGTATGAACCACGACTATGAATTTCACCTCCATAAGCTAACTTCAAACAATCAAACCCAGTCTCAACTATTGTTCCAGGAGTTCTAAGAAAAATCAATTGGTTTTCTTCTCTACCAATTATGCCTGTGATTGAAAACCAAAGGCACCTGAACATGGAGGTATTATCAAGCACACAATTCATAGCACAATATACTTAAAAACATAGCAACAGCATCAAATTTATTTAAAAGCCACATCAGGGCCATAGACATAATAATATAAATATAAAAGGAGTTTTCAATGTTTCCACCATTAAAGCAGAAACAATTAAACAGAACCATAAATCATAAAACCATAATTTTCAGTCATAAAAAGCAGGGCTTTTTCACTCCTCAGAAGGCACCACCACGGAGACGGAGGACGAGGTGAAGGGTGGACTCCTTCTGAATGTTGTAGTCAGCAAGGGTGCGGCCATCCTCCAGCTGCTTTCCAGCAAAGATCAACCTCTGCTGGTCTGGTGGGATCCCCTCCTTGTCCTGGATCTTCGCCTTCACGTTGTCAATGGTATCCGAACTCTCCACCTCCAAAGTGATGGTCTTTCCAGTCAAGGTCTTGACAAAGATCTGCATACCACCACGGAGACGGAGGACAAGGTGAAGGGTTGATTCCTTCTGGATGTTGTAGTCGGCAAGGGTGCGCCCGTCCTCGAGCTGCTTCCCGGCGAAGATCAACCTCTGCTGGTCTGGTGGGATGCCCTCCTTGTCCTGGATTTTAGCCTTCACGTTGTCGATGGTGTCGGAGCTCTCGACCTCCAAGGTGATGGTTTTGCCAGTGAGGGTCTTGACGAAGATCTGCATGCCACCGCGGAGCCGGAGGACGAGGTGGAGTGTGGACTCCTTCTGGATGTTGTAGTCGGCAAGTGTGCGGCCGTCCTCGAGCTGCTTTCCGGCGAAGATCAGCCTCTGCTGGTCTGGTGGGATCCCTTCCTTGTCCTGGATCTTGGCCTTGACGTTGTCGATGGTGTCGGAGCTCTCGACCTCGAGGGTGATGGTCTTTCCCGTCAAGGTCTTGACGAAGATCTGCATGCCACCGCGGAGACGGAGGACGAGATGGAGGGTGCTTTCCTTCTGAATGTTGTAGTCGGCGAGGGTGCGGCCGTCCTCGAGTTGCTTTCCGGCGAAGATCAGCCTTTGCTGGTCTGGGGGGATTCCTTCCTTGTCTTGGATCTTGGCCTTGACGTTGTCGATGGTGTCTGAGCTCTCGACCTCGAGAGTGATGGTCTTGCCGGTCAGGGTTTTCACGAAGATTTGCATCTATCAAAAAACAACAATAGCGATATGAGATTACGAGACGACGCTGTTTAAGATTTCATGAAGCTCAATATTATTTTTTTTTTTTCCAGATTCAACAGATCAGGATCACATAAATCAAAAGCGATATATAGAGACAAATATAGATTTTATAATTTTTTTTTTCTCATTTTCCCAACAGATCTAACGAAATTTTTTTTTAATTTTTAAAGATCTGTCCAAATTAACTAGATTTGAGCACAAGATAGCACCGATTACCATATGGCTTTTACAGTATTGATAGATCTATAATCTGCCTATGCTTTTCACTGCTTTATGGCTTAAGATAAAGTCCACTAATATATATAATCAAATTCCACGAATTTCCGTATAAATCCCACAGATCCATAATTGCTTTGATGATTATTTACGTTTGGATTTCCCAAATATATATATATATATATGTATATAAATCTTAATACAGGGAAATTTACTATGCATTTCCTACCAATCAAGAAGAGAAATAGAAAAAGGACTGGAAGAATAAATAAAAGAAAGAAAATGAAAGATACCTTGAGAGAGTTTTGATTTTTTGCTTCACAAAAATAATAATGGATTGAATCTGAACGATGAAACAACGGAGGAGTTGGGCTTGCTTTATAGGAATAAAGTTGAAGAGTTGGGCACGGAAATTGAGGGACCCGTGACTAAGAGGATGAATTAGGTGATGACACGTGTCCTGTATGAGTTGTCGGGCACTAGCGTACACGGCAAGTTGGAATCCGATGATTTCGAGGTAATTTATTTATTTGTTTAACGACGTCAATGACGTATCGTATTGATGGGTTTAGCGGTAGTTGACGGCGGTAATGACGGAGTTATCTATGAGGGACAGAGAAGTCAGTGTCATTGGGCCGGCGAGGTTTGTATTGTATTTGTATATTTTGCAAGTGGGTTTTGTTTATTTCTCTTGGGCTCCACTAGGAGTTGTTGGGGAGCTATAAATATTCCTAGGCCATCCAACCACTCCTCACAGGTCAAGCCTTCTTTTATTATTTATTTATTTTTATATTAGAGATAATATAGAATCTCGATTATAAACATTTTTGTTGTAATGCATGAATTTTATGTTTTTTTTTTAAGAAGAAATTAGACTGGTTGAGTTAACTAATATTCAAGTTTTATTTTTATTATTTATTTGAATGGGTGAGGAGGAGAAAGAATGGGGTTATGGACATAACATTTTTAACAACAAAATTTAAGCCACAAGTAAAAATATATATATATATATATATATATATATATTAATGACAGACCCAAATAAAAAGCGATAATAATTTCCTACCAAAATGTTACTATGAAAGTACTATATCTATAGCACTACTCGCGATGAAATTATTACATCCTCAGAGCACAGATGTGATAATTTTTCAAGAAGGGAAGGGAATAAAGAGAAGTCAATAATATTTGTACTCACCAAATTTCAAGTTTAAAAATCATCAATCAAAATAGTTTTCACAAATTTATTTTGTATTGATGAATAAGTAGTTATAATTCTCTATTAGGCAAATTATAACTTACTCGCCTGTAGTTTGACCCAAATTTAAATTATCTATCTGTAATTTGAAATTTGACATTTTACCCACTTGAAGTTAGTTCAGTTAGTGTTTCATAATCCACCTTCATTAAAAATAGGGTTAAGTATGTAATATTGATCCACTTTTATGTCTCTCCCTTCCCAAAAAAAAAAAAATATATATATACACACACACACACACACACACACACACACACACAAAAAAGTAAGATAAAAACAAGATAAAAAAGGAAGGGTTTCAATTTTCGCTTACACCAAAAACTGATTATTATCTTTGATGATGTGAAGAAAATCAGTAGGCTGAATGTTTCGGACTTGAAAAGACTACTAGCTCTCTTGGTGGTCTGAAAAAGAAAGAAGAACAATCAAAGTTGACTGGGGTTGCCGGCTAAGAACTCTCCGATAGCAAAGTTAGTTTTCTCTCTATATTTTTAGAGTTCCAACTTTTTTGGGATAAGTCAAGCATACCTTTGTTTGGTTTGAATGAGCGTTTATATAGTGTCCTAAAGACAATTATCAATCTTGTAACCTCCCCTAGATTTGAGGAGGTGTGAGGGTTCAAAGATAACTTCCATAACTGCTTAGGAGTTATATACTTCTCACATAACGGTCACTGGAAATTATGCGTGTAATAAAGAGTTGTAATATACACTCGGAAATTTTCCTAAGTGTGACAGCCTCGTCCGAGGATTTTCCTGTTGAGCGTACCTCGCTTAGGAATAAGGGTCATTCCTCCTATGGACAGATTTTGTTCAGGACGAGCTTTGTGGCTCTCTAGGACGAGGCAACTTATTCCCTGATCATATGAACCTCGTCCAAGCTTCTTCCTTCATGGACGAGGTAGTTAGTAATGAGGTTTCTGGGGTCATTGCTTCGTTGGCTTTGTCCTAGACGACCTCTATGGACGATGTCGGGGTTGGTACCTTATCATACCTTATCAGTTGCCCCCTTGTCCAAAAGTCGTCTAGAGCTCTCGGTCTTTGGACACGTGTTTCCTTGTTCATGATCATGAGTTACTCCAGGTGTCACGATCTTGATGGTCGAGTTCCATTAGTTTCAGATTGTGCCACGCGTCATGACTTTATTGGTTAACCGTCGCGTCAGTTCGTGTTTTCGAGGAAGTTATCGCATGGCTCTTCCTGATTGATCACGTTGTTCCAGGTTCCATTTTTCAACGCCTATAAATAGTAGATTTCTTCTCATACCCTTTGCATTTTTCAAATTTTCTTGTTTGACATTCCTTGTCCATTGCCTCGTCTAGAAGTATTCCAGTGTCCCTAGTTTCCCTTCGTCTAGAGCCAAGTTTTTTCTTTACACTCGTCTTTAGGTTTCCCTTAAATTTTCACAATGTCTGAAGTTGTTTCTTCGTCTAGTAATAGCGTTGACAAAGAGATAGATGAATACCACAACTCAACTAGTTATAGTAGCTCTATTAGTAACAATAGTAGTAGTGGGGGTAACACCACATACGAGTATGTTTCTGGGGTTCATAGGGTTCCCTTGGAAGTCTTTCAAGAGGAATTTAGGACAAGAGCAGCGTCTGGGTCTGGGGCTGGTCCCTCTAGTGCTCCCCCGTTCATCCCTAAGGACGAGGTTGAGACCATTTATAGCTGTGCTGTGGGGGGTTCCTTCTAAGACGGACAAGAAGAAGTTAGCGTCTCTTAAGAGCTGGTATCAGATTCCAAATGAGCTAAACCCTAGGTTGGCCATCTATGATGAGTGGTGTTGTCAACCTCATTTTGGCATAGGAATTTATGAGGCCTATCTTTTAGGACGTCTTAGGTTGCCTCTCAATGCATTTGCTAGGGAGTTGCTCACTAAATTGGGTTTAGGGCTGTATCAGTTCAATCCTAATGCATGGAGACTCATCGTTTCTATGCAAATTTTGTGGAGAGAGGTTTTTGAAGGGGATTGTCCCCTTACTGTGGACGAATTCTTTTTTTGCTACAAACCCTCTGAAATTAGCCAATCTTGTGGCTTTTATCAATTTACATCCAGAAGAACAGATTGTAGGATAATAAAATCGTTGGTCACATCAGATAAGAATTGGAAGACGGAGTTTTTCTTCGTCTCTGGTTTTTGGGCAGGACACCTTGTTGAGGTGGGCAGGGATCCATTTGCCCCATATACAGGAGAGTTAGGGAACCTTCATCCTAAAGGTATGCTTATTACTATTATAGTGTTACCTTTATCACACGTCGTTCTATACTAACTAAGCTCCTCATCCTTACTGCAGGTGTTAGAAGGCCATCCTTGAGCAAGTTTTATTTGGGACGTGTTCAAAAAGCTCGTCTTCACCTAGAGAGGGACTTTCATTCCTTGGTTACCCTTCAACGCCTTGCTACTTGGGGACTTGGCCCTGAGCCCTCTCCTAAAGCCACAACTCACGAAATTACAGTTCGTAGATGTAAGTTTTTGCCTTGAAAGATTTCTTTGTCATTTCGTTCGTTTTGCCATTACCATCATCTTTCATTTTTTTTTTTTAATGATGCTAACAACTTTCTTTGCAGGAATGACTACTATTAAAAAGAACAAGGGCAAGGAAGTTGTGGACGATGCAAGCAAGCAAGACGTTGAAACTCAGGCTTGTCTTGCTGTAGGTGATAAGAGAAGCCTGTCAAAAGTTGTTGATCTGGAGAATCTCCCTAGCCGTCTGAAGGAGAAGAGAGCGAAGCACAAGAGGTTGTCCAAGTCTGGGGTCGTCACTCCTGTTGTCCCCATTCCTCCTCCATCTCAGTCGCCGTCCATCTAGATCCTGGGCGTAGAGTCGTATGAGCCTACCCATACCCCTCCGTCCAAAACTACTGCTCCTACCTCATCCCAGCTTCCTTTGAAAGTTGCTTCAAACATCATCGAGAATGAGGACTTGGCCTGGGAGAGGTTTGAGAAGGTAGTTTCTGGTAAGGATGTGGCTGCGTGCTACAACATGTCCTTGAGATAGTTTGAACACTCAAGTGTCCATGACCTTTTCAAGGTAATAAATACAAATTTTTTTCCATTCTTTTTTCCTTTCTTCCATGTCTTCCTCGTCATACGCTTTATTTATTTGCTTTATACGAAAATTCGTAATCATTTGTGTAGGCTATGTCGAAGTTCATAGCCGCGTCCAGAAAGGCTACTGAGTTGGATAAGACAAGGATTTTATTGGAGAGAAGGATACAGAAAGTTAGGGACGACTGTAAAGGCTGTGGTGAAACAACAGCCAAGGCTAAGGAGGAAACCAAGGGTTTGTTGAACCTCGTTGAAGAGCTGAAAGCTGATATAGTAGAGAAAGACACTCGTCTTGATCACTTTCAGAAGAAAACCGATGAGTTGAGAAATTCGCTTGAGAAGGCCAAGGAAAATGTCGTAGAGGAGTTTAGGACCTCAAAGCAATTAACTGACCTGCTAGATGTCAACTATGCAGCCGAATTCGAAGATTTTTGCATGGAGGCAAAGGAAAAGTTTCCCGAGGTTGATTTCAGCTCCATTGTACTTCAATTAGGGGGTGCTGCTAGTTCTTTTCTCCAGACAAGTTCTGAAGATATCAACATTGAAGATGATGCCTCGACTAAGCCTGCCTAGGACGACCCCAATGCCGATGCCCCTGCTGCCTGAAGACGATATTTTGACTATTTATTCAAAGTGTTTGTTTTATTTCTTTGTTTTGGTCCACTATTTTTAGGACCTTTTTCAGATTTATTGGAATACAATTATTTCGTCCAAAGTTTTTTGGACAAGTTTATTAACAATTGTCTTTTAAGGCTTAGTTTACAGGGGTTTTTGGACGTTGATCGTCTACCTTTGTTTTAAACTTTGATGAATACATACTTTTATCCAGTATTGACTTTTATTGTTTGGACGAGTTTATACTCTATTTTTACCATTAGATGTGGGCTTTTAAACAGTGAGCATTGTGTTGTATGGTTGTCCATGCATTTTTCTTATGGACGATCCACCTATGCATGGACGTCTTTGTTAGCCATGACAACGATGATCATGCGTCCTTTTCCTCGTCCATGGCTAGACAGTTGGCATTCATCTTTCGTTTAGAGGTTTGTAGTGTTTACCTTGTCCTAGAGCATCTGGGCGTCTTGGCCATATGCTCGTCCATGGACAAATTTCACTGTATGCCTTTTTTCTCATCCGTGGACGAGCATGCCTTAGCTTATTTTTCTTTTGCTTTATCCTCGTCTCGAAAAAAACTTATGAACGTTACATCCCCGCGTCCAGGGATTTTCATTCATTTCAGGTTTTTGTCCCCCTTGTGGGTATTATTATGGAAAGTAGATTTATACATTAAATACATTAGAAATCCAAACCATATTATTATATAAACATTGTCCACAAGTATGGCACACATTTTTAAGCTAGCGCCTTATTAAAATACCTAAGAAAATACAAAACCTTGTATTTCACAAGCTGCTCTGTAGATGGTGCAAAAGTTTAAGGACTAGTACACTTTTTATTCTTAATACGCATCAAGTAGTAGTAAGAACACAACAGTAAATATAAGTGAACACGTAGATCATAGCTGTAACTTCGTCATTGATTTCCCTTATTCCTACTCATCACTGAGAGTACCTCTTTAGGTGCTCCACGTTTCAAGGATGCTCTAACTTTCGTCCATCCAGAGCTTCCAAGCAGTAAGACCCCTGCCTTTTGCAGTTGATTACCCTATAGGGTCCTTCCCAATTGGGTCCCAATTTTTCATGAGCTGGGTTTCTAGTTGCCAAGGAAACCCTTTTAAGAACGAGGTCCCTGATGTTGAAACGCCTGGTTTTTACCATGGCATCATGTTGCCTAACCATAAGATTCTTGTATCTTGCTATCCTTTGTTCTGCATTCATCCTTACCTCATCAATGAGATTGAGGTCAAGGCAAAGCTGTTCCTCATTTTTTTTCTCCTGATACTTCATAACTCGATGATTAGCCATATGAACTTTTGCCGATACGACGGCTTCACTTCCATAGGCTAGCTTAAAGGGGGTTTCACCTGCCAGGGTTCTCACAGTCGTCTTGTAGACCCAAAGAATACCTGGTAACTCATCTGCCCATATCCCCTTTGCCCCTCGAGCCGAGTCTTGATGATTTTCAACAGGGATCGGTTCGCTACTTCGGCTTGTCCATTCGCCTGTGGATGGGAGGGTGAGGAATAGTGATTCTTGATTCTAAAATGTTCACAAAAGTCCCTGAAGGGTGCGTTGTCAAACTGGCGTCCATTATCTGATACTAGTACCCTGGGTACTCCAAACCTACATAGAATATTCTTCCAAATGAAATTCTTGACGTTTTATTGAGTGATTTTTACAAGAGGTTCGGCCTCTACCCATTTGGTAAAGTAATCAATTCCTACTACCAAAAACTTCATTTGTCTGGTTCCCATGGGGAAAGGACCTAGGATATTCAGTCCCTACTGTGCAAAGGGTCCTGGGGCCATCATTGGGGTCTAGTACTCTGATGGCTGTCTAGAGACGTTGCTATAGCGTTGACACTAGTCACACTCCTTGACATAAGTCTTAGCATCTGCCTGCATTGTAGGCCAATAGTAGCCTGCACGAACGACCTTATGGATAAGCGATCTCGCTCCTGAATGATTCCCACATGCTCCTTTATGAACTTCCCTCAAAACATAGTTTGACTCGTCCGGAGCCAAGCACCTTAGGTAAGGTTGGGAAAAACCTCGCTTATACAGCACTTCGTTTATGAGGACGTATTTGGTTGCCCTGACTCTCAACTTCCTAGCTTCATCCTTGTCTTCTAGAAGCCTTCCATCTTTAAGATGGATTACTATTGGACTCATCCAATTTTCTCCCCCTCCTATCTATTGTATGTCCGGAAGGTCTATGCTTGGCATATATTGGATTTTGTCGTACTCATCCGCCACTCCTCCTATCGAAGCTGCTTTTGCCAAGGCATCTGCTTCCATAATTTCCTCTTTGGGGAGTTAAACAAAACTTACCTCTGAAAACTTTCATGCAAGCCGTTTCACTTTGCTGAGGTATTTTTTCATCCGATCTTCCTTGGCATCACACATTCCATTTACTTGGTTGATGACTAGCTGAGAATCTCCTTTGACTATTATCGACTCCACCCTTAAGGACTTAGCTAATTCCAGTCCTTTGAGTAGAGCTTCGTACTCAGCCTCGTTGTTGGTGGTTTGGTACTGTAGACGGGTCGCGTACTCTAACTTATCACCCTCTGGGGACTTGAGTATGACTCCAATCCCCTTACATATAGTGTGGATGATCCGTCTACATTCATAACCCACCTTTCAACTCCCTCGTCTTTGTCCAGCTCGTCCTGGCTGGGGGTGAACTCTGCAATGAAATTTGCTAATGCCTGCGCCTTTATCGCGCTCCTTGGAAGGTATCTGACGTCAAACTCACTAAGTTCCACAACCCACTATATTAATCGGCTAGCGGCTTCCAACTTGTTCATTGCCTTCCTTACAGGGTGGTCCATTAGGACATTAATAATATGAGCTTGAAAATAATGCCTCAGCTTCCTGGAAGCCATAATCAAGGCAAAGGCTAGCTTCTCCATCATCGGATATCGTCCTTCCGCTCCTCTCAACGCACGGCTTGTGTAGTAAACTGGTTTTTGGATCTTCCCTTCTTCCCTGACCAACGCAGAGCTTACTACATGCGGGGACACCGCCAAATACAAATATAGTTCCTCTCTAGGTACAGATGGACTTAGCAATGGCATTGTCATTAGGTAAGTCTTCAGGTCTTGGAAGGCCCTCTAACACTCGTCCGTCCACTCAAATGCCTCCTGAGGACTTTAAAGAATGGCAAACACTTGTCAGTAGCTTTCAAAACAAATCTGTTAAGGGCATTAACTCGTCCGGTAAGAGACTGGACTTCTTTAATGTTCTTTGATGGTTCCATATTCATTATCGCTTGGATTTTGTCCGGATTTGCCTCAACTCTCCTATGCGAAACCATGAACCCCAAGAACTTCCCCGACAAAACCCCGAAAGCACACTTGCTTGGATTTAATTTCAGGTTATACCATCGAAGTGTATTAAAAGTCTCTTGAAGGTCGTCCAAATGATTTCACTCGTCTAGGCTCTTTACTAGCATATCATCTACATAAACCTCCACATTTCGCCTAATTTGAGGATGGAACATGTGGTTAACTAGTCTTTGGTAAGTCGCCTCTGCGTTCTTCAAACCGAAGGGCATTACTTTGTAGCAATAAAACCCTTGGCTTGTAATGAATAAGGTCTTTTCTTGATCCGCCTCGTCCATCTTTATCTGGTTGTAGCTTGAGAAGGCGTCTATGAAGCTCAGTAACCTGTGACCTGCCGTCGAGTCCACCAGCTGATCAATGCGTGGTAATGGGTAACTATCCTTGGGGCAAGCTTTGTTTAAGTTAGTAAAGTCCACGCACATTCACCACTTGCCGTTAGCTTTCTTCACCATGACTACGTTCGCCAACCAATCTAGATAATAAACTTCTCGGATGAACTCAACAGTAACCAACTTCTGGACTTCTTCCTTGATGGCATTGTCTCGCTCAGAAGGGCCTCTGCGTTCTTCAAACCGAAGGGCATTACTTTGTAGCAATAAAACCCTTGGCTTGTAATGAATAAGGTCTTTTCTTGATCCGCCTCGTCCATCTTTATCTAGTTGTAGCCTAAGAAGGCGTCTATGAAGCTTAGCAACCTGTGACCTGCCGTTGAGTCCACCAGCTGATCAATGCGTGGTAATGGGTAACTGTCCTTGGGGCAAGCTTTGTTTAAGTCAGTAAAGTCCATGCACATTCGCCACTTGCCGTTAGCTTTCTTCACCATGACTACGTTCGCCAACCAATCTGGATAATAAACTTCTCGGATGAACTCAACGGTAACCAACTTCTGGACTTCTTCCTTGATGGCATTGTCTCGCTCAGGAGCAAAAACCCTCTTTTTCTGACGCACTGGTTTGGAATAGGGACACACGTTCAGGCTGTGAGTAATAACACTTGGATCAATACCAGGCATGTCTTTATGACTCCATGCAAAGACATCGAGGCTTTTCTTCAAAAACTGGACCAAAGCATGCTTTGCCTCTTCTTCCATACTCGCCCTAATTCTAGTGAACTTCTTAGGCCTGTTCTCGTCCAAAGAGACGTCTTCTAACACCTCAGTGGGTTCCGCTGCGATCCTTCTCTCGTCTATACTCATTGCCTGTATATGCTCGTCCATCGCCAGTATGGCTAGGTAGCACTCTCTGGCGGCCAACTGATCTCCTTGTACTTAACCCACTCCATGCTTGGTCGGGAATTTGATGGACAAGTGGTAGGTAGAGGTTACCGCCTTCCATCTATTCAGTATTTAGAGTCGGTCTTCCAATAATTGCATTATATGACAATGCACAATCAACAATAAGAAAATTTACCTCTTTAGTTATTTGCTGTGGATCCGCTCCAATGACCACTAGTAATATGATGGTGCCCACTGGTTGCACCTTCATTCCTCTGAATCCCACCAATGGCGAATTCACTGGTCGAAGCTGATCTCGTCCTAGCCTCATTTGCTGGAAGACGGGTAATACAAAATGTCCGCAAAACTGCCATTGTCTATCAACACCCTCCTAGTTATGTAGTCAGCAATAAGTAGGGTGATGACTATCGCGTCATCGTGTGGGTGGTGAAGTCGTCCTACGTCCTCGTCTGTGAACGTAATGGCCTGCTCGTCTATTTCCCTCGTCTTAGGAGGTCGTCCAGACAGCTAGATGTTCTGCACCACTTTCACATATGTCTTCCTCGACTTGGATGACTGCGTTGTTGAGTTTCCTCCGATAATTACTCTTATCACTCCTAGTGGAGGTCGTGATGACTCTTCCACCTTAGTCTTCAGTTTCTCATCTCCCTAGTCTCGTGTAAGGAAGTTCCTTAGCTTTCCTTGTCTAATGAGGTTCTCTATCTGCTGCTTCAAATCAAAGCACTCGTCTGTGTCATGCCTGTGGTCTTTATGAAAGCAGTAATACTTGCTCCTATTGCGCTTGTTAGGATCTCCTTTCATCTTATCCAGCCACTTCAAGGACGGATCATCCTTGATCTGCATATGAACCTGCTTTAGTGGCATACTCAGGGGTGTGTATTGTTGATTTCTTGCTGAGGAACTTGCCTTCTTACCATCCTTGTCTTTTCTCTCACCTACCCGAGCCTTCTTTGGACGAGGGCCCTGATTTGAGTAACGCTGGTGGCCTGCTTCTGAGCACTCTGCTCTCTTTCTCTTCTTGGCTATGATAGCGTCCTCATCATTCATGAAATTCTGGGCCGAATGGACGAGTTCAGCCATAGTTTGTGGTTCCTGCTCGTAGAGCTTATGGATGAACAAGTCAGAATTGTCCCCATTATGAAAATCGGCCAATAACAACTTGTCATCTATTTCATCCACCGTCAAGGCTTCCCTATTAAACCGGGTAATGATGGACCGCAAACTCTCATTTTCCCCTTGCTTTGTAGTTAGCAAACTCGAAGAGGAACGCTTGTGGCGTTGTCCTCTAATGAAATTATTGACAAACAATTTACTCAACTCTTCCAATGATCCCACTGAGTTTGGGGGTATTTTGTTGAATCACACCCGCGTTGGTCCCTTAAGTGTGGTAGGGAAAACTTTACACATAATCTCGTCCGGGACCCCTTGAAGGTGCATGGTCGTCTTGAAAGTTGCAATGTGATCACACGGGTCACGATTTCCATCATACGAATCCAAGGAAGGCATTTTGAATTTCAGAGGTAGGGGGTGACTGTTGATGGAAGTCGTGAAAGGGGAGTCTGTTTGGTGAACTAAATCATCCACTGGGTTCGCCCACCTCATGTTCTCCCTCTTCTCATCCATGGCTTTTCTCATCTAGTCCATCTCCTTTTCCAAGTGTGGCACTCTTCTTGAAGCAGTACCCCTTGTTTGATTTTCGGACTCAACATTTTCTTCTCCACCTTCCTGACTCGGGGCTTGTCCTTCTGCGAGTCCATCATGGTGCTGCCTCCTTAGATTGATCTCCTTGTTCAACTCCTAATTCTGACGGGTCAACTCCGCCATAGCAGTAGCCATGGACTGTATATGTTGAACAGAAGGCGGCTACATGACAGGCGGTGATTGACGATCACGAAGGGGATTACTTGAAGCATCCCTACTCTCCTAGTGACCTGGGCTGGTAGCCCTTGATCTTGTTCGAACCATTCAGCCTTTTGTTTGGGAAAGACTAATCGTTGAAAACAGAATAGATAATCAAACGAAAAGAACAGAAATTTTTTCTCACAAACGGCGCCAACTAATGATGTGAAGAAAATTAGTAGGTTGGATGCTTTGGACTTGAAAAGACTACTGGCTCTCTTGGTGGCCTGAAAAAAAAAAAAAAAAACAATCAAAGGTGACTGAGGTTGCCGGCCAAGAACCCTCCGATGGCAAATTTAGTTTTCTCTCTATATTTTTGGAGTTCCAACTTTTTTGGGATAAGTCAAGCATACATTTGTGTTGGTCTGAATGAGCGTTTATATAGTGTCCTAAAGACAGTTATCAAACTTGTAACCTCCCCTGGATTCGAGGAGGTGTGAGGGTTCAAAGATAACTTTCATAACTGCTTAGGAGTTATATATTTCTCACATAACGGTCACTGGAAATTATGTGTGTAATAAGGAATTGTAATATACACTCGGGAATTTTCCTAAGTGTGACAACCTCGTCCGAGGATCTTCCTGTCGAGCGTACCTCGCTTAGGAATAAGGGTCGTTCCTCCTATGGACGGATTTTGTTCAGGACTTGCTTTATGGCTCTCTAGGACGAGGCAACTTGTTCCCTGATCATACGAACCTTGTTCAAGCTTCTTCCTTCATGGACGAGGTAGTTATTAATGAGGTTTTCGGGGTCTTTGCTTCGCTGGCTTTGTCCTGGACGACCTCTATGGACGATGTCGGGGTTGGTACTTTATCATACCCTATCAATCTTGGTTTGATAAACAAGATACAAAACCAATTTTTGCTTACACCAGAAACTCTATTTTAAAAAAAAAAAAAGAAAAAAAAAAAAGAAAAGAGGAAGGTTTTGTAAAAATTAATATTTGTCCATAACTAGAATTTTAAATCTAACAGATGGGAATCAATGAGTGAAGTTTCAACCTATTTAAATTTAGAAATAGTTATGCTAATTCTCCAATTGACTCACATGTAGTGGCTTGACATTAAATAAGAGCCATGAATATTAACTTCAAAATGACACATTTGTTCATCTAATTGGCACGCATCTTTATAGAACCATGCTCCCACATATAGATATTTTGTGCTTTAGATCTAGCATATGAATTAAGCAGGTCTTCGATGATACAAAAAATCTCATTGTTGCTCTTTGCTTTTAACCACAGGTTTGCTTTTGTAGTTTTTCAATGGCAGGAATCCTCTGCCACTTCATCTCCTCTTCCCAAAAGGTAACCAACTTCTTAAAGTTGATATCAAGTGGAACAAATAACTGGTAAGACATTCTAGAGAATAGCATCATGGTAAAACACTAGGGTAGTATGTCACAATAAAAGAGAATGCATTGGAAACAAAACTTACTGTGTTAATACATTATAGTTTGATATTCTAACTTACCAGAGAAAAGAGAGTTTTTGAACATAGGTTCCAAATATTAATTTTTACATAAGCCTCCTTTTTGATCTTGTTTTGTCTTTGTTTTTGTATGTGTTTTTTGTTTTGTGAAGAAAGAGATATAAAAGTTGAGCAAAGTAACATATTTAGCCATATTTTTTAAAAGAGGTGGATTATAGAACTTTAACTAAGCTAACCTCAGGTGGGTAAAGTGTCAAAATTCAGACAACAGGTAAGCAACTTAAATTTTAGTCAAACCACAGGTGGGTAAGTTATAATTTTCCATTCTCTATAATTATACCCCTTTACAACAAAATACTCCTTTCATTTTATCTTCTTGAAAATCTTTGATTTAAATACAATTTTGATCCGAACACTAGATGTTTTTCAATTTTGTTGAAAACAGACTGAGAGATCTTTGAACGGAATTACAATGAATTTTTAGATATGTGCTTGTTAGAAAATTTTCATTTTTCGGGTTCTTTGTATGTTCTTTGGGTGTTTTCTCCTCATGCCCACCAGAAAGTTTTCTCCCCAGAATGGGGAGAAAAATGTGGTGGGGTGGGGGGTGAGGGTCTAATTTGTTTATTGACCAAAATGTGCACTTCCATATGGGCTTTGTCCACTACATTGGCCTTTTTTAAGTTTGTTTTTTGTGCTCACTTTTAAGTTTGTTTTTTGTGCTCACTTTTGTTCCTTTTATCTTTCTTTTTCTTTCCTGGGCGTCACCTCTTCCTCTTCCTTTTTCTTTTTTCTTTTGATTTCTTGGGGACGTGGGCGTGATAGTGCTTTGTTTCGTATATTTTATTTTAGGTAGACGTGATTTGTTTTTGGAAAATATTTTATTTTTATTTTTAAATTTGGGTGATTGCTTTTTTTATTTTGTCACTTTTTTGTTTTAATCGGGGGACAAAGTTTAGCTACAAAATTAGTTGTAGCCTAAGGCTACAACCTTACTCAATAAAATAAACATTATTACATATTTTGAAAATCTAATCGTTGAATTGCATGTTCTTTATGCTCTTAATACACAAGTCAAAGTTTGTGTCAATCAAATATTATTTATTATATGATTTATAAGCTTATATTTTACACATAATTTTAAACTACAAAAACTTGCAATTTAAACAATTTATTAATTACATAACTATTGATCTTTAATTTTCTAAAAATTTTGCAAGCATGAAGCATATAAGAAGAAAATGTAATCCAATGATGGATTTGTCAAAATTCACGTCCAATAAAAAGATATTGAGCAAGGTTGTAGCCTTAAGCTACCACCAATTTTTTAGCTAAATCTTTTTTTTAATTGATCATCATTTTTTAACAAGGGTATATGAGTAAATTTATACAAACTTACTTATTTTATCCTTCCACTTTTCCACTCCCAACAAAACAAAAATGAGGGAAATTAAAATCTTTTCTATTCTCCCACCATTTTCTATCCTTTCATTTTTCCATCTCTACAACCAAGCAGACCCTAAAATCCAAAACAGGTCTAAGCCTAAGTCCAACTAACAATCCAATCTTCTCCACAGAGAACCATGCACTTAACTAAAAAACCAAGTTTTATCTAACACCTTCATTAAACCATCTAGTTTCATGTCGCAAGCCCAATCTAAAACATTTAGCCATCCGAATTTCCTTTTTAAAACCCACTCACACCGTCAGCCTAACTTCAGTCCACCATTCAAATCAAATTCAAAGCCCACTAATGTTACAATTCTTCATTGTCAACATGCAAACCTACCCAAAAAAAAAATGAACGCTTAACTGTGGGAACTGCATTGTCTAAATATTTTACCATTCAAAATGCCGTTGAAATTAAGTATCACAATAGCAGTTATATTTCACACATTTTGTTATGCTTATTTATACTTTATACATAGACATAAGCATAAACATGTGTGTGGCACATTTTGGTGTACTTTTGTACAAGGACCACATACCCTCTCACAGCATGTGTGTGTGTCATCCAATTGTATTTTATAATTGGTTTGAAGCCATAGAATAATACTTTGATTAGTACGATATGAGTGATTTTTGGAGATTGAGGGTTTGTTTGGGATGGAGGGAGAATCCCTCCATCTCCCTTTATCCATGAAGTTTACAAATACAAAAATATTCTTCCATTACAATTGATCCTAAGGTTAGAGGTAACATATCAGGTTAGCGCGCAAGTCGGTTTGTGTCATGTCAAGGTAAATGTATTTTGACAAACACATAAAAAGAAACAAAATCAATTGAGATCTATCTACTAATTTGGACTATTTGATTAGTTGCTACCATAGTGGATCTAACTTCGATCTTGATGCCCACCACTAGACTCACTAATATTTTATAGAGAAGAGCTTTAATTGCTTCTATTCTTATTAAAAATGATGAAATTGTGCAATTGTGCTATAAAGAAGTAGCAAAAATATATATTTTTAATCATTAATGTATAGTATCACTGAGTTTTTCCTAACTCAAAGGAAAATTATTTTATCAAGAATATTCTTTCTTTTTCTTAAAAATGAATTATTACTTATGTATACAAACCGCAAGAGGGCGTGTCATTTTTTTGAAAATCACATAATCTATAGGGAAAAAATCATAGTGCAAAAGGAATTGGATTATATTTACATTTATACAAATACTATGTGTCATTTCACGAAATCTTATTAAACTAACTTATACATGTTCATACATATACATAAACATAAATATAAATATATACATACATCCGTATATGCAAATTCATCTAAATACAAAAATAGATAGATGTAGATTTATAAAAATAAATGAAAATGTACAACTACAGTTGTCCTGTCGCCAGCTGAGTTTTTAGGTATATTTTGTTCTTCTTTATCGGTTTTCTCCCTTCCCTTATCTTGAAATTTGACTTTTAGGGGTGTTTGTACCATTCAAGTTGTCTCTTATGCATTCAATGTGGCAAGGGTTAGGTGGAAATCCCCTCATTAATGTGGAGGTGAAAATCTTCAATCTTCTTGCGTGTTCTAAAAGTCTCTTGAGATCCCAGGTACCTTCTGAAAATCAAATATGATTTATCCGTGCACTTCGCCTTGGGTATGGCTAGGCTCTTTTTAGCTTATTGCCTTCTTCATGGGAACAATCTACTAAAACTCCCCTCCTTCTCCTAGGTGCTCGGGATGACCCTATTGCCTTTCTTCTATACCCTGTAACCCATTAGGCCTACCTATAAGTATACGTGTCAAGCCCAATTCACTTATTTGGGCTTTAGGCCTGGATAGAGACTCTTCTAGTCCCCACAAGTAGTTATAATTCTCTATAAGGTAAATTACAACTTACCTAACTATGATTCAACCAAAATTTAAATTGTCTATTAGTGGTTTGAAATTTGACACTTTATCCACTTGAAGTTAGCTTAATTAGAGTTCTATAAACTACCTCCGTTAAAAATAGGGCTAAATATGTAATTTTGATTCACTTTAATGTCTCTCTCTTCCCAAAACAAAAAACACCTACAAAAGCAAGATCAAACAAGATAAAAAAGGGAGGGTTTCGATTCCCATTTACACCAAAAACTAATTGATGTCTTGATCTGATGATAAAGAGCTATTATCAGAAGCAAACGCTATAGGTTGAAACTCTCTAAAAAAATAAAGAGTTTTGTAAAAATTAATATTTGTCCATAACTGGAATTTTAAATATAATAGATGGGAATTAATGAGTGAAGTTTCAACCTATTTAAACTTTGAAATAGTTATGCTAATTCTCCACTTGACTCACATATAGTGGCTTGACATAGAAATAAGAGCCATGAATATTAGCTTCAAAATGACACATTTGTTCATCTAATTGGCATGCATCTTTATAGAACCATGTTCCTCCAGACATATATTTTGTGCTTTAGATCTAGCAAAGCTAGTATATGGATCCAACAGGTCTTTGATGATACAATAAATCTCATTGTCCTTAAAAACACAATGAATCTTTGCTTTCAACCACAAGTTGCTTTTGTAGTTTTTCGGTGGTAGAAATCCTTTTTCACTTCATCTCCACTTCCCCAAAGGTAATCAACTTCTTAAAGCTGATATCAAATGGAACAAATAATTGGTATGACATTTTAGATGGCCCAGAAAATAGAATCATGGTAAAACATTGTGGTAGTATGTCACAATAAAAAAGAATGCATTGGAAACAAAACTTACTGCCTTAATACATTATAGATTGATCTTCTGATTTGGCAAACAAAAGAGAGGTTTTGAATATAGGTTCTAAATTTTTTTTTTTTACAAAAGCCTCCCTTTTTGATCTTGTTTTGTCTTGTTTTTTGTATATGTCTTTTTTTTTTGGAAGAAAGAGACATAAAAGTTAAGCAAAATTACATATTTAGTCATATTTTTTAACAGAGGTGAGTTACATAACTCTAACTAAGCTAACCTTAGGTAGGTAACGTGTCAAATTTCAAACCACAAGCAGGCAACATAAATTTCAGTCAAATCACAGGTGAGTAATTTATAATTTGTCATTCTCTATAATTAAGTCCCTTTACAGCAAACTGCTCATTTCATTTGATTTTCTTGAAAATATTTGATTTAAATACAATTTTGATTCGAACACTAGATGTTTTTTAATTTTTTTTGTAATAGACCAAGAGATCTTTGAATGGAATTACAATAAATCTCTAGATATGTGCTTATTAGAAAATTTTAATTTTTCGTGTTCTTTGTATATTCTTTGAATGTTCTTTGGGTTTTTTCTCCTTAGGCCCATTAGAAAGTTTTCTCCCTAAAATGGGGAGAAAACTATGGGGGGTGGGGGAGTCTAATTTATTTATTGACCAAAATATACACTTCCCCATGAGCTTTGTCCAGTATGTTGGCCTTTTTTTTTCTTTTCTTTTTTTTTCTTTTTTTCAATTCCAATTTTGATTGTTTGTTTTTGTGCCTTTTTTTTTCTTTTGCTTAAATGGACGTTTCCTCTTCCTTTTTCTTTTTCTTTTTTTTTTTCTTTTGATTTCTTGGGGTCAAAGGCATGACAGTGCTTTTTTCTTTTTCTTTTTGGTTTAACTAGATGTTATTTTTTTTGACAATATTGTTATTTTTTAATAAATTTGGGTGATTTCTTATTTTTTTTGGTTGTTTGTCACTTTTTTGTTTTAATTAGGCATCATTTTTTAACAACGGTATATGAGTAAATTTATACAAACTCACTTTTTCCATTCTTTCAATTTTCCACTCCCAACCAAACAAAAATGAGAGAAATTAAAATATTTTCTATCCTCTTATTTTTCCACCTTTTCACAATTTTTTATCCTTTTACTTTTCCACCTCTCCGAAGTAAGAAAGGGAGTAGACCCAAAAAACCCAGTACAACGAATTTGTAGAGAGTGAACTAGAAAATTAGGTTCTAGTAAGCTTAGACAATGATCATAGTGAGTAAAAAATGACAATATAATAAAGATGAACTGATGTTATTTAAAGAAAATCATCCTCGGATACAATCTAAGGTGGTTAATTCTTATATCTAATTATTTTGGAACTGATTACAAGTATTGTTCTTGACTCTACAGTGTTTTTCTCTTTTTTTTTTCTCCAATCCCCCATTCTTTGGATCTTTCCTCTATTTTATACTATCTTCCCCCTCTATTTCTACCCTCCATGTGTAGATTAGATTGCTGGTGTTGATTTTTGTCCCATCAGCACCTTCCTGAAATCTTTGGGAGTAGCTGTAAGGCTGAAAAACCAGTGTTTAGGTATCACTCTCTCATTATTGCGGTCAAAGAGTTAATTACAGAGTATTCAATGTGGTGGTAGCAGCTTTCTCTTAGATATTTCATAGCTTTTTTTGTCATGTATTCTCATGATGCATATCCTTATCAATAGAATCTCCTGGAACGTTACTTCTAGGTGGCAAATCGTACATTCTGACCTTTGTTTTGTAAAGCCGAGGAGACATCTCTCCTCGGACCCCCTCCTCGGACCATTGTAACTTGACCTCTTTCTTTGTTCATCAACACTTACCTCCCTAACAATGTTTACCTCGTAACCTCGGACTTGAAGGCTTCCTCAGTCTCAGCTATCCCTATATTGTAGCCATTTTGTTCGGCCTGATCCTTGGCTTTCTCAGCTTCCTCTAGCTTTTTCTTCAGTAGCTTGATCTGCTCCCTAGCAGCGGCAAGATCACCCTCAGTTTCATGAAGTTGCTTGCACTGAGTTTTAGCCTGTCTCTCCTCCCCTTCTAGCGTCGCCTTAGTGCTTTTCTTCTCCCTCTCGGCCTCGGTAAGTTGGGTGTTTAGCTTTTTCACCCTCTTCTCAGCCATGTTGAAAGCCTCAACAGCAATCACTCGCCTACCCTCCTCCTCATTCATCTGACATTGGGAATAATCCACCAACTCCTCGGCCCTAAAAGTGGCTTGGACAACCTACAGAGGAAATTTAGCAAGTAAGTAAAGGCAAAGGTATATATATAAAAAAGTAATAATGACAAAAATGAGCAAAAGTGAACAAATGAATAAACATGTTTAGCTTGAATGACTTACCAGAGCCAAGTCTCTCTTCAGGCTTAGAGACACCTCTTGTTTCTTAAGGGTCCATAGATCAGCCATGTCGTTGGGTAGAAGGAGAGCTTGATCTACTTTTCCAGCTCATTATAAAAATTATTAAGAAAACATTATCTTGGATTGAATTTGACTTCCTCAAGCTTTTTTTTTTTTATTTTTTTTATTTTAAAATTTTTTTTTTTAAACTAATTGAGAGAGAGAGAGACAGAGACAGACAGATGCATGGTTTGTTTTTTCTTTCATTACCTCGTACCTTTGAAGGCTCCCCAAGAGTAACTCGCCAAGAAACCATAGCCAGAAATTTGTAATGTTGTGAAAATATTGGTTTTAGATGGGCTTGAATGCGTGTATACTGGGCTTCTTCAGGCATAGCATGCAATCACCAATCGGCTTCTTCCTGTAACAAATATTTTGCTGTCTGGGCATAGCGTTTGTTGGTAGTCCTGGAACTTGGAAGTGACTTGTCAAATTAAGTAAAGAAATACTTTGGAGACAAGCTTGTGGAGGTTGAACTGGTTCATTTGAATCGGTCGTGTGGAAAAACATTGTAGTTGCTGTCATCGCAATTGATATTCATCCAGGGGAGTTACCAAAAGAAATTATGGAAAAGTTTAGAAATCTGTAAAGAAATTTAAAAAAAAAAAATTCAGGTTTTGTATCTGAATGGTCTAACAGAGTTATGGTTATTTTGAGAGGTTCTTTTTCTTCCCAATATTTCCCCCTATTGCAGATGGCCTATCACTCTCAGTCTTTATAAAATGTTATCCTAACATGCAATATGAAGTGTTAGTTTAACCATTTCAAATCTCTTTAGTTTGAAGTATTAGTTTGACCTTTCCAAATCTCTTCAGCTTAATTTAAGAATGTAGGACTTCTATAAGTATCCAGTCATGCATATATTTTGGTGTCAGGAGTGTACTGGAGGGCATTACATAATGGCATTTGAAAATGATTCTCTGGTTGTGAGTGCTCGACTTAAGATAGAGCAAATTGAAGCATATATCATTGTAATAACAATCTTTATAGTCTTTCTTGTGGTTTTCGGATCATGCAGGCGTCGTAGCCACAGTGTGTTTCTCAAAATTTTAGTATGGATAGCTTATGCTTTGCCTGCGTACCTGATAACCTATACTTTTGGCCAAATGCAGTCAGCATCTTTTGAAAATGAATTGTTTGTTATTTGGGCGATATTTTTGCTTTTTTTCTTTGGAAATGCAGATTGTATCTCTGCCTACAGCCTTGAAGACAATGAGAATCGGAGGAGATATAACATGGAAGTGCTTATTAAATATTATGGGATGGGCTGGTTGATGAGTGCGTATAAAATTTATGATACCGCTCTATCTCCTTGCTTTGCTAAGGACATCACTAAGAAGTGGAGCTTTGAGCTTGGCTAGCAGAACAGATGGTCTGGTCAGAAATACCAAACTGATTGCAGACTTCGTGGCCAATGAGCATACGTTGAACGACGAAGATGAAGTAGATCTCTCATGCATGAAAGGCTACAAGTATTGGGTGAACGGCGAAGAGAAGGAAAAGGTGGAAGTTATCCCACCACTCTACCAAAATCATTTGAAGACTGCAAATGTTGTTACCATTGATATGATCTGGATTCAGACGGCCGACTCAAGGACATTTGCCTCTCTTGTGCATCGTTTAGGCTTCTTTGTCGTAGATTTGCAGGATACTCCATATCTGAAAGCTCCCAGTGGAAGACATGGAATTTTGTTCGGCATGGCTACTTTCCAAAGAAGGTGATAACGAGAGAGCATTCCGAGTAATTGAGGTCGAACTCGCATTTCTATATGAATTCTTCTACACAAATTATTATGCTTTATTTACCACGGGATTTCCAATATTTAAAATTATGCAGTTATTTATTATCATAATTGGTCGTGTAATTGCTGCTCCCATTCAAAAGCATTACCATACACCTAATGGAAACTTGAACCTGCTTACAGTAAGTGGGCGTGATGTTGATGTGCGAGTTACAGCTATAGTTATAGTAGCTATCCTCTTCATGGAAGTTGTTCAATTTTCGGTTGTCAACTTCTCCGATTGGGCTAAGGTACAGTGGCTTTGCTCTTATGTTAAAAACCCCTCATGGCAAAAAAATAAATTCGTCGAGAAGATTATACAAATTGTCTGCCATAAGAAATGGTTAAAACCTTGGGAGCTAAAACTCGGCCAATATGATCTACTTAAATCCTTTAACCATAACCCTTCCAATTCTTGGACCTCTCCTTATATAGATATTTCTAGAAAAGGTCAGAAAGAAAGCAGTCGGATCAAATTATCTCCGGAAGTGAAGAAAGCAATTATTGCCTCCCTAAAGGCCAACGAATAGCAATTGAATAATGGGGAAACTTCTCCGGAGCGAAATGGGGTCAAGAATGAACTCTCTTGGGCATGTAGACTTGAGACAGAAACGCATGTTATCATGGTCTGGCATATAGCTACTTGTATTTGTGAGATAAATTGGGAACAAGCCAACCTACAAAGGGAAAGCGAGCACTTCATTGTGGCAACTGCATTATCTAAATACTGTGCCTACTTGGTGGCTTTTGCTCCAAGATTTTTACCTGATCATGCTTATATTACAGAATTTATGTTTGACCAGGTAGTTCAAGAAGCAAGGGATAAACTCCAGGGATGCAACTCACCAGCAACTATGTATGACAAGATGATGAGATTAGGCGAAGATGATCATCCTGGAGAAACAATTATTATAAGAGGTGCTGTTCTTGGGAAGCATCTGTTGGTAGACATAACTGACAATGAACTGAGATGGAAAATTCTAGCAGATTTTTGGGCAGATATGATGTTGTTTGTGGCTCCCTCCGATGACACAATCGTTCATGCAGAGCACCTGACTAAGGGAGGAGAATTTGTGACTCATTTGTGGGCTTTACTCTCTCATGCAGGCATACTCAATCGAGACTCAGCGTCCACTTGTGTTTTCTCTATGCTTGTATGATAGTGTGATTTATCTTGCATTTATATTTGTGTTTGTATAGTGGAAATATGTAAATATCTATATAAGAAATCGTATGTAAAAATAAATAAATAAAATTGTATACCCTTCTCCAAATATGTTGGTGGGTGTGTAATATATTATGTACATTTAATTCGGTGTGTATTTTCTTTAATCTTGTCATCCTTCTGTTTTATTAGTTGATCAGCATAAGAGGCATTACAATCATTTCCATGCTTAAGGGAAAATTCTTAGATATTTATAGAATACGGTGACGTAATGTTTTTTCCTCTCACATATTCACTAGTTTACATTCATTTTTATGTATTAAAATATTAACATTTTTTATTGAAAGTTCAAAAAGCGTGTAAAACACCTTTGAATATTTAGACCCCCAAATTACAAAATACCAATTCAAGCTTATTAACAAACAATGTACGTGTAGAAAATGTAAATAAGCTAGAACAAAATTGATAACATAATCTAAACCAAATAATATCACATCCACAGCAGAAATTAAATAGCAAAGATTAAGGAAAGAGAGATGCAAACACAAGGACAACACAACGATGTATTATAGAAGAGGAAACTGAAGCCCTTGGCGTAAAATCTCTTTGCCGCCCTCCAAGCGGTCAATAATCCACTAAAAAATGTAGTTGGGATACATGGACAGCAGAAGACCCTCCAAGCCTAATCTATCCAGTGTACCTAAGCCCTCCAAACTCCTACTCCAATGAGGTTGCGCCGAACCTATTTTTTCTTTAGCTTACTGGTTTCCGCTATAGCCCATAGCATCAAGCTATATGAAATTGGTTCCTTCTAAATTGTTTCCCAAAGCACCAAATAGCCTTCTCACAGATATGGGTATGGTGAGAAAAGGTTTTGGTAATGGACCTTTCAAGGATGTAACAATGGAGAGGAAGAGAGTAGAGGAATTTGAAGAGTCTCTATGTGAAGATTGTGGATGAGTCAATCTTGTTTTTCTCTAGGGTTTCTCTCTCAAAATTCTCTCTAGAAGCTCTTTACATTTCGTGGGTATAAGGGGTATTTATACTGGAGAGAGAAAGGAATAGGAAGAGTTAGTTTTTCAAAACAGAGCTAACTAGCGACTTGGCCTCGCAACTTGACTGACTCGCGAGTTCAAGCCGTGAGCAAACATAATGGTCAGACTGGATTTTTTGTCTTGTAGTGCTCCAGCTAGCGTGACTGTTCATTTTCTGTGCATGCTTCACTCGTGTGCATCTTCTGGCAGCTTGCAAGCCATGAGCCACTCGCGAGTCCCTGCTTCACTACATAGTCTTGAGTATTTCTTCACACTTTCTCTCACACTACCCTTACATGAATCTCACCTAAATACAGGGTTTCTAAGTGCTGAAATATTACAAGCAAATTGGCACGGAATAAAGCCAACAAAATGGTTGATAAATTTCAACCTTACATTTATCTTAATTGTGAATATGTAAGTGAAATAATACTTGTGAACGAGTATGAAAGAATATTTTTCTTTTGAGATTAAATAGAGCTATCACTTTTAAATTTGTAAGAGTAAGAAATAAGATGCCATTCTACACCACAACAGTTTTAAATGACCATGAAGTTTTGGAATGGCTGTCTTGTCTCGTTGGAATGGTCTGCCATGTGATGGGAAAAAATTTGCACCCTGTCCTGAATGCGAGGTCTACTTTGAATTGCTCTTCCTAAACACGATTTGTTGTTATTGTATGTATAGATATAAACAATGTGGTTGAAAACACGAGTAAGTATTTTTTGGAAGGTATACGAAATGGAGAAATTTTTTAAATAAAATTCAATTTTAGTGGGCCATTCAAGTAAGGATTGAGCCATTTCAAGCAAGATGATATTATATGCATCGGGTCCATGTACCCTTCTTCTTACATGAAAGTAGACCCCACAAATGTGTGAGCCACTCAAGTAAGACCTAAGCCCTCTCAAGTGTGACGGTATTACATGCATCTAATGCAAGGTAGATTTTCTCCTCTTGAGCGAGCCTTGTTTGTGTTTAGTTCTAACAGCACTATTTAAATTCCAATTGACAAATAGACAGTGCAACTTGGGACTTCAAGATGAGACAAGTCGAATAGAAATCCACTTGAGGCACAACTAAAGGCTCCTTATACAGCTCATTAAGCCCCCTCATAGCATAGCATAAGGCCGGCTTGAACGAAACTTGTCTCAAACAGCTGGTAAGAGACTAAGTAATAACTAGTCACAAACCCACAGGATACATGGGAATATCTGATTATTTTGAAATTAAATGTAATATATAATTTATTTTTAAAATTATTCTTACAATTATATATTAGGACTATCAAAACATTTTTTCATAAGAGAATTTCATTTTAAATTTATTAAACTATTAATTAAGAATTTTTTTTTTTTATATAATTGTTTACCAAACCAACAAAGGGCAAGGGTCCTTTTTATTTTTATTTTTTTTTAAGTAATGAATTTTGTGTTCCCTATAAATAAAAAATGATATATATTTTTTATTTTATTTTATATTAAGATTTTCATCTATTCATATTATGAGCCAATTTGCTAGTAATAGAATATAGTGTGGATTAAAAATTTTCAATTATGACATTTAGAAAAGAATGAG
Organism: Castanea sativa; assembly: GCF_040712315.1. Taxonomy (NCBI): domain Eukaryota; kingdom Viridiplantae; phylum Streptophyta; class Magnoliopsida; order Fagales; family Fagaceae; genus Castanea; species Castanea sativa. Next base: position 70,200,811 of record NC_134017.1, read on the forward strand.
AAAAAATAGTTTTTTCCCACCATTAAAATATTTCAACTTGTAGCATCCTATTTTAATGTTATCTTTAATTTCAATCCAACCTATCTCTTTTGAAATATACAAAGAATAATCATGATTTCTCTTCTTGAATACATTATATATCTCAATACATCCATAAAAATAAATCGAATCAAAACATACCTATATGAAGATGCTTTGCAATAAAACAAAATGTCTTATCAATCATCGCTTAACAATGATTAATTTGATTGATTAGATAAACAATTTGTTATTTATAATTTATGAAGAATATTTTCTCTATAGAAACTGCAAATTTGTCCACCCAAAAAGATTATAAAATAAACAATTATTAGCAAATTCTCATAATCAATGAAGATTATTTTCTCTATAGAGTATTTCTAATACAATTATTAATAGTACTTGCTCTACAAAAACTACAATTTTGTTCACCCAAAATGATTTAAAAATAAAAAAAACTTAGTAAAGTCTCATAGTTTAACATCAAATTGGACCACTAAAGAAATAAAAAAGGATAAAAAAATTTGACCAGGATTGGAATACCAAAATACCTAAATATGCATAAAAGTCGATACAAATTTTCCAATAAGAGAAACAAATGTGAAGTGACAATTAAATAAAATAACAAAAAGAACCATTAGTGGGAAAAAAAAGTGGTTGAAACAATAAAAAAAATTATAAGAGACAAAGTTGAAGAGAGAGAGAGAGAGAGAGAGAGAGAGAGAGAGAGAGAGAGAGAGAGAGAGAGAGAGAAGTGACCTTTTTGCAGTGAACAATTTGGAAGGAATAGGGGAGAGAGGTGGAAATGAAGTAAAAGAACTTTATAAGAAAAAGTAGGACGAGGAAGGAGATGAAATGTTGAAAAAAGTGAAACCGTAGAATTTATGAGGATGAAAGGTTGGAAGGGTGATAGTAGATGAAAGGTTCAAAAAAGTAAAACCATAGAATTTATGAAGATATGAAGGAGAAACTTTAAAAATTTATAAAGGAAATCAAATGAAAAATTTAAGAAGCCAATGATTGGATAAGATGAAAAATTGAACTAAGAAGACAATGGTTGAAGAATATAAAAGGTTAAACAAAGTAATAATAATAAAGGCTGCCAATGACATGGCACAAAAAGAGCTTTGTAAAATTTATTTAAAAGCTTCCATTATTATATAATATTATAGATAGATATAGACATTGTTTTTGGCTTTAGATTCTTAATTAATTTTATTTCTTAGTTGTAAACATCTAAAATAAAGTAGATGAATGTGTAAAGGCAAAGTTATATATGAAGTTAAAACCACTTAAGATGAATGTGTAAAGTCAATCTATATATATGTTTAATATATTCTCAAAAAAATATTTATATATTTAATATTGTCAACAAAATTTAGGAATAAAAATTAAATAAGAAAAAGAATAATTATATAGTTAATGACATGGCAGATGAGGTGGCGCAATATGAGAATGTAGCAATAAATGTTGCGATTCAGTTTTTAGATATATAAATATATATATATATATATATATATATATATATATATATATATATAGATGACATGGCGGATGAGGTGGCACATTATGAGAATAACAACAATAAATACTACGCTTCAGTTTTTAAATATATATATAGACTAGTGTTTCCATATTCAATCTTTCTACAAAAGGGGGTAAGTTATAGGCTAAGGCCGGTTGTGGCCATGTGCGGAAAATACAAACAAAGGCCGACTGAGGCCATGATATTACAAATATGAAAATATGATAGTGCCATCTGATTACAATGCTAAGGGTTGTAAAAAGGAGGCAAAGCTGAGAAAGATAAACTCTTGGCTGGAAGAGGAGGGAATTTTGGAGTTGCTGAAGTTTCTCCCAAAATTGGACCTGCCTCAGAATGGAGAAATGGCTTCCTTCAGATGGCTCGAGGAGGCCTTGGATGGCTGAGATCCTGAAATTACGGAGAGTAAATTGCTTTTCCTGAGGTGAAAGTTGATTCCCTTGAAAAGCGGACAGTAACTCTCGGATGATTGTGTCGGTGAAATTGAGTAAAACTTTCACTGTTCATGCTACAGTGATTTGTCCCCTTGCTTTTCCGGATTCGGTCACTGTTGAAATAGTAACTTGTCGGGGAATCTGTTGGGTGCGGATACTGTTGATAATGCGGGTACTGTTCATATCAGTGGCTGGTGCTGATTTTGAATAGTAACCAGACTGTGATCTTATCCTGATTTGCTGGGTCAGAATGCTTTAGCGGGGATCTTGGAGCATCTGATGGATATCCATCATAAGGATCCCATGGGGAATCGTTATCGCAATCGTGCTCGTGATATCTGGCATAGGTGCTTGCAGAGTCCACAGGTGAGAAGTGGTTCATGGAAGGCTTTTTCCACCTGTAAGAAACTCTCTGGATTCTAGGACCAAGTTTTTTAAGATTTCTAATGGCGAGAGTATCTAGCCGTCTCCCAAAAACATAGATCCGTCTGTAGAGCCTATAAAATGGTAGTCCTTCCAAAGCTCTTGCTCGATATCAATGATTTGGTTGTTGAAGTAATTCCTCCAGCGCTCTACTAGAGCATTAGGGTATTTGTATGAAATATATGTGTCTCCTTCATACCATGGGCCCTGATAAGAGAAACCATTAATGAGGACAAGGTGCTTTGAGGGATGAACTTCCATCCAATTGTTTTTGTCCCATTCTGGTAAAGTACTCCAACATCTGATAGAAACAAAGGGGCTGTTGACTTGTCTAACGACATTTTGGATGATCTCGGGAAGCTGGCTAATTTGATCATGACTTGTAAGTTTGATAAGTCTGATAAAACCGGACTCGAACATCTGGGAGAGCCAATCCGGATCTCTTTCTTCTTCATCTGACCCATCTTCATAATTAACCAAAAGCCCTGGGAAAGGATGCTTATTTTCATATACCCTGGAGCTGCTTCCAAAGTATTCTTCCCATGCAGCTTGCACTAGGATGTTATCCATATCATCCGAATCATCTGGATTAGGAATAGTAGTTGTGACTAGCATTTTGAAATGCTCAAACCAAAGATTCAGACTTTCGTTCATGGCCTTGCTTCTCAGAATACGAGTTTGTAGATCTGATGGCAAGTTGGCAATGACATTTCTTAGAGTCGCTCTAGTCTTAAGACTGAGCTTAGCATAGTCAGTGCTCATGATAGTCATTTTGTCCATTGAATGGACATCCTCTTTGCCAGAGAGTTGACTAGTTAAGATTTCATTCCTGGATTCAAGGTTTACTAGATGGATTTCTAGTGCTCTGAGGGTTTTGAGGAATAGGTCTTGGTTATTTCTGGTGTAGGCAAAGTGAAGGTTATCAAGGAGGCATTTAATGGAGTAGGGTAGGTCTGTGTATGTTCCATTATTGAACTGCAAAGCCTTGGATAAAACTTCCTGTAAAACAATAGCCATATCACCATTGGAATATGTCACTGTTGGAGGGACAAATTCCTGAAGGGATGTTGCTCCTCTATGGCTGGTAGAGGATGCGCCTTCATGCTTTACAAAAGACTGTCCCGCTGGTAGTCTTTTGTCTTGAGGATAGTCCCTTGCGGGTACTTTCCCCTTTCCCTTTTTCTCTGCTGAAAAAGTCATCGTCCACTTACTAGTGGTAATAAATATTGCTTTCTCTTTATCCTGCGAAGAAAGGTTTGGGTTATTTGAGATTTTCAAATAGTTATTAAAAACCCTTTTTCTTTTAAAACTGATAGATGTAGGGATACATATATTTTTATGATGAATGCATGATGACAATTGATTGGAGTCAAAGGGGTGATCAATTGTTTTGGCTAAATTAAGATGCTGGGATTGATTATGAGATGGAAGAATGGTGATAGTACTGAGAGTTTTTGATATGGAAGCTTTCTGGAGGGAGCAAACCTCCCAAGGTTCAGGGCTTCTCATAAATTCAAATTTGACAGACTGACCAAAAGGATGGGCTGTGATTCCTTCAGTGTTTGTGATGAAAGGATACAATAAACACAAGAAAGGGTTTCCTAGGATGACTCTATCTGTCATGTTCTTGACAAGGACAAATTTTGTCATAAAGGATATGCCACCTTGGCAAACCTCAGCTTGTGGGATATTGAAATCAATTTGCATTCTTCCGCCACTTGCGGATGTTAATCTCTCCTTAGACTTCTTGAAGTACCTGGAGGGAATGATTCCTTCTTGAATGCAATTAAGATCAGCACCTGAATCAATTAAGGCTATGACCTCGAATTCAAAATCTCTGCTGATGACAATCCTGACTTTTGAATGCCATTTATGGAAGTTAATCCTACTGATGGTATCTAAGAACAACTCTTTGCTAGGTTCCTGGATAAGGTCAGCTGTAGGGTTAACAGTTTGATCGTCTTCTTCTTCTGAGGGATTTTCCTCATTGCTTTGATGAGAAGAGTTTTCCAAAAGTTGGATTCTACAATTAAGGAGATCATAATCGACCCTAAGAATGGTTAAATCTTGCTTTAGGGTTCTAACTTCTGATTTGGTTTCCTTAATTTCTCTTTGAAGGTCGTTGACTGTAACTTCCTTCTTGGATTGGGTAAACCTATTGTAGATTTGCTCTAAATCTACCTTGGGTTGCTGGATCTTAAGGGTAGGCTTGCTAGTTTCTTTTACTAACGTCTGATGGAAAAGGGTAAGCTTTTGAGCTTTGATGACAGGATCTTCTATAGCCTCTATGAGGTCTAAAAGAAGTTCTTCTTGCCTGTTCAATACATTGATGGTTTTGTTCCTACAACAACCATCTTTGCATGGTGTGGGTTCATCCGGGCCACTAGAGGTACTGGTACTAGAGGAATCAGAGGATGACCTATATATCTGCCTAAGCTCACTGTTACTAGCACTGCTGAATGACTCGCTGTCTGAGTGGTCAAGTTCAAGTAACTTGAAGATCTCATTTTTGCTGGGTTGGTCACTAATGAGGGTATTGATAAGGGATTTGGCTTTAGCTCTACACTCGTTCTTGAAATGACCTTTCTTTCCATAGTTGTAGCATTTGCCTGATGCTTGTGGAATGGGTTCCTTAGGTTTTCCTTAATACTTGGTTGCTTTCTTCCTATAGGATTTCTCAAAGGATTCCTTTCCTTTGTGCTTGGATTTCCTCTTGGAAGGTTTGACAGAGGGTAAGCCATACTGTGTGCAGAAATGTCCTATTTCGTACTTGGCTTTGTTCTTGTTGATATGGCTTTGGATTTTGAGATCCCTGCACATCTTCATTCCTTCACTTCGAATGGTGCTAGAGATGTCTCCATAGGTTAGGTTATCATAATCTATGACACCTGAGGGGCTGCAAAGGGTTTCCTTGACCTTCTGGTTGAAGAGGGTTGGTAAACCATTAATAAATTTCTCCTTCCAGAATGGAGAATTACAATCTCTTCTGTGTATGACCCTAGTGGTAAAGACGTCTTCATACCACTTGTAATCTCCTAGGGTTTTACACCTAAGGTTACTCAGCTGCTCATTAATCCTAGCTGTGATATTGCTGGGTTTTCCTATGAAGTGTTTCATGATTGTATAAATCAGGGTATTGACTCCATCGGGAATTCCTTGTTCTATTTCATTAATGATGGGGTTTCCTTCCTCATCTTTCTGGATGGCGTACTTGATGTCTTCTTTAGACACTTCAGTAAGGCAATTGTTCCACCATTGCTGGAGTTTTCCTGTAAAACCTAATGCCATCATTTCAATGACTTCCGTATGGGGACGGCCTTCGTCCAGGTAGTTGTTGGCTACCATAGTCATATGCTGGATTTTGTTTAGGATTTCCTGTTCTGATAATCCATCTATGTTCCATTCATAGAGTCTACCAGAGGATACTGAGAATTGATTACCAACATTCCTTTCCTCATACCGGAGGTCAGGGGGTGAAGGTCTAGGGTACCAATTCTTGGTTGAGCTGGTTGGATCGGGATGGTAAAGCCGTTTTACCTCTAAATCCTGAAATTGGTTTTCTAATTGTTCAAACTCCTGGTCAGAGGCTTGGCTAGAACTGCTAGAGGCTGCTTGGATATCTAGAACATTCATAGATAAAGGGGTGGCTGGTTCCTTCTTTACTAGTTCTTCTAGCTTCTGGGCAACTATTTCTAAGGCTGTCTTATCCTTAGGATAATTAAGACTGGTGTGTCTAGTTGTGGGTAACTTGACTAAAGGTTTTTCTAGGGCTTGGATTGGCTTACTAGAGCTTCCTGGCTAGAGGATGACCTTGTTATCGATCCTATCTTCTATCCTGTCAAGCTGTTTTCCTATGACATTTAGACACTAGTTGGTATAGTTGTTTTGCTCAATAACCTTGTCAATAGGTTGATGCCTATCCGTGGTGGCTTTGAAGGGAGAGGCAATTATCTCTATTTTGCGATGGTTGAAGGTTATGGCTTCAAGGGGTGGATGACTAGACCTTACAATATCTTTGGTTGCATTGGGTCCTTCTATGGTCTAGGCTCTGGTGAGGACACAAAACTGCTTGTGTTGGCCAAAATACCTTTCGAAGTATATGAAAAAGGGGACATTACGGGATATTTCCCTCATGAATGCCGTCCATGCTTCAAATACTTTTTCTTTTTGGTCTCTGGTATAATTAGCTTTGTAGGCTTCTCTCTTGGTCCTGTTTTCCTCAGAACTGAACTCCTTACCTAATTCTTCTAGGTCAGGAACGAATTCTCTGTTTAGGACCAAAATGTTCAAAGATTCTTCTTGCTGATCTGGAGGCTGTTCCATATCAGTTCCAGATGGGGATGGGGGGGATTGCTCACGATCGTCTTCCTCATTGACAATCGAATCCTGTTTGGCTATGTAGCAAGGTGTGGTGAGTTGGGAATTGGTTCTAACTCCCTGAAGCTGAACACCTAAATCTCTCCTAGACGTAGGGAAAGGTGATCCTAGAGGTCTGGTTGAGCTACACTGGGATGCATGTCTATCTCTAAGGTAGATAGGTGACTGCCTACGGGGCTGATGTAGATCGGTTGGAGATCTAAACCGGGATGTGTCCAGAGGTTGCCTACACTCATAATCTAGAGGTGTGCTGAGCCTAGATCTGTCGAAACTTAACCTAACCGTGCCGTCGGCTAGTTGTTGGACAAATTCTAGATCTGGATTTTGGGCAGGGTTTTGGATCTGTAGAGTATGGTTCTCATTCTCTAAAGTCCAATTGGCTGGGAAAGTGATTTCAGACCATTTAAGGGTTCTAGGAATCCTAATTTTGGCACTAGGGTCAGTGGTCTGGATGAGGGTTGTCTCACCTTTTTGTCTCCTATCAAGGCGATCTGACTGGTTCCCTGTGTCATGAGGATTCCATGGGTCTTGATATTGAGTGTGAGAGCTTTGATAACTGTGCTGTCATGGAGAAAGATGCTAAAATCTGGGAAACAGTTAAAATGGATAGGTCCGTTGCTAAGACTGGTTTCTATGGTTCCTAGGAGGCTATCGTCGAATCTGATGTGACGAGCATCTCTAAGGGCCATGAGGATTGAGCTGTTCAAACCTCTTCTGGTGAGTGGTTTCACTCCAACTTGGACTAATCCTATGTGTAGGAAGTTGTGTCCTTTGTCTTTATGCTTCTGGATAGCTGAGGGAGATAACAAGTAGCACGTTTCGTACTCCTTGTTGATTCCATAGACTTGTTCTATGGTCTTAACATGATAGTCTGTTTTGAAAGCTGTTTTCAAAGACCATGAAGACTTATAGAATTGGCTGGTGGCTACTTTTGGGATATTCTAATCTCCTATGTCTAGATCTAGATCGGATAGCTCATAAGACTCCGAATTAATTGCTCCTACGTCTGCTGGGATATCAGGAATGGATGTGGGTTAAGAACATCTACTACTGGTGGAAGAGTAACTTCTAAACAACCTATTCATGATTCTGGGGTTACAAGTTTAAATCAATGATCACAACCTAGTCACCTTTATCCTCAAATTTCTGGATCAAACCTTTAGATCTGAAGCAAAAAATACAGCTATGGGATAGACACCTGATCTGTGAACTCCTACCTACCGGACTCTCCTCCAATAATGGGGACCACCCTTACACGCCTTCTCTCGACTTCACACGGGCTGACCAAACCAAACTTAGGAAGATTTTCGGTCATCTTAGGGCTTGGAGATCCACAAAGACTTTGGTAACAAATCTCACAGGTATAAATTTGCAACAAATTTTAGGGCTAAACACAAAAATAGGATGAATAGGGATAACAGGGAAGCAAAGGTTAATCTGAACAAATAATCACAGAATAACAAATAGAATGGTTAGAAGGAGGCTCAGCCTACCATTTGCAGATGTAATAGAAAATGATGAAATAATAGCAGACGAAGAAATAAATAAAAGGGAATGGAAGAGTTATCATGAAATAGATGTAAAACAAAATATGGGGTATGGGAGATATATCCATGAAAATAATTCAAAATAATTATAATGCCAAAATAATCTGGATAACTATGGCCGGCACTTGCTTCAGATCTAAAGGTTTGATCCAGAAATTTGAGGATAAAGGTGACTAGGTTGTGATCGTTGATTTAAACTTGTAACCCCAGAATCATGAATAGGTTGTTTAGAAGTTACTCTTCCACCAGTAGTAGATGTTCTCAACCCACATCCATTCCTGATATCCCAGCAGACGTAGGAGCAATTAATTCGAAGTCTTATGAGCTATTCGATCTAGATCTAGACATAGGAGATTGGAATATCCCAAAAGTAGCCACCAGCCAATTTTATAAGTCTTCATGGTCTTTGAAAATAGCTTTCAAAATAGACTATCATGTTAAGACCATAGAACAAGTCTATGGAATCAACAAGGAGTACGAAACGTGCTACTTGTTATCTCCCTCAGCTATCCAGAAGCATAAAGACAAAGGACACAACTTCCTACACATAGGATTAGTCCAAGTTGGAGTGAAACCACTCACCAGAAGAGGTTTGAACAGCTCAATCCTCATGGCCCTTAGAGATGCTCGTCACATCAGATTCGACGATAGCCTCCTAGGAACCATAGAAACCAGTCTTAGCAACGGACCTATCCATTTTAACTGTTTCCCAGATTTTAGCATCTTTCTCCATGACAGCACAGTTATCAAAGCTCTCACACTCAATATCAAGACCCATGGAACCCTCATGACACAGGGAACCAGTCAGATCGCCTTGATATACAGAGTTTACTACAAGTGCATGAGAACGAACATGAATGTTGGAGCACTTGATAGGAGACAAAAAGGTGAGACAACCCTCATCCAGACCACTGACCCTAGCGCCAAAATTAGGATTCCTAGAACCCTTAAATGGTCCGAAATCACTTTCCCAGCCAATTGGACTTTAGAGAATAAGAACCATACTCTACAGATCCAAAACCCTGCCCAGAATCCAGATCTAGAATTTGTCCAACAACTAGCCGACGGCACGGTTAGGTTAAGTTTCGACAGATCTAGGCTCAGCACACCTCTAGATTATGAGTGTAGGCAACCTCTGGACACATCCCGGTTTAGATCTCCAACCGATCTACATCAGCCCCGTAGGCAGTCACCTATCTACCTTAGAGATAGACATGCATCCCAGTGTAGCTCAACCAGACCTCTAGGATCACCTTTCCCTACGTCTAGGAGAGATTTAGGTGTTCAGCTTCAGGGAGTTAGAACCAATTCCCAACTCACCACACCTTGCTACACAGCCAAACAGGATTCGATTGTCAATGAGGAAGATGATCGTGAGCAATCCCCCCTATCCCCATCTGGAACTGATATGGAACAGTCTCCAGATCAGCAAGAAGAATCTTTGAACATTTTGGTCCTAAACAGAGAATTCGTTCCTGACCTAGAAGAATTAGGTAAGGAGTTCAGTTCTGAGGAAAACAGGACCAAGAGAGAAGCCTACAAAGCTAATTATACCAGAGACCAAAAAGAAAAAGTATTTGAAGCATGGACGGCATTCATGAGGGAAATATCCCGTAATGTCCCCTTTTTCATATACTTCGAAAGGTATTTTGGCCAGCACAAGCAGTTTTGTGTCCTCGCCAGAGCCTGGACCATAGAAGGAGCCAATGCAACCAAAGATATTGTAAGGTCTAGTCATCCACCCCTTGAAGCCATAACCTTCAACCATCGCAAAATAGAGATAATTGCCTCTCCCTTCAAAGCCACCACAGATAGGCATAAACCTGTTGATCGGACTTATCAAACTTACAAGTCATGACCAAATTAGCCAGCTTCCCGAGATCATCCAAAATGCCGTTAAGCAAGTCAACAACCCCTTTGTTTCTATCAGATGTTGGAGTACTTTACCAGAATGGGACAAAAACAATTGGATGGAAGTTCATCCCTCAAAGCACCTTGTCCTCATTAATGGTTTCTCTTATCAGGGCCCATGGTATGAAGGAGACACATATATTTCATACAAATACCCTAATGCTCTAGCAGAGCGCTGGAGGAATTACTTCAACAACCAAATCATTGATATCAGCTAAGAGCTTTGGAAGGACTACCATTTTATAGGCTTTACAGACAGGATCTATATTTTTGGGAGACGGCCATACGACTCCGCCATTAGAAATCTTAAAAAACTTGGTCCTGATAGTCCCAAAGAGTTTCTTACAGGGAAAAAGCCTGTCCATGAACCACTTCTCTACTGTGGACTCTGCAACACCTATGCCAGATATCACGAGCACGATTGCGATAACGATTCCCCATGGGATCCTTATGATGGATATCCATCAGATGCTCCTGATACTGACTAAAGCATTCTGACCTAGCAAATCAGGATAAGATCACAGTCCGGTTACTATTCAAAATCAGCACAGCCACTGATATGAACAGTACCCGCATTATCAACAGTATCCGCACCCAGCAGATTCCCCGACAAGTTACTATTTCAACAGTGACCGAATCCGGAAAAGCAAGGGGACAAATCACTGTAGCATGAACAGTGAAAGTTTTACTGTTCACCGACACAATCATCCAGAGTTACTGTTGCTTTCAGTGGAATCAACTTTCACCTCAGTAAAAGCAATTTACTCTCCGTAATTTCAGCAATCTCCAGCCAGCATCCAAGGCCTCCTCCAGCCTATTTAAGGAAGCCATTTCTCCATTCTGAGGCAGGTCCAATTTTGGGAGAAACTTCAGCAACTCCAAAATTCCCTCCTCTTCCAGCCAAGAGTTTATCTTTCTCAGCTTTGCCTCCTTTTTACAACCCTTAGCATTGTAATCAGATGGCACTATCATATTTTCATATTTGTAATATCATGGCCTCAGTCGGCCTTTGATATATATATATATATATATATATATATATATAGACTAGTGTTTCCATATTCAATCTTTCTACAAAAACCTTCACCATTACAAAATTCACTAGACTTTTTCAAAATTTAAATTTTTTTTGGCTTAGTTATATCTTGTAAAATTTTGTCCAAAAAGTATCATTCCGACACTCAGGCTCAGAACATTAGTAATAGTATTATTCTTAAAAAATAGGAAATTAATTGCCATAGATAATTTTCGTAACATAAAATTTTTTTTATTACAAAAATATTAATAATAAAAATTTGAAAAAGCAGATATGATGATTTACAACCTAAAAATTGTGACTTCAAAATATGATAATGTGTATGCAACAGAGTGTTTATAATAAACGCTACTCATAAAATAAAAATATTTCTAGACAAGAAGGGTAAGGGTCCGATTGTCCATAATGTATAGTAAGGGGAAAAAGGAGAGATTAGTATTTGCAATGCGCTGGAGAATAAAGTTTTTAATAACAATGACATCATCAGTATGTTGAGTGACATCATTCCATGCAAAATTTGTCCCAATTGATCACAATATGATCACACAAAATAAAATCACAATGGAAACAGCAGTATTGGAGAACAAAAAAAAGGCCACATTCAATAAGTTTTCGAGGACTTAATGCAAATGTTGTTAAATTGTGGCAACGACAACTTATACTGCATCAAGTTGTTATTCTGTTTAGTTTAGAGAGATTTTTTTTTTTCTTTTCAAAGTACATTGACATAATAATCCCTCGTATTTATTTATTATAGACACATCATGAATGTCAAAGGAGAAAGTATCTAATACATCGAAAGTATATAATAGTTAGTACATTTAAGTGTAGTGAGCAATTTCAAAACGATACAATTGGCAATATGGCATGAATAAAGCAACCATAAATCTTTAGGATTATGTATTTTATGATCACTTGGTTAGAAATATTTTATCTTTTTTCTTTTGGGTAAAATATCATTTTTTTTCATTCTTTTCTATTAAGTGTGAAAGAGTTTTGCTGATGTTCCCAAACTCACGTTTAAGTATAAAGTCTGATTAATTAGGGGTTTTGTCATGGAATAGCTAAAGGGGGAGATTGTAAAGTTGTGATTGTAAAGTTGTGATTTCCAACTAGCTTTTGTTGACTTTAATTTCATGCCAAATTTGGTTGTAATTCAGTCGATCATTTCCCTGTATTTATGTGGGTTTAATTGTAAGAGATGAGTGTGAGAGATTGGTGAAGAATCAAGCATGCAATGAAGATCAATGCAATTTCGTGATTAGCTCGCAAGAAGCTCGCAAATAAAGGTACTCATAAAAAGGTCACGTGTAATGCACATGATTAAAAGCTGAAGAGTTATGCCAACCTGTCATTTCACGAGTACTTCATGAGAAAGTTCATCTTGCAAGGTACCTGCGAAACTCTTTGTTTGGCAAAAATAAAGAGTGTTTTCCTTAATTCTTTACACAAACTATATATACCTATATTACCCACAAAATTGTAAGGACTCTTTTCTAGAGAGAAAACCCCTAGCAAAACACCTTGAGAGTTGGAGATTGTCATAGCCACAATCATTTACACAAATTCTCTTGGTTTTTCTCTAGTCACTTGAGAGGTTCTTAGCCCAAACACTTACCTCACCCATTCCAAGTGTTGAGAGAAGTTTTGGTGCCTATGGCAAGCATTGGAATAAGCCATTGAGTGGTGGATGCAATTGGGCAGAATTGCAGGATTTGAATAACTAGTGAAGACAAGACTCCGAGAAGTCCGTTGGTAGCAGGAGCTTGGAGGGCTCAAGTACATTAGGTAGAATAGGCTTGGAGGGTCTTTTTTGATATTCATGTACTCTAACTTATTCACTAGTTGATTGCTTTCGGCTTGAAGAGCCGTGGAAAGGTTTTTCACCGAGTATTTCGGTTTCCTCTTCAATAACACGTCTCGGTGTTATCTTGCGTTTGCATATCTCTTTCCTACTCTTTAAATTTTACATTTATTGCTCATTGTACTTGCTTATGGCTTCAAGTAGTGTTACTGGTTTATTGTGCTTGCATTACTCTTGTTCCGCACTTAAATAAGTTAGAGTAAAAGCAATCAAGCTGTAATTTAAAATTGAGGGTTTAAACAAACATTAGTGTTTTCATACTAATTGAACTTTCAATTAATAATATCATAAGATTTTAGAAAACACTTTAAAGCATGAAAATTTAAAGCAAGGAGAGTAATAGTAATTAAATAAAAAAATAAAATGAATTTAAACTACCACACATATTTATCATAACGAGAAGTTTATAGAGGGTAAGAATGCATACAGGCCAAGAAATTTAAAGGTGAGAATCCGGAAGGGACATAGTCTATTGTATGGACCAAGGAAAAGATATGTGAAGTTTGTTTGACCTCAAATTTAACTAGAGATGCAATTAATATGCCAAGTCTCAATATGGTGGAAAATACTATCCCTTTATTATCAAAAAATAAAAAATAAAAATTGTGGAGAAAGAAGATTTGTTGTTAAATTGTGGAATTTCTATTGACTTCACATACAGAAGTATTGTAAAATTGTGAGAAAACCCAACTTTGCATGGGTCATGTTGTTATTCTAAGTTTCTTACTATTTTTATATATGATCAGTAAGAAAATATAAAACATGCAATTGGCATTAGTTAAGCAACATTATTTGATGAAGTTGACATGGCCCTATTGACGGTTCAAGATAATCCTAGCACAAATAACACTTTTAGGGTTCCCACTCTAGACTCTATCGATTGACTGTCTTGTACATAATAATTGAATGGTTGGATTTGGATTGGTCTTGTAAGTGCACAATTGCACTTGGACTCAAAGACAACTGTGGGCTCATGCCCAATGAGCCTTAAACAATGAAATTTGTAGAGTGTGAATTTGAAATCTAGTTTAAGGATGCTAGAAACTTGATAAACAGACTAAGTTGTTAAAGTATTTGCAAATAATGAATGATTATGACAAAGGAACTTCCTCGGACGTAAGCCGAGGACAATTTCTGTATTATTTCTCTTTTTCCTTTGAAGGTTACAATTCTGAGTCCTTATTTTGCTAACTGACCAATCCCCCTTTTCTTTGGCCCTACTTTTCTTAAATACTTCTTCTCTTAGTGCTTTATCCACGTGTTGCACAAATCTTATCCTCTCCCTCTGACACCACCTTCTTCAAGTGTTTAAATAGTAACTAAAATGTTCAGTTCTACTGTTCAGGGGTCACTTCCCCATTAATGCGGCTAGGGAGGTAGGTGCAGGATCTTTAATGTGGAGGTGGCAGCCTTTTCCTAAGATATTTCTCTAACACCGGTGCATCTAGAGGATATAGGGATCCCCCTCTTAACCAACAGTCTTTTCGGAACTCTGCCTTGATCTTTTTAGCGAATCTCCAAGTTATCCCGGATCTATTCGAGGAGAGATTTTTCTTCGGATGCATCCTCGGACCCTTGGCGTGTGGGCTGACTTGCAGTCCTAAAGGCCTTTAGTCAAGAACGAACTAGCCCTTCTTATCAGAGCCCAAAGGCCCAAATACCTGCTCGGGTCCTTTTACTCCCCACAATAGCCCCTCAAAACTTTATTTTTCAGCATCTGAGGAGATAAATAGGGTTTTGATCCGACGAGAACTTCCCCCACACATTTTGTAATTCACCACGCGTGTGAAGATCGTTTCGTGTCCTAGAAGATGCCATTTGGAGCTTTGAATTTCAAAACGCGTGCATTTATGACCGTAAGTTACACCTTGTTCCTTACATTCAACGGTGAGATGAGCATCCAACGGTCCTTGTTGCCCCCCGAAAATTTGGGCGGGACGGATGCAATTTCTAGGCCGCTTCCCGCACGTTATAACGCTTTGGAAATATGTGTCTTCATTTATTTCTTCAGAACTTAATCACATCAAAACATCAGTCGTTGCCTTTTCTCTGCAGAAACCCGTGGAAACTCGCACAACTTCAAACTCGTAAGTTCCTATTTTTTTCTTTTACTCCTTTCTCCTCGGATTCTATCCTCGGCTCCCTTCTTAACCACATTCCTTCTTAAAACTCGCCCTTTCGTTTCTTATAGATGGGTAGATTTAAGTGTTTAGTTGACACCGCCGTTGGGATGGAAGGTTTTAGGGCCAAATACCAGATTCCCAGCAATGTAGGCTTGAAATACTGTCCGGTGGAAACCGTGGTTAGGTCTAGGAAAACGGGAGAGGTCATCATCCCTATGATTGCCTTCATAGAAGGTGGGATGACCCTTCCTATGGGAAACGTAACCAGGGAATACCTTCGCAACCACCGGTTGTGTCTTGACCAGTGCGCACCCAATGTATTTAGGGTCTTAGGAAGCGTTAACGCTCTAAATGAGCAGATGGACTTAAATCTTACTTGGCATGACGTCGTCTTCATGTACGAATGCCACAAGCTTAAAAGCGTAGGCTATTATATTAAATCCCGATCTAGTGTAGTTAGATTAATTTCCTGTCTGCCCAAGTCCAATAAAGGCATGAAGGACAACTACCTCATCGCCTCAGGCAACTGGCACGACGGCCTCTACTGTCCAGTCGAATGGGGAGATCCAGGTGTGACTCCTTAGGATCTAACTTCCCAACCCCGTAACTTCATCTAAAAAATCTTGAAATGCTTATTTACTTGTACCAACTGTTTAACTTTGATTTGTCACATGCATTACAAATTTGACTGTGTTTGTCTGTTTTGGTGTCTTTCCTTGCAGATAAACAACACGTGCGCCCACGCCTGAGCCACTGCAACGTCGCTGACTTGAACCGTGTACTACGCTCAGAGGTTTTCGTGAGTGAGGACTTGCAACTTAGGGCGGCTCACTTAATACTAGGGTACGACCCTATATCCTTGGACTTCTAGGAGATAGAGAACGCAATTGTCGCAGGGGACAAGAGGCGTAGGAGAATAAACGTAGCAAGACCAAATTTTCTTTCTGACCACGACATTCCCGACAACCTCCATACCATTCTATACATGCAACCCATCACGGCGATCCCTCTCGCAACGCACTCTCAGGCAACCGTTGTCCCAAAGGAGCAAGTGTCCTCGTCGCATACGTTGGATGAGGAGATAGACCAGTTTCAGCTCGAGGACGTCCAAAGACCCCGAGGAAACCAGTTTGTCGTCCTTTCCGACGAGGAAGAAAAGCCCACCGAGGCCTCTGGGATTGCCGGTTTAGTGATTGCACATCCAGATGACAGCTCCGTTGAAAAAGACATGGAAGTGCTCAAGGGCCTTTTAATCGTGAGAGGCGAGAGAGTCGCCAAAAAAGGAGCGAGGGGATCTCAAGTTCCCCCGTCCTTGCCACCACCCCCTCCTCCAGCCAATCCCAAGCCTCCCGCTGAAGAGCCCAAGAAGAAGAGGAAGGTGGAGGCCGAGGAGGCTGGTGGTGACAAGCAGAAGAAGCTGAAACAACAGCAGAGTCTGGACAAGGGCAAGGGGCGTGCTCGTTTAGTTGAAAGTAGGGAAATCAAAGACGTGGCCGAGGTGCGCCGAGCACCGGCTATGTGGTCTCCCGAACTGAGACTGGACGGAGCGCCAATTCCCCTCCAGTCCAACATCAGGGCGTTCCAACAAGGCCATGCCCTCCACCTGGCCGATGCGTTGGAACGTCCCCTTCTGCTGCCCAAGGATATGGAAGCCTTGGAAAAGATGAGCCAGCCTCAGCTGTTCCTTTCTTTGAAAAGAGGACTTAGCTCTGGTAAGTTTCACTTCGTGCTTATAATATCTGGTTATTTGTAAATGTTTTACTGTGTTTAACCCCCTGATACTTTATCACAGGCGATTCAAGAGGTTTTCGCTGCCGAGAAGTTCGTGGAGGATTCTCGGAAGCGAGCTGGAATGGAACAGGAGATCCGGCAAGAGACAGAGAAGTCCCTAGGCCAGGCCCTAGTAGAAAACGGGAAACTCACCTCTCAGCTGGCCGACCTAAAAAAAGAAAAAGACGGTGCCGAAGCCAGCCTGAGAACGATGAGGAATCAAGTGGAGGGGCAACGTAAGCTTCTTCACCAAAAGGATGATGAGCTTTCCCAAGCCCAAAAGGAACGCTCTGACTTGGAGAAGGAGCTTACGCGGATGAAGGAGGAAGCGCGCACCTTCAAGCATTCACTAGAGGCTGCGAAGCAGGCGAGCTATAAAGAAGGGGTAGCCACAACATAGGACCAGCTGACAGAAGCTTTCGCGGCCGTATGCTGAGAATACTGTCAGCAGGTTTGAGGGGAGGCTTTAAACGTAGCAGGGGTTCCTTTAGCTTTCGAGCTGAGGAAGCCCGAGAACGTTTGGCTTCCCCTTGACATACAGGAGATAGAGGAGACTCCTGTTGTTGCTTCTCCTCCTGAGGCAGCTCTTCCTGCTCTTCCTCCCGTGATGCCAGAACTCATTCCTGATCCTACAGAACCTGAAGGTTCCAATAAAGAGAAGGATGGGTGTGAAGGTGCCGAGAAGGAACAAAGCCAAAGTGTGGAGCCCATCATTCCTCCAACAACTACAATAGACAAAGGGAAACAAGTCTTGTCTACCTTTGAGTTGGAGTTGAAAAGCACCGAGGCTGGCAGTACTTCCCATCAAGACCCCCCTCCAAAAGCTTAGGGCCAAGCTTAGGGCTTCTTTCCCTCTGTACTTCAAATTTTCCATGTAATGACGTATACCCAGATGATTAATGAAAAACAGCTTTATTTTATTTTCATCTGAGTTGTGTTTATTTTACCTTGTCATTTTTATGCTTGCCATGAAGGTTCTCACTAGCAAATAGCGAAAGAAAGAACGAGATAAATAAGTCCAATTTCAACAGTTGAACAATTACAACTTTAAACAGCTATGCACATACTTGCCTTGCAAAGTAAAACGTTCAAGAACCTAACAAGAACTAACTTAGTTTAGATGGTAAACAGTGCCTTACTTTGGAAGCCCATGTGATAGTTAAACTTTGTAACCTGAGACACTAATTTTAGTAAAGTGTGAGGTCCAAGGACCAAACCTTACCAAATTTTTGCTTAACACTTAAAGATGTACAACTTAAGATTCAATTTAATAGATGATAAGATATCAATTTCCACAAGGTGTGTGGTCCGAGGACCATACTTAACCAAGTTTTTGTTTGATATATAAGAACAGTAACTTAAGATGTTAATTTCTCCAAAGTAGAAGGCCCGAGGACCCGGCATAATTAAGGTTCCGTTGAACAAATTATAAGATATCAATTTCCACAAGGTGTGTGGTCCGAGGACCATACTTAAGCAAGTTTCTGTTTGATATATAAGAACAGTAACTTAAGATGTTAATTTCCCTAAAGTAGAAGGCCCGAGGACCCGGCATAACTAAGGTTTTGTTTAACAAATAATAGGATATCAATTTCCACAAGGTGTGTGGTTCGAGGACCATACTTAACCAAGTTTCTGTTTGATATATAAGAACAGTAACTTAAGATGTTAATTTTCCCAACGTAGAAGGCCCGAGGACTCGGCATAACTAAGGTTCTGTTTAACAAATTATAAGATATCAATTTCCACAAGGTGTGTGGTCTGAGGACCATACTTAACCAAGTTTCTGTTTGATATATAAGAACAGTAACTTAAGATGTTAATTTCTCCAAAGTAGAAGGCCCGAGGACCCAGCATAACTAAGGTTCTGTTTAATAAATTATAAGATATCAATTTCCACAAGGTGTGTGGTCCGAGGACCATACTTAATCAAGTTTCTGTTTGATATATAAGAACAGTAACTTAAGATGTTAATTTCTCCAAAGTAGAAGGCCCGAGGACCCGACATAATTAAGGTTCTGTTTAACAAATTATAAGATATCAATTTTCACAAGGTGTGTGGTCCGAGGACCATACTTAACCAAGTTTCTGCTTGATATATAAGAACAGTAACTTAAGATGTTAATTTCCCCAAAGTAGAAGGCCCGATGACCCGGCATAACTAAGGTTCTGTTTAACAAATAATAGGATATCAATTTCCACAAGGTGTGGGGTCCAAGGACCATACTTAACCAAGTTTCTATTTGATATATAAGAACAGTATTTGTAAGCCCCTATGCATTCATAATTTTGAATTGCGAATCAACAAAAGCATCTTTTATTAATAATAATACCTTCGAAGGTTGTTTACATTCCATGGGCGTTGTACAATTTTTTCATCTAGGTCAGCTAGCCGATACGACCCTATGCTTGCTACAGAAACAATGCGATAAGGTCCTTCCCAGTTTGGTCCTAGCTTACCCCAAGCTGGGTTCTTAGCAGTGCCCACAACCTTTCTTAGTACGAGATCCCCAGGCGCGAGTGGCTTTAGCTTCACATGGGCGTTATACCTCCGTTTAAGCTTCATCTGATAATAAGCCATTTGGACCATAGCTGCCTCCCGCCGTTCCTCAACTAAGTCCAGGCCTTTCTCCAAGAGGCCATTGTTGTTTTCTGGGCTAAAAGAACTTGTCCTTAGCGTGGGGAAACCAGATTCAAGAGGTATCACCGCCTCGGCTCCATAAGTCATAGATAATGGAGTTTCTCCAATGGACCTACGCGGCGTAGTTCGATACGTCCACAAAACATGGGGTAGTTCTTCTACCCATCTGCCTTTCGCATCGTCCAACTTTTTCTTGAGCCCACTGACTATGACCTTGTTAACGGCCTCGGCTTGCCCATTTCCTTGAGGATAAGCTGGAGTGGAGTATCTATTTATGATGCCTATGTCACCACAATATTTCCTAAAAGCCCTACTATCGAATTAAACGCCATTATCCGAAATAAGTGTGTGTGGTACACCAAATCTGGTAACGATGTTTTTCCAGATAAACTTCTTGGAATCAACGTCCCTAATATTTGCTAAGGGCTCAGCCTCGACCCATTTAGTGAAGTAGTCGGTCTCCACGAGCAGCCACCTTTTGTTTCCTGCAGCCCTCGAAAATGGCCCCACTATGTCCAATCCCCATTGAGCGAAAGGCCAAGGACTGGAGAGAGGATTGAGAACCCCTCCAGGTTGATGAATGTTAAGGGCGAACTTCTGGCACTGGTCGTACTTTCTTGCATAGTCCTGAGTTTCTCTCTGTATATTGGGCCACCAATATCCCTGAGTCAGGGCTCTATGGGCTAAGGACCTTCCCCTAGTGTGGCTCCCACAAATCCCTTCATGCAGTTCTTCTAAAAGCGTCTCCGTTGATTCAGGGTGTACACATAACAAGTATGGTTCGGAGAATGATCGTTTTTACAGTTTCTGATCCTCGAAAAACCAGAAACGCGGCGCCTTTCGACGAATCTTATCTGCTTCAGACTTGTCCTTAGGAATGATGTCGTTTTTCAGAAAAGATATCACCGGGTCAATCGAACTAGGTCCAGGCCTTATTAGATGGATATGGGCTGCACTGATAGTGGTAAGAGTTGGCTCTAGCAAATCCTCTACAAGGATAATATTGGGCAAACACTAAGCCGAGGATGTCGCTAATGTGACCAAAGAATCTGCATGTGTGTTTCCACTTCTAGAAACATGAGATAGGACAAAAGAATCAAATTTAGCTTGCAGACGTTTGACCTGGGCCAAGTATTCTTGCATTCTTGGATCCCTAGCCTCCATGGTCCCCGTGACCTGGCTGACCACTAACTGAGAATCCGAGAACATATGAACTTCCTTTCCGCCCATCCTATGTACCATGCTCATGCCTACCAAGACTGCTTCGTACTCGGCCTCATTATTAGTAGCCGAGAACGCCAATCTCAGAGATTTTTCGAAAACAATTCCCTCAGAGGACATCTGGACAAGTCCAACATCAGACCCTCTCTGATTAACTGCCCCATCAACAGACACTTTCCAAGTCGGAGGTGCTGTGCCTGTAATCACACCAACTGATTTTTCATCCATGTGTGATTCCTTCAGAGTTTCTTCTAACAATGGTTCGGTAAACTCTGCCACCAAATCCGCAAGAACCTGGCCTTTCACCGAGGTGCGCGGCATGTATTTGATATCAAAGGCTCCCAAAATGGTTTCCCATTTAGCCACCCTCCCGGAGTAATCGGCACTGCGTAACACTGACTTGAGGGGTAGTTGGGTCAGAACCACCACGGTGTGGGACTGGAAATAGTGAGGAAGCTTCTGCGTGGCATGAACTACGGCCAGCAGTGCTTTCTCCAAAAGTAGATTATGCACCTCGGCCTCATTCAAGGACTTACTGACGTAGTAGATCGGTCTCTTCACCCCACCTTCGTCCCTTATGAGGACCAGGCTAACTGCGTGGACGGCCACTGCCAGATACGCAAACAGGACCTCGTCCACTTCGAGCCGAGACAAAATGGGTGGCCGAGAAAGATATTGCTTAAGCTGTTGGAAGGCTACCACGCAGTCCTCGGTCCATTGAAATCCTTTCCATTTATTCAACAATTGGAAGAAGGGACGGCACCGGTCAGCTGACCGAGAGATAAATATGCTAAGAGCAGCGATCATTCTGGTCAACCTCTGGACTTCTTTTGGATTCCGAGGTAGCTGTAAGTCCTGAATAGCTCTGACCTGTGCCGGCTTTACCTCTATCCATCTATGAGTAACCATATAACCCAAGAACTTTCCAGAACCCACACCAAAAGAACACTTTGAGGCGTTAAGGCGCAGCTTGTACTTCCTAAGCACTTGAAAGGTGTCGTCCAGATCTTTAACGTACGAATGTATTGTTTTACTCTTCACCACCATATCATCCACGTATACCTCAATGGTCTTCCCAAGTTGCAGTTCAAATATTCTGGTCATCATTCTTTGATAAGTAGCCCCAGCATTCTTCAACCCAAACGGCATGACCTTATAGTGGCAGTTCCCAGTTGGAGTGGTAAAAGCAGTTTTCTCTTGATCCTCCAATGCCAATGGAATTTGGTGGTAACCCTGGAAGGCATCCAAAAAATTCATCCGTGGATGTCCGACCGTGGCGTCCACAAGCTAATCAATACGTGGCATCGGGAACGAATCCTTTGGGCAGGCCTTGTTTAAATCCGTGAAGTCCACACATACTCTCCACGTCCCATTATTCTTTTTAACTACGACCGTATGCGCCAACCATTCGGGGTAGAAAACTTCTTTAATAGCCCCAGCCCTCTTGAGCTTGAGCACTTCCTCTTTGATAGCCTCGGAGTGTTCCTTGGAGGAACGCCGAGGTGGCTGCCTTCTCGAAACAAAGGCGGGGTTGACATTCAAATGATGAAAAATGAAGCTTGGGTCTACGCCCGGAGCCTCATAAGGATCCCATGCAAAAACATCAATGTTGTCTTTCAGAAACTCCGACAAATCCATCTTCTCCTGGTGTGGCAAACGTATGCCAACTTGAAAGAATCTTTCAGGGTCATCCGCTATCAAAAGCTTCTCCAAATCCTCACATAGGGCTTCCTCTCCTGTCACTGCATCGGGCGCATCCAGAGCTGTTAATTGCTATAAGTCTTTGATGATCAAAGTCGAGGACTCGGTTTCGGCCTGATGCAGCACTGCAGCCGATATGCATTGCCTGGCCACTGATTGGCTGCCGAGAATCTCTTCAACGTATTCCCCTGATAGGAATTTGACCTTAACATCCAAGATAGAGGAGACAGCACCCAAAGCGTGCAGCCACGGCCTGGTAAGGATGGCTGTATATGGGGAATATGCGTTAACCACAATAAAATCCACCTCAATCGTTTCTGAGCCAGATTGAATGGGCAAACGAATCTGTCCCTTTGGTACAACAGCTTTACCTTCAAAGCTTATAAGTGACGAGTCATAAGGAGTAAGATCCTCCAGCTTCAACCTTAGTCCCTTGAATAAATCAGGGTACATGATATCTGCGCTGTTGCCCTGATCAATCATTACCCTTTTTACGTCGTAATTCCCTATTCTCAGAGTGACCACAAGAGCGTCGTCATGGGGTTGGATGGTCCCAACCTTATCCTCCTCTGAAAATCCCAAGACGGGCAAATTCACCTTCAACCTCTTCGGCTTGCAGCCTGCCTCTTCGGCCTGAGAATGCGAAACTGCCATCACCCTGGTAGGACATGAGTCGGTCCTGCCAGGTGCAGCGAAGATAACGTTAATCGTTCCCAATGCTGGTCGAGATGAATTATTCTTCTAATTATTTGAGCCGGACTGACTGCCCTGCCCGTTAGGTTGATAAAGGTGCTGTTTCAGTTTTCCTTCACTAACAAGCTGCTCCAAGTGGTTCTAGAGGGTCCGACAGTTCTCGGTAGTATGACCCACGTCCTGATGGTACTGACAAAAGAGATTCTGATTCCTCTTCGCAGGGTCCCCCGCCATCTTACTAGGCTACTTGAAGTAGGGCTCCTTACGGATTTTCTCTAGTAGTTGGTGTACTGGTTATTGGAACACAGTATTTATGGTCTGAGGTGCTGCCGAGCCAGACTGCCCGGTGTAATCTCTTCTCGGCTTGTTATTGTGATATCTGTCCGACCTAAAATCCCTTCTCTCCTGCGGGATAACCTTCGCCTTACCCTTTCCTTGCTGTTGGTCTTCCTCTACCCTTTTGTATTCATCAATACGATCCATGAGGCGACGTACGCTGCAGATGGGCTTTTTGGTCAAGGACTTCCTCAAGTCATAATCAGTAGGAAGGCCTACCTTAAAGGTATTGATTGCCACCTCATTAAAATCACCATCTATCTTGTTAAACATCTCCTAATACCGGTCGGAGTATGCTTTCAACGTCTCACCCTCCCTCATGGCCATAGATAACAATGAGTCCAATGGTCGATGAACTTTGCTACATGTGATAAATCGCAACGCAAATGTTCTAGTAAGCTCCCCAAACGAACCTACAGACCTCGATTTAAGGCAGTTGAACCACCTTATAGCGATGAGTCCTAAGCTAGAGGGGAAGACTTTACACATCAGGGTCTCATTATGAGAATGCATCGCCATCCTCTGGTTAAAGTGACTCATATGCTCCACCGGATCAATCTGGCCATTGTAGATGGTGAAGGTAGGCTGGGTAAACCTCCTGGGGAGCCTCCCATTCTCAATCCTCCGTGAGAATGGCGATTTAGAGAGCTGGTGTAACGCTTGGCTCATAGCATCATTCCCCAAGCCCCTAGAAGGGAGCTTTTTGCGCCTATGAGCTGGTGGGTCGTCCTCCTCACAAGAGGACGTTGCGCTGGGGGGCGATCATGACCTCGAGCTGTAGCTACTTCCCCGGGCCTCCCCTGAAAAAGGATTAGATGAGGATGGTGAACGCTTTCGTCTAACGCGGCGCAGTTTCCTTTTAAGATTATTAATCTCCTTCTGCATGGCCTTAGCACCATCCTCATGGGTGGTGTTGCCTCCGCCATGAGTATGGCTCGCTCTAGGGTATTCAGTGTGAACACTTCCCTCTCAATCCCTCCGACGCTTAAGACGCTCGAAAAGATCCTCAGGTTATGATCCTTGAGACTCTGTGTGATGTGAGCCTAAGCCCGCCATAGTATTCCAACTCCTTCCAGACTAGATTCCCTACAGACGGCGCCAATGGTAAGTGCACAATTGCACCTGGACCAAAAGACAACTGTGGGCTCAGGCCCAATGAGCCTTAAACAATGAAATTTGTAGAGTGTGGATTTGAAATCTAGTTTAAGGATGCTAGAAACTTGATAAACAAGCTAAGTTGTTAAAGTATTTGCAAATAATGAATGATTATGACAAAGGAACTTCCTCGGACGTAGGCCGAGGATAATTTCTGTATTATTTCTCTTTTTCCTTTGAAGGTTACAATTCTGAGTCCCTATTTTGCTAACTAATCAATCCCCCTTTTCTTTGGCCTCTACTCTTCTTAAATACTTCTTCTCTTGGTGCTTTATCCACGTGTTGCACAAATCTTATCCTCTTCCTTTGACACCACATTCTTCAAGTGTTTAAATAGTAACCAGAAGGTTCAATTCTACTGTTCAGGGGTCACTTCCCCATTAATGCGGCCATGGAGGTAGGTGTAGGATCTTTAATGCGGAAGTGGCAGCATTTTCCTAAGATATTTCTCTAACACCGGTGCATCTAAAGGATACAGGGATCCCCCTCTTAACCAACAGTCTTTCCGGAACTCTGTTTTGATTTTTCTGGCGAATCTCCAAGTTATCCCGGGTCTATCCAAGGAGAGATTCTTCTTCGGATGCATCCTCGAACCCTCGGCATGTGGGCCGATTTGCAGTCCTAAAGGCCTTTAGTTAAAAACGAACTGACCCTTCTTATCAGAGCCCAAAGGCCCAAATACCTGCTCGGGTCCTTTTACTCCCCACAGGTCTTATACGAAAATGAATACATGTGTCTTGAATTGAGCCAGTATACGTGATCCATGTATCCAACCAACTGTCTCGTGCCTTGGTCACACACCACCATGCCAATGAAAATTATTGTTGTGGGTTTTGGATCAGCTTGAAATGGCAAAATACAACGACAATGAAACTTTTTGGGTACATTTCGGGTGAGTTTGGTTTTAACTCATTTATTTCGGACTTTTTGAAAAAGTAACAGTTTGCCATTGTTGTTTACGAAATACAATGCAAAAGCACAAACTTGTATTTATAAGACTGAAAAACACTTTCAAAATTTTACCAAATGCCTAAAAGTAATGATTTGAATTTGCCAATGTGATTTTCGCCTAAAAAGCTCTAACCAAATGGACACTTCTAGTTCCATGTTTTCTGATATTCATACTAAACATCAATAATTTCATATTCTTACTATAATCTTGCATTTTTACTTTATATTTTATGTATTTGTATTTTTCTATATAATTTCAATGATTAGATTTAATGCCCCTATTACAAGAAGTTTGAAGAATTCCAAACAACAATCGACCATGGAGAAGCAAATTATTGATCAATCCGGTAAGAGATTAAGAGCAAAATCCTACCAATCACATCACTCCATCGATCCAATCAAGGACAGACACAACCACATTAAATTTAAGAGCAATCACATACTGAATCACAAAAATAGTAAATATCTCCACTACAGAAATCAGTAAACAGATCAACTATTGAAATTAAAACACGTTGTCGAAGCAATGACAAGGTTCAAGACAACAAATCAAAGGAAATAATACAACAACAAACACTAAGCAAAGTAGCAAACCAAATACAGTACACATTACACAAATAGAAATGCATGAGAAATCACTCAATACCAAACAAGCTAGGAAAGAGAAAACACTGGGAGTCTAGGACCAACACATGACTGGTTAGACATCCTGAGCTGAGTCTCGCTTGAGTATGCCTGCATGAGAAAGTAATGCCCACAAGTGAGTCACAAACTCTCCTCCTATGGCTAGGTGCTCTGCATGGGCAGTTTCATCATTGGAGGGAGCCACGAACAACATCATCTCTGCCCATAACTCAGCCAGAATTTTCCATCTCAGCCCATTATCTTGTATTTTTTCTATCAGCTGCTTCGCAAGAACAGCACCCTTTTCAATAATTTCTTCAATTCCTTCATCATCCTCTATGCCTAAATTGAACGTCTTTTCAGAAATTCTTTTCTCGCGATCGTCTTTGCAAAAAGTGAACATCTTTTGGCAAATACTTTTCTCACATCCCTTGAGTTTATACCTGGCTTCAACAACTACCTGATCAATAATAATTTCTGTAGTATATTTATGATCAGGTAAAAGTCTTGGAGCAAAAGCCACCAAATAAGCACAATATTTAGATAACTTAGGGTCCGTTTGGATAGAACTTATTGCTGAAAACTGAAAACTGAAAACTGAAAACACTGTAGCAAAATAATTTTAAAATGTGTGAATAGTACTGCGGGACCCATTTTTAATGAAAAAGTTGCTGAAAAGTGAAATTTGTGGGTCCGTGAACAGTGCACGAATGCACTGTTCACAGAGGATTGAGTCAACACTTGCGGCTAAAAAAAAAAAAAAAAAAAAGAGGCAAAACTTGGACGCAAAACGTGGACGCTGCATCCAAACCGCACCTTAGTTGCCACAATAAAGTCGTTGCTTTCCCTTTGTTGGTTGACCTGTCCCCCTGTGGCAATTACTTGTGTTGACAAATTGAGCTCGCAAAGACTGGTTGCAATGTGCCAGACTAAGATAACATGTGTTTGTGTCTGAAGTCTGCATGCCCAAGAGAGTTCATTCTCAACCCCGTTTCGCTCCAGAGAAGCTGCCCCATTTGTCAATCGCTGCCCATTGGTCTTTAGAGAGTGAATAATTGCTTTCTTCACTTCCATTGGCAATGTGACGTGAGCACTTTGTTTTAGACCATTTCTCGGCTTATCTATATAAGGCGAAGTCCAATAATTGTAGAGCAATACAGGAGGGTTATAATTAAAAGATTCAAGAAGAGAATATTGGCCAAGTTTTCTATCCCAAGGTTTTAACAAATTCCTATGACATATAACTCGTATGATCATCTCCATGCATTTATTATGCCACGAGGGTTTTTCAACATAATAGCAAAGCCACTGTACCTTTGACCAATCGGAGAAGTTGACAACGAAAAATTGCACAACTTCCATGAAAAGCATAGCGACTAAAACTACACCTGTGAGAAGAGCATCAAGGTTACGTCCATTTCTTGTCATGAGGTGTAAATCAGAATCACCGTTGCTTGCTTGGTACTTGGCTAGAACAGGAGCCACAACCCAACAACCAATTACGACGATAATGAACTCAAAATTTCTTGATAATGGAAATCCCCTGGCAAAAAAGACGGGATATTTTGTGTAAAAGAGATCATAAAGAAATCCGAGCTCTACCTCAATTACTCTAAATGCTCTCTCATGATCATCACCATCTTTGGAAAGAAGCCCATAACGAACAAAATCCCATGTCTTCAGCTGGGAACTTTCAGAGAAGGAATATTTTGCAAATCTACGACAGAGAAGCCTATACAATGCGTAGGAGAGGCAGATATCCTTGAGTCGCCCGTCTGGATCTCCGGTGGAGCTTAAGAGTCTCCCTTTGCATTGCCAGATCATATCAATGGTAATGACTTTATGATCATCTGTAGTTTCAATCTGCATATGATAGTGTGGTGCTTTGACTATCACCTTTGCCTTCTTTTCGCCTTTCACCAAATACTTGTAGCCTTTCATGCAAGTAGGATCTGCTTCATCGCCTTCTTTATTGGTCTCATCTTCCATGAAATCTGCAACCAGTTTGGTGTTTCTCACCAAACCATATGATTTGCTTGCTAACTCCAAAGCTTCGGCTCTGCCTCCTGTCCTTCTCACAGACAAAACATAGAGGAGATAGAGCGTTATCGTAAATTTGGGTTGGTTAGCATACAAACCTATCAGCCAGCCTAGCCAAAAATACTGAACAAATAGTTCCAAGTTATATCTCTTCCGATTCTCACTGTCTTCAAGGCTGTAGGCGGAGATGCAATCAGCACTTCCAAGGAAAATGATAAAAAACGTCGCCCAAACAGCAAACAATTCATCACGGAATTTTGCTGACTTCATCAGGCCCATGGTGTAGTTTATCAGGAATGTAGACAAAAGATAAGATGCCCATATCGAATATTTGAGCTTCAAACTGTGGCTTCGACGCCTCCATGATCCGAAGACTGTAAGAAAGGCTATCAGGAGCGTTGTCAAAAGGACATATGATTCAATATACAATAGCGTTTCCACAGGGTTTTGACATGCCATAGGCTGAGGTGCTTCTGCAGGGCTGTAGGCGGAGATGCAATCAGCGCTTCCAAGAAACACAATCAAAAACGTCGCCCAAATAGCAAACAATTCATGACGGATTTCTATTGACTTCATCAGGCCCATGATGTAGTTTATCAGGAATGTAGACAAAAGATAAGATGCCCATATCGAATATTTGAGCTTCAAACTGTGGCTACGACGCCTCCATGATCCGAAGACTGTGAGAAAGGCTACCAGGAGCGTTGTCAAAAGGACATATGATTCAATATACTTCAGCGTTTCCAGAGGTTTGTTGACCACACAATTTGGAGCATTAGTGGCATTGTTAACAACCAGGTTATCTTTTCCAACTACCATTTTGTTCCAGTACACTCCTAATACCAAAATATATGAATGGATATTTGTAGAAGCCCTACATTCTTAAATTATCAGGCTGAAGAGTGAGAGTAATATAGGCCATCTGTTGTCCAAAAGACAAGAGGGGGAAATAATGGGAAGAAAAAGGACCTCTTAAGGTAGCCACAACTCTATTAGAGTAGCTAGAGTTCCTCCCACTAAAAAAGAAAAACGAAAGTGAGAACAGGAATCAGGAAAATAAAAAAGAAGAGCCGGAAGAGTAAAGAGAGTAAAAAGAACGGAGATCGAGTCTAGTCTGAAGTCTGAGGTGAAGAGATCGTGGTGTAGTACTAGTATATATAGGGGGAAAAAAGGAGGGCAGATAAAAATCTTTTTCAAAAGAGGAGAGTGACTTTTTTTTTTTTTTTTTTTAGTGTGTGCGCGCGCAGTGTGCATGGTAAACCAAGGTATAGGCACATGGAAAATAAAATTTACCTAATTCAATTGTTTTGACTTTCCAGCCGACTTTAGAGAGACACCTAGCTAAGAGTCTAGGAGAGAAAATAGAATACCAAATTTTGTGTACTATTTTTTATGTTTCATTTTATGTTTTATTAATCATAACTTGTCATGTATTTGTTTGACTTTTTTATAAAATAACCAAAGTTTAAAATAGAAAAAAAAAATAAACACATGATAAATTGTGATTGATGGAACCTAAAGTGAAACGTAAAATATAGTACAGAAGATTTGTATTTGAGAAAGGAAGGAACCAAATCCACTATTAGTTGTTTGTCAGAGTTGGAAAGATCATGCTCTTGCCGTTGATCACACAAGTAGAGTCTTTAGCAATTAAAACTAACATAATTGCTCCAAAACTCTACAACACACTAAAGTTGCATTCAATATTGGCTGAAAAGACATATTTTTTACTGTTTAGCTTATTTTTGCTACTATTTAGCTTATTTTTGCTACTAATCATGGGTCTCATTGCATTTTTTGATACTATTCATGAGTCTCATTGTACTATTTTAGCTAACTTTTAGCTTTATCTACATTACTTTCAACAAAAAAAATTTAATTTCAGTTAAATAAATTATTTTCAAATGAACTCTAAGTCTCAATCTATATATCATTCATATACAAAGCCATGCCCCACCTTGACCTTCATCGACTCGAATTACAAGTCAAGTCAAGAACCTCTTTTACAAGCAAAATACTTTGACAACCTTTGTAAACGAAATTTGGATATAAAAGGAAAAAAAAAGTTCTTGCAATAGAAATGGTAATAAAAGGAAAATGGTAATTTGGTACAGTTTTTTTCTTTTTGTCTCAAAATTCTTTTTTCAAATAATCTAATTTTTTGGTTTTTATTTTATTATCAATAAGCTAGTCTTTTTTCAAATTCTTTTTTAAACCCAAGTTGTTAATTAGATTTATTATGAATAAAACTTGTTAAAACAAATAAACATCAATATCATGTCAAATATATATGCAGCGAAAAAGTAAATAAGACAAGATATGATGACCCAGTAAAACCAATGAAACAAACTAGTTTCACAGTAAAAAACCTGGAGGGAAGCCTTCCCGAAAAGTAATTCACTATAGTAAAGAAAAGTTCCAGATCTAGTACAAAACCTTTGTCCTTAGACTTTACAATCTCCGTAAATGAACTCACAGCAGAAACTTTTTACTGCTGCAGAACCTCTGAACTCTTCAATATATGAACGCTACCCTTTGATGCACGGATTTCAGTACGTGACTAACTCTTTTGCACGAATCCCAGTACGTGGCTCACTCACCAACTTGAGAAAGAAGAATGTTGACTGCAAAGTTCTTCACTTCATCAACAATGAAGATAAAAAAGCACTTGGTTACAAAACCCTAAGGCGCAAAGACGCAGTAACTTCTTTCAGAGAGAATAAGGCATCGGTTACCTTTTGCATATGTTCTCCTTGTATTCTCTTGTGTGACGACTTCTAAAATAAGCCTTATATATGTCTAGGGTTATGAGAAAAAAAAACCCTACACAAATACATAAGCATGGGCCGGAAATCATATCTGAAAATCTAAATTTCTGTAACCTCGATAGATACCTCGATAGATGGTATCTGTCGAGCCTCATTAAACCCCGATAGATAGCTATTTTTCGAGCAACTGTCGAGCTATCTGTCCAGTTTTAGTGAACAGCTTTTCTTCACTTGTTTCTTGGTCCAATCTTTATGGCTTTAATACTAGATTTCAACAACATATTCCTTGAAGTATTAAACACATCCTAGATTTACGTAAATACAAGTAAAGTGCATTTTGTCAAAAAATTAGCCAACAACATAAAATATGTCCTTAACACATTTAACATAGATTTTTCCAATTGACCTAAGTAACAACTAGATTAATAAATTAGGTTAAACATATTGTATTTTTCAGGGGTCTAAAACTAAACAGGAATAGAAATTGAAATACAAAAATGTTATATGCAGAGACAAGATTATTTTATGAGTAATGCTAGGAATACAAAATGTAATAATAATTTCAAAACATTTCTAAATTCGCATACAAAAAAATTTAAATTAGTTATTATGAATGGTTCATGTGTGAGTTAGCATGCTTATATAGAAATATTGTGAAATTGTTGTGACATTCGGTATGCCTAGCAGTGGCGACTCCAAATGCAAGCCAAGTTATTCACACACCTTGATTTGCAAAGAACATTCATTTATACTTGCAAAAAATAAGTTATATATATATATATATATTTTTTTTTTTTAAAAAAAAAAACTAATTTGTTTTGTGTGTCTTGAAAAAATATATATTGAACACCCCGACTCAAGAATCCTAAAAGTTTGGGTTCAATAAAAATAATTTTGTCCTCCCAAACATAATTTTTAACCCCTTAAATCCAAAAAAAGGAAAAAAAAAAAAAAACAACAACAACAATAAAAATAAAAAATTAGTCTAAATAACAATAAAAATAGCTCAAACAGTAAAATAAAAAATTAATCAAATAACAGCAAAAATAGTCCAACAACAATAAATGAACAAAATATTTAACAAAAAAACCCATTAAAACTCCTTCAATTTGTTTCATTAAAAATTCCACAATTTCATTTTCTTAAAAAAACAATACCAAAAGAAATACTGTAGTTGTGGGAAAGAGACATCTACGTGCTCATTATGGAAATTATTAAAGAAAACGTGATCTTGGATTGAATTTGATGTATATTTGACTTCATCAAGCCTTCTTTGTTTTAAGCTAATTGAGAGAGACAAATTTGTTTTATTTATTTATTTATTTATTACCTCATACCGTGATGTACTTTAAAGAAAACATGATCTTGGATTGAAATTGATGTATATTTCACTTCCTCAAGCCTTCTTTTTTTAAGCTAACTGAGAGAGACAGATTTGTTTTTTATTATTTATTACCTCAAACGTACCTTGATGTATTTTAAAGAAAACATGATCTTTCATTGAATTAGGTGTATATTTCACTTCCTCAAGCCTTCTTTTTTCTAAGCTATTGAGAGAAAGAGAGAGAGAGTTTGACGTATATTTGACTTCCTCAAGCCTTCTTTTTTAAGCTAATTGAGAGAGAGAGAGAGAGAGAGAGAGAGAGAGAGATAGATAGAGAGATCTGTTTGTTTTTTCATTACTTCATACCATCAACGTAGGCTCCTCACGAGAAACTTACCAAGAAACCATATCCAAAAATTTGTAATGTCGTGGAAATATTGTTTTTACAAGAGTTTGAATGTATGTATTTATTAGACATTCTTCAAGCACGGCCTTAATGCAATCAGCTTCTCTATGTAAGTATGTAACAATTTTTTTTGCTAGGAAAAGTTGCTACACACTAAAAAAAAAAACTAAAATTTTAACTTGAAGTTATAATTTCAAAGTTTGCAATCATAACTAAATCACAATTATTAGTGTAATAAACATTGCTCATATTTTTATTGGTGTAGCCCCAAAACTTGGAAGTGAATTACTTGTAAAATTATTTAATTAAATAATTTGGAGACAAGCTAGGCTGAACTGGTTCAGTTGCAATGATAGTATAGAAAATCATAGATATAGTATAGTTATTCATTCAGGAAAGCTACCGTATAAAAAAATTATGGAAAAGTTTAGAGAAAAGTAAAAGAAATATTCAAGTTACGTATCTGGATGCTCTAACAGAGTTGTGGTTATTTGGAAGGTCCCTTTTCTTCCCACTATTTCCCCCTCCTGAAGAATAGATGGCCTATCCTTTGGTCTTTTTATAAATTTTTTTCCTAAACGTGTAACATTAAAGTATTAGCTTGACCATTTCAAATATCATAAGTATGAAGTAAAATTTTAATGATTAGACTTAACTGGTCACACACTTTTGCAACATGTAAGTAAAAATTTAACTATTTGTTTATTTCGTTAACTAAAAAATTAAAATCTTGTACGTAGCTTATAAGTATTAATCTTAAATTCTTGTTAAAATGAAATGGGTATTTTCTAACAAAGTATATATACTTGATGCAATATATATATACAAGACTTTCTAAATTAGACCGTATATATTTGCTATTTGAAATTATTTAAATTATCTCATTTTTTTTTTCAAGAAGACATAATACATTTTACATTCAATTATTATATAAGACACAATATTTTGTAAATAATATAATGCATGGTTGAAATTTTTTTCTAATTCTCCTTATAAATGATTCACTCTTTATTCATCTTGAATAGCCTAAAGATGAAGCAAATGTAAGCAAACTCATATTTATATTACAAAAGAATATACAAGACCTTAATAAACATTATATATATATATATATATATATATATTATCAACAACGTATAGTTGTCAATGAAGTAGCTCCTCCTTTTATACAAACATCTCCTCTCAAAGCATTGCTATACTAGACTGAATTAGACTAAAATCGTATGTTAATATGGTTCAACAAGAATATAGTAATAATAAATAATATTCTCTAATTTTTAAATATTATATAGATTCTCATATATAATATGTATGCATGCATATTATATTTTGAAAATAAAGAAAAATAATTTATTTTAACGTAGAATAAAATATATGAGATAATACATACTTTTATTTTTGACTAAGTAAGTGAATGAATAAATATAGGAAACACCATCTCCTTCATTAATTTTTAATGTATTTTACTTGAAATCACAACTAAAAAGTTGCGAAGAAGTTAATTGTATATATATATATATATATATATATATTCTAATTGTATTAAATGTCAAATAAGTTGATTTTTATAATATTATAGAAATATGCTGCCAAGAAGTTAATTGTGTGTGCGTGTCTATATATATATATATTCTAATTTTATTAAATGTTGAATGAGTTGATTTTTATAACATATTATAGAATTATGTTGCCAGGAACATCATAGCTCATTGACACCTCTTAGGGCTGTAAAAAGTCAACTCAAGTCAAGTATTAAAATTTTAGATATATTCATTTAATTTTATTTCATACATGAGTTGAGCTCAAATTTGAGTTCATCACCAAACAAAATTACACGTTCAAACTTGGTGATGAGCTTGAGCTCAACTAAAGGAGCATAGCCTTCAATTTTAGTTTTTGTTAAGGAATAAACTTTACTTTCAAACTAAAATAACTCAAATGAGTGACTAAATTAAAATATTTAAAATAAATATTTAATCACAATCAAATCCTTAGAATAAATTATTCAACAGTTTAAGAATGATATATTATCGTTGCACTTAATAGTTTATCACACTAATTACATTCATGATAAGACCTACTATTTATAGGTGAGAAGGGAACACCCAAATCTTAGAATCATGGGCAAAGCTAGTAGGGGGTGAGAGGGGGCAACTGCCCCACCGACTCTGTAAAAAAAGCCCTATAGTAGTAACCATTATGATATATATTCAAATGAGTTTAGCTTACTTCTAATGCTTTCTAACTTGAATATCTTTTTGTTTTGATGTGAAACTGTCATATTACCCACTAACTAAATGAAAGGTGGAGATTAAAATCTACTATTACTTATCATTGTATATTTAAAATAAAAGAATATCTCCAGTTAAAAAAGTACTAGTGGTAACTCTTTAGGTGATAGTTTTCATGAGTCTATTTATGAAAACTAGTCATGAGTTTTACTGTACTATTTAAGTTAATTTTTAGCTTTATTTACATTACTTTAAGTAAAAAGTTTTCAATTTTAATTAAATAAGCCGTTTTCAATCGAACTCTAAGTCTCAATCTATATATTATTCATCTGCAAAGCCATGCCGTACCTAGACCTTCATCGACTCGAATTACAAGTCAAGTCAAGAACCTCTTTTACAAGCAAAATACTTTGACAACCATTGAAAACGAAATTTGGATATAAAAGGAAAAAAAAAAGTTCTTGCAATAGAAATGGTAATAAAAGAGAAATGGTAATTTGGTACAGTTTTTTTCTTTTTGTCTCAAAATTCTTTTTTCTAATAATCTAATTTTTTGGTTTTTGTTTTATTATCAATAAGCTATTTTTTTTTTCGGTTATACATTAACATAAACTTACAAAAAGTTACATTTAAAAAAAATAATAATACTATGCACTTCCAAAAATAAACAAAAGTTTACAGATTCTCCACACAGGTTGGATAATTATTCTTTTACTCTAAATTAGGACTACTTAATTGGCCAAAAAGTCTTTCACTAAAGCCAAGCCATCGATATAACAGAGGACATGTGGAAGTGGAACACACCTTCCTAATTCCAAGTCTTTTTCTTTTTTTTTGGGGGGGGGGGGGAAGGGGTGTGTTTTGAGAGATATTTCTTCTTCCTTACGGTGCTTGTAGGAGTTTTTCGCAGTAACTGATCTCGCTAGGAAGAACAGTCCAAAGTGGGGTAGACTATTTAGAAATATTGTGAAATTGTTGTGATATTGGGTTATGCCCAGCAGTGCCGACTCCAAATGCAAGCCTGGTTATTCACACACCTTGATTTACAAAGAACATACATTTATACTTGCAAAAAATAAGTTATATATATATATATATATATTAAAACTAATTTGTTTTGTGTGTCTTGAAAAAATATATATTGAACACCCTGACTCAAGAATCCTAAAAGTTTGGGTTCAATAAAAATAATTTTGTCCTCTCAAACATAATTTTTAACCCCTTAAATCCAAAAATAGGAAAAATAAAACAACAATAAATATAAAAAATTAATCTAAATAACAGTAAAAATAGCCCAAATAATAAAAACAAAAATTAATTAAATAACAGAAAAAATAGCCCAAAGAACAAAAAATGAACAAAATATTTAACAAAAAAACCAATTAAAGCACTTTCAATTTTTTTCATAAAAAATCCACAATTTCATTTTCTTAAAAAAACAATACCAACAGAAATACTGTAGTTGTGGGAAAGAGACATCTACGTGCTCATTATGGAAATTATTAAAGAAAACATGATCTTGGATTGAATTTGATGTATTTTTGACTTCATCAAGCCTTCTTTTTCTAAGCTAATTGAGAGAGACAAATTTGTTTTTTTATTTATTACCTCATACCGTGATGTACTTTAAAGAAAACATTATCTTGGGTTGAAATTGATGTATATTTCACTTCCTCAAGCCTTCTTTTTTTTAGCTAATTGAGAGAGACAGATTTGTTTTTTTATTATTTATTACCTCAAACGTACCTTGATGTATTTTAAAGAAAACATGATCTTTCATTGAATTAGGTGTATATTTCACTTCCTCAAGCCTTCTTTTTTTAGCTATTGGGAGAGAGAGAGAGAGAGTTTGACGTATATTTGGCTTCCTCAAGCCTTCTTTTAAAAGCTAATTGAGAGAGAGAGAGAGAGAGAGAGAGAGATCTGTTTGTTTTCTCATTACTTCATACCTTTAACGTAGGCTCCTCACGAGAAACTTACCAAGAAACCATATCCAAAAATTTGTAATGTTGTGGAAATATTGTTTTTACAAGAGTTTGAATGTATGTATATTATTAGAGACATTCTTCAAGCACGGCCTTAATGCAATCAGCTTCTTTATGTAAGTATGTAACAAATTTTTTTGCTAGGAAAAGTTGTTACACACCGGAAAAAATAACTAAAATCGTAACTTGAAGTTATAATTTCAAAGTTTGAAATCATAACTAAATCAAAATTATTAGTGTAATAAACATTGCTCATATTTTTATTGGTGTAGCCCCAAAACTTGGAAGTGAATTACTTGTAAAATTATTTAATTAAATAATTTGGAGACAAGCTAGGCTGGACTAGTTCAGTTGCAACGATAGTATAGAAAATCATAGATATAGTATAGTTATTCATTCAGGAAAGTTACTGTTAGGTTCTAAGTACTTAGGAACTAATGTATTAGAACTCTAATGTGTATTGTTGGCAAACCATGATCAAAACAGGTGTCTACTTATGTTTAGACTTGCTCAAAGTGTGTTATTTGTGTAAAGTTGGAATCGAGTTAACTGCAGAATTTACTTTGCATTTTTACCTGGCTCGATCGATCGAGAATTACACTCGACTGATCGAAAGTCTTGCATATTTTTTTTTTCTACAGAATTTCCAACTCAGCCCTAAGCCCATATGACGTGTAGGGTTTTATGTTTTGCCCTAGGTATAAAAGGCAAACCTTAGTCACATTTTTTAGGTTGCTCATATTGCTATTTGTGTGAATCTCTTGTGAGATTTGAGATGTGCTTGCCTTCACACAAGCTTGGGATCATCAAGAAGGAGATTTCTTCTAGAGCTTGATGATCATTCAGTTGCTGCCATAAGAGCTTAGAGATACACAAGCAGAAGTGCTTGGAGAATCCAAGAAAGAAGGAGTCCGTAATCTCAGAGCTTGCACGTGGTCGTGTCAGTAAGTTTTCTACTAGTGGGTAGCAATAGGATGTTAGTGGTCTAAGTCGCTATTGTACAATTTCGATTCTTTCATAGTGGATTCAGGTTTACCTTGAGGATAGCTAGGTTAAATCCTCCCCAGGTTTTTTACCAGTTTGGTTTTCCTGAGTCATCATATCTTTGTATTTTTATATTCTACACTGTACATTGATATGATTATATGATTGTGTTAACCTAGATCTGAAATTTGGACTAAGTAATAACTTGGCTTGTTAACTAGGTTAATCCAATTGTGCTTTAAGGGGTCTAAACAAATCAACAGTTACCATAAAAAAATTTATGGAAAAGTTAAGAGAAAACTAAAAGAAATATTCAATTTAGATTGACCCAAATTTAAATTATCTATCTGTAATTTGAAATTTAACATTTTACCTACTTCAGGTTAGCTTAGTTATAGTTTCATAACCCACCTTCATTAAAAATAGGGTTAAATATGTAATTTTGATCTACTTTTATGTCTCTCCCTTCTTAAAAAAAAAATACAAAGGCAAGATAAAAAAAAAAAAGAAAGGGTTTTTAATCCCCGCTTACACTAAAAGCCAATTGTTGTCTTGAACTGATGATAAAAAGTTATTATTAGGAGCGGACGTTATAAGTTGAAAGTCTATTTAAAAGTAAAAAAAAAAAAGAGAGGAAGGTTTTGTAAAAATTAATATTTGTCCATAACTAGAATTTTAAATCTAACAGAGGGGAATCAATGAGTGAAGTTTTAACCTGTTTAAATTTTAAAATTGTTATGCTAATTCTCCAATTGACTCACATATAGTGGCTTGTCATAGAAATAAGAGCCATGACAAAACCAAGAAACATCGACTCTCCCTTGTAGGAGCCTTCCCTCTCCCTCTAGTAAGAGCACCTTCCCTCTCTCCCTAAAGAAGAGATCCTCCCTCCTACCCTCTGTGGGGCTTCCCTGTGAAGTCCACTCTTATTACCTTCTCTAAACTTCAAGTATCTTTCTCTTAGGTTGCTATGGAACAAGAAATGATTGATGGGTTGCAAAATCTATGTCTCACTAAAGAAGAGGAAGTACAAATGTCCATCGCAGCAATAGGTAAATCTGATCTCTTGGAGGAATTCTCTTTAAGTCTGTTTGGTCGTCTACTCTCAGACAGACAGCAAAACCAAAGGGCACTAAAGAACACACTGAGGTCCGCATGGAAGATAGGCTCGGAATTGAAAATAGTGGATGTAGGAAATAGTATTCTTCAATTTGAGTTCAGTTCAAGATACCAAATGGAGTGGGTGGAGAACAGTGGACCTTGGAATTTTGAGAACAACCTGCTTCTCCTTGTCGATGGAGGAAGGGGCTCTCCATAGCAAATATGGTCTTTACTCATTCTCCCTTTGGATACAACT
Organism: Castanea sativa; assembly: GCF_040712315.1. Lineage (NCBI taxonomy): Eukaryota > Viridiplantae > Streptophyta > Magnoliopsida > Fagales > Fagaceae > Castanea > Castanea sativa. Next base: position 70,240,274 of record NC_134017.1, read on the forward strand.
TTGGGGCTTACCCTTTGAACATATGTGTGAGGAAGTAGGCAGAGATGTTGGAAATATATTGGGGCGTTTTATAGAAATGGACAAAGGAGCATGCTAGTCTGATCAGGCTTTGTTTATGTGCATAAGAGTGGAGCTTCCAATTGACAAACCTCTTCGTAGGAGGGGGGGGGGAGGAATGTGGTGAGTCTTGATGGTGAAAAGTTTTGGGTCAATTTTAAATATGAGAGGCTTTCCACATTCTGCATTCTATGCGGCAAGCTTAGCCATGACGACAAGCACTACCTTGATTTTCCGAATTGGCAGAACACCTCTAAGCAGTATGGTGAATGGCTTAAGGCAAGGGGTGCTTTCAAAGGAAACTCAGGTGGACAATGAAGCACTCATAGAGATAGTCATGAAGAGGTAAATGATGATATCACCAAAGGAAATGGCCAGACAATGGCAAGGAACCTTCACATGGCCGCGATGGAGGGCGACGGAGGTAGTGTAGGTAGCAGCAACATTCAAAATTCAAAAAACACCAGTCGCACGCGGGAAGGTGACACTTCTGACGCCCAAGCGTGCCAGATAGAGGAAAAAGGGTTAGATGGGACAAGTCTGAAAAAGTTGATCAGCATTTGAAATTGGGGTTTAGCCACTATGAAGATATGACAGTACACAACTTTGAAAATGGACCCGAAGAGAGTGTAGAGAGAGTTGTGAATGATGCTTTCTTTAAAGTGGGCCTTACTTTCCATGACACCGAAAATCCTCTTGAAGTAAATAGCCCACACAAGCCCAAGAAAGGATCTCAAGCAGGTATTATAGAGAAGGATCATAATTAGGCCCACGAGCAAAGAAAATTGCAAAAAGGTAAGGGGCGTTTAAAAAAGGTAGCCAGAGAAAAAGGACAAGCCAAGGTCCAAGGGGTGGAGAGCCAAAACCAAATTCTGGGGTCCAAATGCCAAAGTACTGTGGTTTTTACAGAGGATGAAGAGTTCATAGCTCACAAGAAGCAATGTGGAGGCTTTATTGGAGTTTCAAGTGATCAAAATTTATCGGCGGTGGCTGTTAGGCAGCACCGCTGAGAGCCATGAATTCGTTAAGCTGGAACTGCCGGGGGCTTGGGAACCCCCAGTCAGTTCGTGCGTTGCATGATATGGTGCGACGATGGGATCCTAGGATAGTTTTTCTCTTGGAGACTAAGCTTAAGGTAAGGCATGTGGAAAGAGTTAGAAAAAGATTGGGTTTTGCGAATGGATTTATTATGCCAAGCCGAGGTTACAGTGGTGGTTTGGCCCTACTATGGATGAGGATCATAAACCTAAGTATAAAAAGTTTCAGCAATCATCATATTGATGCAACAGTCACTGAGGCAAACTCAAGCCTAGAATGGAGAATCAGTGGGTTTTACAGTAATCCTCAAACTCACTTGCGTCATGAATCATGGAATTTACTCACACTTCTCAGTAACCAAATGCATCTCCCTTGGTTTTGTTTTGGAGATTTTAATGAGATTGTATCTATGGAAGAAAAAAGGGGGGTGCAATTAGATCATAGAGTCAAATGGAGGGCTTACGTAATGTCATCAACTCATGTGGATTCAAATACTTGGGTTTCAGTGGACCGAATTATACTTGGTACAACATGCAGGAAGGGGATAAAAGGGTTTTCATAAGGTTAGATAGGGCACTAGCCACGTGTGACTGGATTGAAAAATTTGGTGAAGTCAAGTTCACCATTTGGTTTACTCCACCTTGGACCACTGTGCTCTATTCATTTTTGACCCCTAGCCATCAAAAGGCCCTGATACCGACACTTCCATTTTGAGGCCATATGGACAAAGAAAGGGGATTGCAGAGGTATTATTGATTCTGTCTGGCGTTCTACAAGTGACATGAACACTCCAGAAGGCATGGTTGTGGTCTGAAGTTATGTGCCGCTGAGCTTGCATTATGGAATTCTTCTACCTTTAGACAGATTCCAAAGCTGATTCAGGAGAAAAGGAAAATGCTCTCTAGCTTGTCACAGCAAGACAAAGATGGTTCTCTTTGGGAGGAGATTAATAAGGTCAAGAAAGAGATAAATGGACTATTAGACGATGAAGAGATTTACTGGAGGCAGCGTTCCAAGGTGTATCGGCTTAGAGAGGGTGACGGAAACATGAAATTTTTTCATGCCAGAGTGTCTGAAAGATGGAAGCAAAACATAATTTCTGGGATTTGGGACAAGTATGGGAGATGGTGTGAGGAAAGGAGCAGTATTGCCAATGGTGCAATTGCTTACTTTAAAGACATTTACTCCACCTCTAATCCAAGTCTGATTGAGGAGGTTATAGCAACTATTCCTACCAGGGTGACTAATGAAATGAACATGGAGCTGACTAAGAACTTCACCACAGAGGAAGTTGTGACTGCTCTCAAATAGATCCATCCCACAAAATCCCCAGGGCTCGACGTTATGTCAACTATCTTCTTTCAAAAATATTGGAATATTGTTGGTGCTAATGTCTCAAATATGGTCCTAAATGTTCTTAACTCTGGTGTGTCTTTAGCTGCTATTAATAAAATCAATATTTCCCTCATCCCTAATACAAACAAGCCTAAAATAATGACTGACTTCAGACCGATTAGCCTGTGTAATGTGATTTATAAGCTTATTTCAAAAACCTTAGCTAATTGCCTTAAAGTTTTTCTTCCTCTTATTATCACTGAAAATTAGAGTGCATTTATTGCTGATAGGCTTATCACAGATAACATTCTTATAGCTTATGAGTTAATGCACTACCTAAAGCATAAAATAGAGGGGAAAGATTGCTTTATGGAAGCAAAGCTCAATATGAGCAAAGCCTTTGACAAGATTAAGTAGGGCTTCATTGAAGGGGTCATGAGGAAGTTGGGTTTTAATGAGGGGTGGATTAACTTGGTTATGAGATGTATCTCCTTTGTTTCATAATCTGTCATTATCAATGGCGATACTTTTGGAAACATTGTTCCTTCCAGAGATCTCAGGCAAGGCAGCCCTTTCCCCCTACCTTTTTCTTGTTTGTGTTGAGGGCCTTTCAGCCCTTCTCTATGAAGCTGCAAGAAATCAACTCTTGAACAGCATATCTATAAGTAGAGGGTGCCCAAAGATCACTCATCTTTTCTTTACCGATGACAACTTCCTTTTTTGTAAAGCCAATAGTGAAGAATGTAGGAAGCTTAAGGAGATCCTTGAAAAATATAAGGCAGCATCTGGTCAAAAGGTAAATTTAGATAAGTCTTCAATTTACCTCAGCCCAAACACCTCTCTAGATCTAAAGGAAGCAATCTTTAATATTTTGGGGCCTATGCAGGACTCAAGGCACACAAAATACCTAGGGCTCCCTTCCATCATTGGAAGTTCTAAGAAACAAGTCTTTGTGGAAATCAAAGAAAGGGTGGGGTTGAAATTGGTTGGTTGGAAAGGAAAATTGCTCTCTTCAGGTGGAAAGGAGATCCTCATTAAGGCGGTGACCCAAGCCATCCCCACCTACACAATGAACTGCTTCCAACTTCCGAAAAGCTTTTGTGATGAGCTTGAAAGAATGATGAGGAATTTTTGGTGGGGGCAGAAAAATCAAGAATCGAAAATTCCCTAGATTAGTTGGAGAAAGATGTGCAAGCCAAAATCTCTTGGGGGTTTGGGGTTTCGAAATTTGCAAGCCTTAAATCTTGCCCTTCTAGCTAAGCAAGCTTGGAGAATTCTCACAAATCCAAGCTCACTAGTAGACGCATTCTCAAAGAAAAATACTTTCCCTATTGTGATGTGTTTAATGCTAACTTGGGCAGTAACCCTTCCTCTATCTGGAGGAGTATCCATAATAGCCTTGAGGTCCTTAGAAAAGGCTCCTGTTGGAGAGTCGGGAACGATTGAAGGATTCATATTTAGGATGATAAATGGCTCCCTACCCCCTCAACCTTTAAAGTTATTACCCCCCCTCGGATTACTGAAGACTATGCCATGGTCTTCTCTCTCATGGATCTAAACACCAGGTGGTGGAAGGTCAACACCATAAGAGCTCTCTTCCTACCCTTTGAAGCAGACACTATTCTTAAGATTCCTTTGAGCTACAATCTACCCGAAGACAAGATTATCTGGACTGGGAATAAAAAAGGTGAATTTTTCTGTCAAAAGTGCTTATTTCATTGCAGCAAATCTCATTGAATCGTCTATAAAAGGTGAGTGCTCCTTTGGTGACCCTAATACCCCCCTGTGGAAGAGTCTATGGAAGCTAAAGCTCCTAGAGAAAGTCAAAATCTTTGCCTAGAGAGCTTGTTTAAATGGCCTACCAACCTTGGACAATATGCAAATACGAGGTCTTTGCACCAACTATACTTGCCCGGTCTATGATGAGGAAGCTGAGTGTTTATCACATAGCTTAATAACTTGTGACTTTGCCCTCTCTGTTTGGGCCCTTTGGTAGGACTGCCCACTTAGTTTGTTGCTGGAAAAAAGAGATTTCAAAGACCTTGCTTTCCATTTCCACTCAACTTCCACCTGATCCTTCAATTGCATATTTTTTCCCATCTGAAAGCACCTATCAGTGTATGGCAAAACTCAAACCCGAAATAATTCCCCGGGACTGTTTGCTCTTGAGTGGCCCTTGGCATCTTGTAATTGCTATTAGCTTTTGGCTTCAACCTGATCCTTTTACTTGAACTCATGGTTTATGGCAACTACTAAGCACTATCTTGCTACTTTCTGGTCGATGCACACCATTGCCACCCAATTTTCAAACGGGAACTTGATCTTCTGGTGTAGTGTAGAATGTGCCGCTTCCATAACATGAATCTAAGGTCGTCCCAGGATCGTGATGTACAGCAAAAAAGTGTTGACAACAATAAAATTCACTTCAACTTCCTTCCCTTCGGTTACTAATGGTAGTCTTATCTGTCCTTTGGGTATCACTATCTTCCTGTCAAACCCAACCAAAGGGGTATCATACTTGCTTAAATTCTCTAGCTTCAAACCTAATTCTTTATAGAGGTCAGGATACATACTTTTTGCCCCACTGCCTTGATCCACTAACACCCTCTTAATTAGCCGATCATTGACATCACCACTAAAGCCTTGTCATGAGGTTAAAATGTTCCCTCTAATTCTTCTTCACTAAACATGATCGGGGTCGGGGTTGATCTGTCTGAGCTTTTTCTAGAGTCGGCACATGTCAGTTACCTCTGGCGGGATCACAACATTCAAGACGCCTTTTCACTGACTCGTGTTGACTCCTCTAGAAACTGCATGAACAACTTCGATAACCCTTAAGGGCGATAGGAGCACGTTGTTAGCCTAACTACTTGAGCTTTGACCCACGCTCCCCCTTTCTTGACCTACTACAAATTCTTTCAGATGCCTCTCTTTCATAAGTTGGTCTAAATGGTCCTTCAATACTTGACACTGCTTGGTGGTATGAGCTTTCTCCCTATGGTAAGTACGATACAAACTCTGGTTCCTCCTAGCCGGGTCCCTGCCCATTTCCTCAGCCACCGAAAGTATGGCTCGTTCTTAATGCGCTTTAGGATTCTGTAGACGGGCTCCTTAACATCACATTGACCTTTTTAGCGCGTTGTGCTATCCCCTCCCTAGGAGCCCACGACTCTCTCCTAGTCCTTTGTTGGAACTTTTCGGGTCGATACTCTTTGCGATACTGGGATGTAGCTAGGGCTTTATCTTTGCCCTGCAATCAGTCATATTCCAATCTCTTGTACTCCTCTATCCTCTTTATAGCTGATGCATGTTTTCGGGGGGTTGCATGGTTAGAGAGTCTCTTAACTCTAACTCTTGAGGAGGTCCTAGTTGGAAATTACTGGCTACTACCTGCTCATTCTCGCCAGTGATCTCGATGTAAAACTCCTAATACCTGTTAGTATAAGACCAGAGGGTTTCGCCGCCCCTCATCCTCATGGACAACAACGCATCTATCAGTTGAGGAACCTTGCGCGCTACACTTTATAAATCGTGCTTCGAACGCCTACATCAGCTCCGTAAAGATTCGAATTAACCCTTTCCTTAAACCATTAAACCATCTCATAGTAGTTGGTTCGAGGCTAGATGGGAACACTTTGCACATCAAATCGTCGTTCTATGAGTACAGTGACATCATTTGGATGAAGTGGCTTACATGTTCTATTGGGTCTGTTTTTCTGTCATAGATAGCGAAAGAAGGGCAGGCGAATCGCCTTGGCATTTCTGTGTGCTCTATCTCTTCTAAAAAAGGTGATCTGCAGCTCTCCTCAACGCTCGGCTTATGGCATCTAAAGCCGCATTAGTATTCCTTTCTACGCTCGGCTTATGACATTTCTGTGCTACTATTCCTTTCTACGCTCCCTCTCCTGCCTCTTATGGCCCCTCGAGGAGGTCCTTGATTGATTTCCTCCCACAAATCCCTCACTGACATGCAGACCCTCTATGGTTGGGTAGCACCAAGCTTGTTCAAAGCCTAGAGTGGAGTAGGATTCCCATAGACGGTGCCAATTATGGGCACCGAATACTACCTAAGTGATGGTATTTGGGCCCCCAACTAATTTCTTTGTGGGCTATATCATTATCCTACCAATTGGGCTCTAAACTTGGCCTGGTTCGTCTTTTCCAAGCCAAAATCCATGGTCCTCTCTCTCTTGTGTCCTTTAATTCCCATCGTTCCCCTGTGTTTCTCTCTCTCTCTCTCTCCCTAGAATTTTTCTAACCCCCTTTCCCTTACCCACTTTCTCCTTTTATAGTCTCTTGTTAGTGGAGTGATCATCATTACTCTCCCACTTCACACATATTCCCACGTTCATTAGAATCCTAAGGGATCCTAATGACTTTAAAGGATTCGCTTGGAACTTGTTCCAAATGCTAGAGAGTTCTCAGCAGTCAGCCTCCCCAAAGGCACTACCAACCCTCGATTATTGGCCTCACCACGTACGCGTACTACGCCTACTTCCCTATTTGTTGGTTTATGTTTAAGTCGACTGCTTGAAACTTCCTAGAGGAGTCGAACCTTTGGCTTGTCATCTCGATCTTAAGGTTGGGATTATTGCAATAATGCTCAGGGTTAACTCCCTCCATACGTGCTGTGATTAGTTCCTTTAACCGGCCTTGGATCCTATGTTAGGCTCCGGTTATATGGCTCGCATGGGCTATTCGAGCCCAATCCCCACACTATTGATCTTTAAATTTCTAGAAATTTTGCAAGCATGAAGAATATAAGAAGAAGATGTAATTCAATTATGGATTTGCCAAAATTCACCTCCAATAAAAACATATTGAGTAAGGTTGTAGCCTTAAGGTACAACCAATTTTGTAACTAAATTTTGTCCTTAATTGGGCATCATTTTTTAATAAGGGTATATGAGTAAATTTATACAAACTCACTTGTTTTATACCTCCACTTTTCCATTCCAATAAAACAAAAATGAGGGAAATTAAAATATTTTCTATCCTCCCATTTTTTCATCCTCTCACCATTTTCTATCTTTCCACTTTTCCATCTCTACAACCAAGCAGAACTTAAAATATAAAACAGGTCTAAATTTAAGTCCAATTAACAATCCAATCTGCTTCAAAGATAACCATGCACTTAACTAAAAAACAAAGTTTTATTTAACACCTTAATTAAACCATCCAGTTTCATATCTCAAGCCCACTCTAAAACATTTAGCCAACCAGATTTCCATTTGTAAACCCACTCACACACTTGGCCTAACTTGAGTACACAGTTCAAATCAAACCCAGAGCCCACTAATGTTGCAATTGTTCATTGTCAACATGCAAACCTACAAAGGCAAAAAGAAAACTTCATTGTGGCAACTGCATTGTCTAAATATTGTACCATTCAAAATGCCACTGAAATTAAGTATCAGAATAGCAATTACATTTCACACATTTTGTTATGCTTATTTATACTTTATACATAGACATAAACATAAACGTGTTGCGACACATTTTGGTGTACCTTTGTGTAAGGACCGCATACCCTCTCATAGCGTGTGTGTGTGTTTCTCATCCAACTGTATTTTATAATTGGTTTGAAGTTAAAGAATAATACTTTAATTGGTATGATATGAGTGATTTTCGGAGATTGAGGGTTTGTTTGGAATGGAGGGAGAATCCCTCCATCTCCCTCCATCCATGAAGTTTACAAATACAAAAATATTCTTCCATTACAATTGATCCTAAGGTTAGAGGTAACATATCAGGTTAGCGTGCGGGTCGTTTTGTGTCGTGTCAAGGTAAATGTATTTTGACAAACACATATAAAGAAACATAATCAATTGAGATCCATCTACTAATTTGGACTATCTGATTAGTTGCTACCATAGTGGATTTGACTTTGATCTTGGTGGCCACTACTAGACTCACTAGCATATTAGAGAGGAGCCTCAATTGCTTATATTCCTGATAAAAAAGATGAAATCATCTCTTTAACCAGCTTTTGATAAAATACAAACAGTGGATATGATTCTCGATAATTAAACAAGGCAAGTGCAAGTGCGCTATATAGAAGTAGCAAAAATATATATTTTTAATCATTAATATACAGTATCACCGAATTTTTCCTGACACAAAGGATAATTATTTTATCAAGAATATTCTTTCTTTCTCATAAAAAAAAATTATTACTTATGTATACAAACTGCAAGAGGGCGTGTAATTTTTTGAAAATCACATATTCTATAGGGAAAAAATCATAGTGCAAAAGGAATTGAATTATATTTACATTTATACAAATAGTGTGTGTTGTTTAACAAAATCTTAATAAACTAACTTATACATGTTCATACATATACATAAACATAAATATAAATATTTACATACATCCATATATGCAAATTCATATAAATACAAAAATAGATAGATGTAAATTTATAATAATAAATGAAAATGTATATCACCTTGAAAAAAATTTAAGAACATGATATAATTAAAAAAAGATATTTAAGTGAAAAATAAAGAGCAAGTGAATGTGCTATACATTTTCTAAAATGGATAGTTATTCATTGTCATTAACAACCGATAAAATTTCTATCTAATCCTAGGAATTTTATCAATATTGATAAATTTTATCACCAAACAACTAAACAACCAAGCAAGAGAACAAGCACAACATGTAGAGGTAGAGCCCATGCAATCCTTGCAATGTTGCATATCCCATTCTAGGTTTGTCCAGACAGGCTTTGTCCTTACCATGTCTTTAAGACATAACTTGATCATACTTGAGAATAGTTTACTTTTTCATATTTTTGTTGAAGGATGATTCCATTTTAGAAAAAGAAAATTAATTCTCTTTTCTTTTCTTTTCTTCTTGTTGTGTGTGTGTGTGTGTGTGTGTGTTTAAAAGTCAAGTCTAGGATAATAGTTTTCATTTAGCTATTGCAATCATTTTTCTTGATAATGGGTCACATGTATAGGATCAATTGGGGCATTGGTGATGGTGTAAATATTTTTTAAAGACTTATAAAGGGCCATTTAGAGGCTAGGGTCATAATTAAATGTCTATATAAGACCCTAGCAATGTCTACTTTAACCATTTTTGTAGCTCACCATATATATTCGACAGACTCTCACTCATAACTAGTGACTGACTATGTTAACAACTTTCATTGTTCACACAAATCTTAATGTATAATCTCTTAGTAATGCTACTGATATAAACTATTCTACAAATATTTTACAAATTGCTAATGTGGCATGCTCCACGTTAGCTTTTATAAAACTAAAATGCACGTAAGATATTATCAAATAGAAATTAAGAAAACAAAAAGGAAACCCAAACCCAAATCAACTACTTCTATCCTAAACTCAAAATGTATCAGACACAACACAAACCTCTCTGCCTCACGATGGCGCGCCTCCCTCCCTCCTTGCCTCATCGGTGCCAACAACATCCTAAACACAAAACGATCTGGCAAAAAACCCTGGGCTCAAGCTTCTTTGCTTCATGACGGCACTGCATCTCCTCTACCTTTTCGGTCTTACACTCAAGCTTAAGAAATCTGCTTCCTCTTGCCGACTAACGCCGCCGCTACACCACTTGCCAGAATCGTTGCAGAAGCTGCCAGAACCATGGCTGAGAAAAGTGTTGCAATCACATCGCTGTCGGTGCTGCCAAGAGCATGGATTTTCCAAGCCATCTGCCTCCCTCCTTGTAACGACAAACGACATATACTCTGTTTCACTCTTAAAATTTCTTTTTTTATTTAATTTATTCATATGAAAATTTGATGTAGAGTATTATTTATGGCCTTGAGGCAATCCAATGGATAATATAAACATGTGGATGGAATGGGGAGATTTTCTGTGTTTAGGCAGTCCAAAGAATTTTTATGTAAACATGTCTTTTTCTGTGTTTAGGTAGTCCAATAGATTATATAAACAAGTCTTTTACCCTTGCAATGCTCAGGCTATTTTGTTTGGAATCTTTGGATTACATTTGAGCCTTGGAACGGAGTTAATTTCTCCTTGCTCTTTGAAGCAGTGGTTGGCTCAATGGATGGAGGATCCAAATTTTTATAGATTGATGTTTAAGGTTGAAAAAAAGAGTTTGCTTAAGAAGTGATAATGCTTTGTTTTGCAAGTATGCACAAGTCTGTATTGCATAACAGGCAGAGTAACTGTAGGAAAGTACCAAGGAAAGTTTGACAAGTTGTGGAGGGTTGTGGATGTTGTTGACAATTGAGGGACAGTAGCAGAGATGGTGTGGATGGGTTGGTTTTGGCTATAAAATAAAATCATGCGATGACAGGTTGTTGCAATTCTTCCATATGCAACCAAATGGCATGCAGCTGGATGCTTGACTGTGCAAAAGGCATTAGCTGAGGCTATACAACTTGATTTTTGCAGACTTACCTCAACAAAAACTAGAGAAGAGACATCTTTTAATGTTCCTTGGCAAAGTGTTGTAATGATTGAAGACCACAAATGCATGGAAGTTGGAGAACGCTAGTGGTTATATATGCCGCGCATAAGAGAGTCACTGCTAAGAGAGTCACTGCATAAGAGAGTCATTGCAGATGCTATGCATAAGAGAGTCACAGTAGTGAATTTTTGCTATGTTACATAACATAAGCTTTTGGTGGTTCCACATTAAGCACTTAATTTATGTATTTAGTTATTTTTTAGTCTTTAGGAAACAAAAACAGCTAAAATAAGATTCTAAGATTCAAATTTGTATATTATATATATTCCTCCATATTTTTTTAGCTACAAAACTTATATGCTAAAGGATTTTCAATCCAAGTATTGTACTTGGGGATCAACCATTGTTTAAGACCAATGGACATGAATTTTAAATAAACTAAATAGTGATAAATATGAGCAACCCCACTGCAATCCAAATGAAAATTCAATATAGTGATTAGTGAGCCTATTCTAATCATTTAGCTAATCAATATATAAACTTATTCTCCTTTTTAGTTCACATACATACAAAACCAAACAACTCAAACAGTAAGATTCAATTCAATTCAATTCTTTGACTTTCCATCTCTTTCCCTCAACTTTCTCAGCAACCAAACCAATAATAATCAAGCCAATAATATTATATTCACATTTCCATCCTTTTCATCCTGCATACATCAGAAAACCAAAAAGCTCAAATAAATAAAGAACAAAGATATCCACAGTTGTAAAGCTCAAATAATGTTGAATAATAATAAAAATAACCTCTTGTTGTAAGTCACCATTTGTGCTTAAAAACATATAAGCTTTTCCCCACACAAATAATACCATAATATCCATTATAAATGAAGAACCATGTTGTGTTTAACATAAAAAGGAAAACAAAAAGTTTGTCATCTTGATCAAGTCAAACTTAATTTTTACTGAACTTGCCAGCCTCTTGATCCTTAAACTGATGCTCATGATGTTGAGCCTACATAAAGAACAAAAGAAAATGCATTAAATTATTTAGAAATCAATGTGCTTATAATTGACATAATTAAATATACAATGTAGTAACAATACTTGTAGCATATCCAAATGATTAAAGTTGATTATATGATGTTGTTGTGTTCCATAAACACTAAGCTAGTCAGCATTTGGCACTTGACATCCATTTCCCCAAAATTTATTTGGATGACCCTACAATACAAATTTCATTAAAAATACTAAGCATAAAATTGAATATACTAAGCAATTAATATACTAAGCATAACATTGAATAAAAGTTAAGGAATTACTGATAGTTGGTGTATATTGCTTCCCGGAGTGCCAAAATATGTTGGGTTAATACTAGTTACTGCTCTCTGATTAGGAAGATCCTGCAATCAAATTACATATATTAACAAAAAAAAAAACAAATGAATAGTATAGAATGAATTATAAATGATAAAATATACCTGCATTTGGTTTTCAGGAAAGAAAGGAGTGCCAAAATATGGCATCATATATCCACCACTTGAAACTTGACTCAGATGACATTGTGCAATTGAAAATAAATCTTATAAATTATATATTAATCACAAGAGAAAGCAGATAATTTTGAAATTTTAAAGTACTCACAAGTGTACGAACTGTACTGAAATATAGTTTGGCAAGAATAAGGTCGAACCCACAAGGACTTGAATGAACATAGGAAAATTACTTAAACCTTAACCAAACTAATCCTAATCAAGTTTAATAAAAATTGATTGTTTGCAATTAAATATACTAAGCAAATAATTAAACTAAGCAAAGATATAATATAAAGTAGTAAAGAGATGAAAACAATCTAGAGAAAGGAATTCAGGTTTTCAAATCCGCCTTGTAAGTCATATCAGCATATATTTATGATCATTATTTTTTCCCAACTACTGCATAATAATCTAAAAATCAATCTTGCTATCATGGAAAATATTCTCATTAAAATCCTTGTTTTAAAAATCAAAAGAATGTTCTTCTTCACTTCTTAAGTATAAAATCAAATCATTATTTGTATCCGTTGACAAACTGATAGGCCAAGAATGTATTGACCCCTTGTGATGATTTAACCAATTAATTAACCAAGTGAATTAATTAGGTTTAATTATATGCAATTTGCGTGGTAGGACAAACAAATCTCAACTAAGTTAATATGCAGTGGAAAATAAAGTTGACACGGTGATTAGTTTTCAAATGGGGAAAACCTATACGGCAAAAACTCCACTAGGTGATTTTAAGGTCACCACTCTCGAGAATCCACTATTATTACAACAAGCGGTTATAAGTAAAAGAATTCCAGTACCTTATACCTTATCCCAGTACCTCGTGTGATGAACAAAAAAAATTTGTAGCCAACAGCTCTCTTAGGTTGGTGATCAAGTCGCATACTGGGATCTACGCATCTATTGGTTAGTTACATACTAGGAGCCGTGCAATACAATGAAAGATTGTCACTACTGAAGAAGTCCAATTGAATATTGGGGGAATGGTTCAACTGTAAGTTGGTATAAGATACTAGGATTCCTTTACTTATAATCACTTGTTTTGATAATAGTGAATTTTTGGGAGTGGTGACCTTAAAATCACTTGGTGGGGTTTTTGCCTCAGAGGTTTTCTCCATTCATAAACAAATCACCGTGTCAATTTATTTTCCGCCACATATTTACTTAGTTGGTAATTTGTTTGTGTTGCTACATACATTGCATGTTAAATTAATTAATTAATTAAACTTGACTAATTAATCAATTAATCCATCACAAAGGGTCAATACGTTTTTGGCCTATCATTCTTTCTTTTTCTTAACAAAAATTATTACTTATGTATACAAACCACAAGAAGGCGTGTCATTTTTTGAAAATCGCATATTCTATAGGGAAAAAATCAAAGAGCAAAAGGAATTGAATTGTATTTACATTTATACAAAGAGTGTGTGTCGTTTCATGAAATCTTAATAAACTAACTTATACATGTTCTTACATATATATAAACATAAATATAAATATTTACATACATCCATGTATGCAAATTTATATAAATAGAAAAATAGATACATGTAAATTTATAAAAATAAATGAAAATGTATATCACCTAGAAAGAGTTTTAAGAACATGATATAATTAAAAAAGATATTTAAGTGAAAAATAAGAACAAATGAGTGTTCTATACATTTTCTAAAATGGATAGTCATTCGTTGTTATTAACAACCGATAAAATTTCAATCTAGTCCTAGGAATCTTATTAATATTGATAAATTTCATCACCTAACAACTGAACAACCAAACAAGAGAACAAGCACAACATGTAGAGGTAGAGCCCATGCAATCCTTGCAATGTTGCATATCCCATTCCAGATTCGTCCAAACAGGCTTTGTCCTTACCATGTCTTTAAGACATAACTTGATCATGCATGAGAATAGTTTACTTTTTCATATTTTGACTGAAGGATGGTTCCGTTTTAGACAAAAAAACGTTAATCTTCTTTTTTTGGGTTCTGTTTAAAAGACAAGTCTAGGATAATAGTTTTCATTTAGCTACTGCAATAATTTTTCCTGATAATGGGTCACATGTATAGGATCAACTAGGCCATTGGTGATGGTATAAATTTTTATAAAGACTTATAAAGGCCCATTTATAGGTTAGGGTCATAATTAAATGTCTATTTGAGATCCTAACAATGTCATCTTTAACCATTTTTGTAGCTCACCATATGTATTCGATACACTCTCACTCATATCTAGTGACTCACTATGGCAACAACTAGACATGGCAAAACGGGTCAAAATTTTCTGACCCGACTCGAAAAATACTTGACCCGAACCTGATTTTTTGACCCAAAATAAAAATGGGTTGACCCGTGACCCGACCCGAGTTTTTCGAGTTTTTTGCGGGTCAACCCGACCCGAACCCAAATCACTTTTTTAAAACTTTTTTTTTTTAGTAAAAGAAAAAAAAAAGTAAAATTAAGACAATAGTAGTTTAATTGTTTATTGTGAGTTTTAAGGAAACAATTGATACATTTACATATGCAAATTAATTGAAAGATAAAAGGTTGAGCATTTTGTAATGAGTAAAGATTTTTAAAAATCAAATAACAAAGTACATGCCAAGATAATATGGTTACAGTAGAGTTAAAAATTTAGATTTAAAATTGTAGATATGTGTGAGAAACATTTACAAGTGTAAAAATAGTGAAGCCAAAGTATCAAATTAGCATAAATTATGAATGCTTATATTTATTTTTTAACAATTTATGTCCAAAATAAACAGCTTTTCAAAATAAATTATGATATTTCTTAGAGTGTGTGTTACTTAACAATGATATGATATTCATAAAAGAGACCATGTAAAAATAAGTAAGCAATCAAATTTTAATGTATATCTCAAATTAAAATAGAGTGCCAACCACAATTGATAATAGATTATAAAATTAATTTTTAAGATTGTAAATTTCTTATATGTTTTTATTCTTTATCAAATGAGTTATCCAATAATTCATTTGCAATTTTGTTTTATATTTTGGAATGTTGATATGGTGTAGAAATAAAACAAGTGTATTTGTTTTACTTATGTTTGTGCTATTTTGTTTTAGATAGCAATGTTAGGATTTGTATAATTTTAAAATTATTGAATAAGTATTAATAAGTTTAACTGAATTCATTCTTGATATAAGTGGTGAAGTCAAAATAATGCATTTTACATCAAATAATTTGTTGCATAACTTTCCAAATGACAAATACATGTTGTTTTATTTTTATTTTTAAAATCATGTGAAAAATACGGGTCAACCCGACCCAACCCGCAACCTGATTGACTCGACCCGAACCCGACTTGACTTGCCCGTTTTGCCATGTCTAGCAACAACTTTCATTATTCACACAAATCTTTATGTATAATCTTTTTTTACAAAATGACTTAGTAATAAATATGATTGGTGGATTTAAAAACATAATAAATGAATTTCAAAATTACTTTTTATTTCCTACTTATTGGTGCTAAATCAATTTGTTAAGGTTATGTAGTAAAATTCATTATTACTCTTTTAGTATTGTTAGCTTAGGTTGTAGTTGAACCAAGTTGTTTATAAGTAGCTTGAGGTTTGCGACCAAACTTATGAACATGAGGTTCAATTTAATTGTATATAATATTATACTTTTATATGTCTACAAAATTTCTTATATAAACTTGAAATTTGACGGTATAAATTTGCAAAAAAAAAAAAAAAAAAGCATATGATATAAAATTATTATTTGTAGTTTATTTAACATATAAACAGTCAATTTCTAATAAAAAATTATAGATTTATGTAAAGGTAAAAAATTTAGTCATGATTTTACTATGTATGAAAAAAAAAAAATTAATCAAGTAGCTCGTGAACAAGCTTGAGCTTAACTCGTATTCAAAATAAAAGAAAATAAACAAGCCCCCACCTTTAATAGGTTGATTCAGTTCATTAATTAACAACCCTAGCTTATTCTTTCATTCTTCCATCTCTCGTTCCTCTCTCTCTCTCTCAATTTAGTGAGTTAGTCTTCCAACTTCCATGTGAGCTCGTGCATACACACACAAAGATAACTCTTCCGGTCTCTCTTTAATTTTTACTTTTAATTGTAAAAAAAAAAAAAAAAAAAACAAAAAATATCTTTTTATTTTGGCAATAGGTCTTTCTACTTTTTCTCACACAGAAGAATTTTTTTTTTATTTATTTTTATTCTGTTTAAAAGACAAGTTCAGGATTGTAGTTTTAATTTAGCTAGTATAATTCTTCTTTTGATAACGGGTCAAATGTTAATCATGATTACTATTTTGAAGGCTCATTTATAGGCAAACAATAAAGGCTTATATACAAAAAGTGGCACAAATAATTTGTATGTCTATTTAACCACTGTTGTAGCTCATTCCTTTTTTCCATATATAGCGATCAATTATAGTACAAGCTTTCATTTTTCACCCATCAAATATAAATTTGTGGATTTCGCTTTAGTGCTTCTGCGCATGCAGCCATTTTGATAATGGCAGTCTCCACTTAATATCGTTTTTTCTCCTTGCACGCGTTCTCCTCTCTTTATCACCCCTTTCTTTATTCTACTGCGCCACGATCTCTTCATTCAGACGTCAGACTAGGCTTTATCTCCATATTTTTTTCAGTAGGATGAACTCTGGATGCTCTAATATTTATATATCACTCTAGCTCTCTAGCTCTTCAGCTTTCTAATTCAAGAAGAATGTAGTGTTTTCTAAAAGTATTCATTCATAAATTGTGGTATTAGGAGTACTAGACACTGTGGAAGCCAAGTGGAAAATGCTACTCTGGTTCTTAATAATGGACAGAAAAAGTATGGGAACGATAGCATGTGTCTGTTACACAACAGTCCAAATAGCCTTTCTTATAGTGTTCGGATCATGGAGGCGTCGAAGCCACAGTTTGATGCTCAAATATTCAATATGGGCATCTTATCTTTTGTCTACGTTCATTATGAACTACGGCACGGGTCTGGTGGAGTCGGGAAGTTGCCATGATGAATTGTTTGCGATTAGGGCGACGTTTTTGCTCATTTCCCTTGAAAGTGCTGATTCCATCTCCGCCTAAAGCCTTGAAGATAATGCGACTCGGAAGAGATACAACCAGGACGGAGCCAAGAGGTTTGAATTAAGGGGTGACTTTACTATTGAATTTGTGCAGCAGTTTTAATATTTGACTCTGCTGCTACTTAATTGCTCAATTTTTTTTTTTTGGTGTCTATAAGGACAAAATTATTTTTGTTTATAATTTTTTAAATGATAAGGTTATTTATTTTAAATAAAATTGGTTCATTGAGCTTTTTTTTTTTTTTAAGTTTTATTATTGGTAATTTTTGTTGTTAAATTTTTTTTTTTTGGACTTGTATATTTTGTTTTAAATTTTAGATTTATAAATTTTTTTTATAGTCACTAAAATGAGAAAAATACTAGCGCTACAAACTATCTTTTTAATATAAATTGTTAATATAATAAGTGCTTACTAGTAAGTAAAAAAAATAATATGAGTAGTGGATCCATGTGCGAACCAATAAGAATTTGTTACTAAAAAAATTTGTAAAAATATCATGTAAAAAGTTTGTGAATATGATATTACTTTTAAAAGAATCAATAATGTTGTGTAAGGAAAAAAAATGTAATTTTATAAAATAAAATTGCTAAAATTAATACACACATATAATAATAAAAAATAAATAAATAATAATAATAATTTTTTTATTTATTTATTTTTATTAAACAATTTAGGGGGCCATTGTCACCCCTAGTCTAAAGCTAGCTACGGCCTTAGATACTACTTGCGAGTTTTGTTTCAATGTGGTGCTGTGGTCTGGCAGCTTCTAGGTACGGAAGAGCGGAGCAATGGGGTCGAGGGGATTTAAGAAAACAAAAAGATTATACATTTTATATATATATATATATATATATATATATATATATTAAATTTCTAGTTATTAAACTTGGCTTGGATATTGACTATGTCTATAAACTAGGTCATGAGGTCAGATTGCAGAGTCAAAAAAAAAAAAAAAACAACAACAACAAGAAGAATTTTGAGAAATTATAACATATGTAAATTAAAAAAAAAAACGTAAATTAAATTGGCTATTATAATTCAAAATTAAAGTTTTACAAATAATAGCACTAAAAATTCTTTAACATTCACAAACAAAATGAAAGGATGTCATAAGATTGCAACAAATCTTTACTAAATAAAATAGCACAAAAATGATTATAGCTTTATTTTATACATAAAAAGTAGTAAAGTTAAACATAAAAAAATATTCAAAAGAAGAAACAAGGGTCACACTATAAGACAAAAACATAAAAACAAAAACAAAAACAAAACCCAAAAATACAAAAAGGAGAAAAAGCTAAAGCCTTAAACTTGAAGCCTAAAAAATGGGGAGTTGTGAAATATAGACTAATATAGTAATACACACCTAAATGCTATGATTGAAAGTGAAAAGGGGTTAGGCCAGGAGCAAAGAAAATGATGCACAGGCGTGCATTTTAAAAAACAAATTATTTAAGTTTTTTTTTTCTACTTTAAATTATTATATTATCATATATTAAAGAAGTTAATAAAATGTACATACAGATATAATTTTACAAATTTTATAAACCCAACCTAGTGTTTAAAACCCATCCGGGTTGGTTAGTTCGTACCAATTGGGTTTGATTGGCTCTTATTTAGAAATAGTCCAATTAAATACTTAGACCGGTCTAGCCATTTAGGTGTCGAGTGAACAGTTTTCGGTCCATCTTTAATAACTATATTAATATTCAAAATTCCAGAAATTTAAATAAATGTCAAACTTAAAACTTCTCATTGGAAGAATTTTGTTCCAACCCAAAGAGGAAGTTTGGGAGTGGAGGGTTTTTGACTTGATTGATTGGCAGAACCACCAGTGGGATAGAGTACGAGTTCAGGCACTTTTCCATCAGTTTGATGCTGAAGCTATTCTTCAGGTTCCTTTGAGCAGGCGAGTTGTGCAGGACTCCTTGGTATGGTTGTTTACAAAGAATGGCAGATATAGTGTGAAGTCCGGGTACCATGTAGCTAAGCAATGGAGGATGGTGGAGAATTCTTCTGGAGAGGCTTCGGGGCATAGAGCAAGCACTTCCTTATGGTCATGTGTTTGGAAAGCAGGGGTTCCCAATAAGGTGAAAATCTTTTCCTAGAGAGCATGTCAAAACATTCTGCCTACACGAGATAATTTGGTTCAAAAAAGGGTGATGGATGATGCGAGTTGTTGCTTCTGTCATAGAGCTACAGAATCGGTATTGCATGTGCTTTAGGAGCGTGGGGCTGCACAGGATGTGTGGGCGGGTAGTGCTATTAGATTTCAAAATTTTGGGACTGAGCAAGTGGATTTTAGGCAATTGGTAGCTAGTCTCATACCAAAGTTGTCATTAGAGGAGAGGGATTTATTTTGGGTGATCTGTTGACAAATTTGGTTACAGAGGAACACAGTTTTGTATGGGGGTGCCTTCCAACATCCATCACGGTCTTACCAACGGGCTTCAGATTATTTGAGAGAGTTTGTTGATGCATAGGACCATCTAAGTGTACCTGTTTCTGTCCATGTCCCAGCAAGTCAAGTATGGCAACCTCTGCAAGGAGAGTTCTTTAAGCTGAATTTTGATCGAGCTTGTTTTGATAATGGTGCAACTTCAAGCTATGGTGCTGTCATTCCTAATGGGAATGGTGAGGTTATGGCTGCTATATCTGCCAAGGGTGGTGCTGTGAGGGATAGTGAAGAGGTGGAAGTGATGGCTTGTCACAAAGCTCTAGAATTTGCTATAGACACTGGTTTTATGGAGGTGATTCTAGAAGGTGATAATGCTCTGGTGATGAAGACAGTGTCACAGGCTCAACCAAATTTCTCTCGACTTGGATTAATCTATGAAGATATTTGGTGCTTGGCTGCAGGTTTTAGAGCCATCTCAGTTAGCTGTGTTAGGCGTAGTGCCAATAGTGTTGCTCATGCTTTGACAAGATTTGCTAGGTTATTTGATAATGAAATTGTATGGATGGGGGAGGATCCTCTCCCAACAGTGGATGCTTTGTATTTGGATTCCAGTCTTTTGATTTAATGAAAGTCATTTGATTCCGACTTCAAAAAAAAAAAAAACTTCTCCTTGAAAATATCTCTTAATTACTCTAGTCAAAGATGAAGAAATTCTTAAAATAGTATATTATTGCAATATCTTCTAACCAATATGCCAAATTTTATATGGTTTTTGTTTTTCTAAATGCAATGCAATATACTTTTTTAAGGTATTTTACAATCAACTCACTCCTTAATATTAGGGAAATGAAAACTAAAATAGAAAAAAAAAAAAGAAAAAAAAAAGGAGAAATTGCAAATTACATACCTGAAGTTTGGTGTTGTTTGGATTTTACACCGACGTTTTAGAAATTTGATTTTACACCTTGAAGTTTGGCTCCGTTAGCAATTTACACCCTACGGTTAGTTTTTGCCATTAAGTAACACATATGCATGCTGACATGTTTTGTTTTTGCCAAATCATCAACAAACAGTACCGTTTTAGTGAAGACCAAGACCAGACTTAGCACTATCCAAACAGTAACGTTTTGCAGTGTAAAAATACAAAACTCAAATCCTAAACTATACCTAAACTATACCGTTTCAGCCAAATTCTAAAATCAAAATCATTTGTGAACCCATCCGCTTGAAAACGCTCATCATGATGTGAACCCATCAGCTAGCCCAACAATGGCCACAGATATGGCGAGCTACAATAGAGAAACTCGAAGATGGAAGATTATGGAAAGAGGATATGACCGTTTATCTTTATCTATCTATCAATCCAAACTAACGGCGCGCTGATTTGCAAGTGCTGTAATAAAATTCAAATTCACAAAACCAAAACACTGTTGGATGGATTTAATGGTATGCTAGCCTACCACTCCCAATCACTGTATATATCGTGTTTTTGTTTTGTAAAATTAATTGTGAATTTTATTTTTATTTTTTTATTATGGATTAGAAAAGTGGAAGTGGAAGTGGAAGTGGACCAAGTGGTGATAAGAATCAGGTGAAATTGAAGCTGTATTCATTCTAGTGAAGCAGTTCTTCCTTCGGTGTTCGTTCTTTTCTTTAATTATTTAATCGATTTTACTGATTAGGTCTAATTTTTAAGTCATTATTAAACAGTCTATCCTCTTTCCATAATCTTCCTTCTTTGGGCTTCTTTGACGTTGCTCTCCATATCAGTGGTTGTGGCCTTGGCTACTGCCGGGCTAATGGGTTCATGATGAGCCAGAAGTTTTCAGGAGGACGGGTTCACATTGAGTTCCTGCTTTGCAATTTGGAAGTAGCTAATACAAGTTATTTTGATTTAAGAATTTGGCTGAAACGGTGTTGTTTAGGATTGGAGTCTTGTGCTTTAACATTGGGCAAAACATTATTGTTTGGATAGTGATAAGTCTGCTCTTGATCTTCACTAAAACAATACTGTTTAGTGCTGATTTGGCAAAAATAAAATACATCAGCATGCACATATGTCATTTAACGGTAAAAACTAATTGTGAGGAGTAAATTGCTAACGGAACCAAATTTTAGGGTGTAAAATCAAAATTTTGAAATGTTGGGGTGTAAAATCCAAATAACTCCAAACTTCAAGAATGTAATTTGCAAATTAGCCAAAAAAATATTGATACTTTTAAATAAACTCAGAATAAAAACATCACAACATCTTTAACAAATCAAGCCATACATAGAATATTTAAAAGTTTTGAGTATATGATTATTTTGTTAATATTTTAAAGTTATTCTAATTTTTCATTTTACTCATAATATTTGTTTGAATATCTTATATTTAGATTAATCATTTAAAGCTATATATTAATGACTATTTATTGATTTTTATTTTTATTTTTTACTTTTTTGAAATATACATTTATAGTCAGTTTAATTTATCAAGTAGCTTAAGCATAACAATGTACCATATTAACTCATATATACTAGGGTCAAAATATAAAATAACACCAAGTGTGAAATTAAAGAACAAATTAAAACTTTAATTAATTTACATTAAATTTTCTATGTTAGTCAAATATTTTGTTTACTAAATTAATTTTTTTCTTATATTAATAATTTTTTAAATTAATTTTGTCAATAGTTTTATCTTAATTTTGCCCCCTAACCAAAATTTTGGCTCCACCACTGTAGGTACTACTTTTCTTGAAAGTAGATTACTGGCATCACTCATTGTCCTCCTTGCTTTGTCTATCTTCAGGACACGAGAAAGAAGCAAATCTTGGACCATGGCTAGCAGATCATATGGTTTGGTGAGAAACACCAAACTGATTGCAGATATAATGGAAAATGAGAGCAAAGAAGATAAAGTAGATCCTAGAAAGGCTACAAGTATTTGGTGAAAGGAGAAAAGAAGGCAAATGTAAACAGTAGAAGCAGTTAAATGCCACACTACCAAATGCAGTTGGAGACTACAAATGATAATGAAGTCGTTACCATTGATATGATCTGGCAATGCAAAGGGAGACTCTTAAGCTCCATTGGAGATCCAGATGGATGACTAATGGATGAAAGAGTGGAAAACATAGAGTAACAGAAAGAAGAACAGAGTGCTACGAAAGCTGAGAGAGAGAGAGAGAGAGAGCTTCTAGAAATTTTTTGTTATTACTGGAATTGAATTGATTGTAATTGTACAAAGATCCTACATATATACTAACAGAAGAAAAACTAATTTTCCAAACTATGTGCAAGGTAGTTACATCAGTTATAGCACGTGTATCACCCACGTGTGAACATAAATAACTTATACAAACTAAACTACAGGTAGCATAGCTTCTTATGTTGTTTATACATTACATTGTCACTTGCTTCATACACTAGCACTGCACTTCACTTGTTGCATCAATTGCTTCTTACTTCACTTTGATCCAATGCTCTAACCTTGCTCTTAGTATCTTTATAGCCCCCCTCAAGGTTAGCTTCAGGTACATGAATATTGATTATGCTCATTTTGACAAGTAAAGAAAGCAATTGTTGAGCATTAAGTGCCTTTGTCAATAAGTCTGCTAACTGTGTATGAGTTGGAGTATAAAATAACTTGATCACTTGATCTTGCACTTTGTCTCTAACCAAGTGATAGTCTATTTCAATGTGTTTCGTACATTCATGGAACACAGGATTCTCCCCTATGTATATAGCAGCTTGATTATCACAGAAAAGCAAAGCTGGTTGTGGATGATAGACCTCAAGATCCTTCAACAATGCTAGCAACTAGGTTATCTCACATACTGTCACAGCCATTGCCCTATACTCTGCCTCTGCAGAAGATCTGGACACAATGGACTACTTTTTAGACTTCCATGACACCAAAGAATCACCTAGGAAGATGCAATATCCAGTTGTTGATCTTCTAGTGTCCACACATGCAACCCAATCTGCATCAATATACCTTTTTAAATGGAAATCAAACCTTGAGGACAATAGAATCCCTTGACCAGGACAGCCCTTGATGTACTGCAACACCTTATAGGCTGCATCCAAATGAGGTTTTCTATGCTTAGAAATGAATTGGCTAAGCTTATGTACTGAATATGCCAAATCTGGTCTGGTAATAGTGAGATATAGTAATCTACCAACTAATCTTCTATAGACTCCAGGATCAGCTAGTAATTTTCCATGATACTTACTTAACTTCAAATTTTGGTCCATTGGAATCTTGCAAGGCTTACAAGCTGTCATCCCTGCATTTTTAAGTATCTCAAGGGCATACTTTCTTTGGCACAAGGTTATTCCTTTTTCTTATCTAGATACTTCAAGACCAAGAAAATATTTCAAACTTCGAAGATCTTTAAGCTTGAACTTTTGATCTAAAAACACTTTAAGATCTTCCACTGCCTTAACATCATTGTTGGCAATGAGAATGTCATCAACATAAACTAATAAGGCCAAAAAAGACTTGTGAGACTTCTTAGTAAACAAAGAGTAGTCTAATTTGGATTGTTTGAAACCATACTGCAAGATTGTGGATGAAAACTTGGAGTACCATTGTCTGGAAGCTTGCTTTAAGTCCATATAATGACTTATTGAGCTTACATACCATGCCCCCCTTGCAGTGAAACCCTTGTGGAAGATGCATATATACATCTTTATGTAAATCACCATGGAGTAAGGCATTATTGACATCAAGTTGAGTCAAATGCCAACCCCTAACAGTAGAAATAGCTAACAAAGTCTTGACTGTAGTCATTTTGGCAACAGGAGAGAAAGTCTCAGTAAAGTCAAGACCCTCTTGTTGTGTAAACCCCTTTGCAACCATATGAGCCTTTTACCTCTCAACATTGCCATTTGACCTATATTTGACTCTATAGACCCATTTACAACCCACAGCCTTCTTATGAGGAGGTAAAGGAGTGAGAGTCCAGATGTTGTTAGACTCTAAAGCAGCAATTTCTGCATCCATTGCCTCTTGCCACTTAGGATTTTGGACAGCCTCAAAGTATGACTTGGGTTCAGGAATGTTAGTAATAAGGGAACAAAAATTGGCATAAGATGGTGACAATTTAGAAGTAGACAGATAAGAAGATAAAGGGTATTTGATACCTAAAGGGGAAGATAAGGAACCTGACTTGATGGATGAAGTGGAGTGAGAAGATTTATAACAATGAACTGAGCTGCATTTGTAGGATTGCATATAGGCAGGAGGCTTAGAAACCCTTTGTGACCTTCTTAAAGATGGAGATGGAGGAACAATATCTTAGTGTGGAGCAATATCAGCAATAGCAATTGGAAAAGGAAGAGTACCAATAACATGATCAAAAGTAGGTATAGAAACAACCTCAGTTGGTGATTGTTCTAGGACAGGAAGAGAGGAAGAATGGGAAGAAATAGGATCAAGAATTGGAGTAGTAGAAATAGGTTCAAATGTAGATGGATTGACCTGAACCTGTGCAGGAATAGTATCTGTGATAAGATCAGAAGATGGAAAAGAAATCAAAGGATCATGAGGTGAAGCCACTGAAGGAAACAAATGAGGTAGAGGAATGTTGGAATGGGAAGAAGAATAAGGATCTAACACAAAAGGAAAAATTGTTTCATGAAAGGTCACATCCCTTGAAATGAAAATCCTTTTAGAAAACAAGTTAAGAAGCTTGTAACCTTTAACACCAAAGGGGTATCCAAGAAAAACACAAAGGACAAACCTAGGATCAAACTTAGACCTATGATGAACTAGAGTTGAAGCAAAACAAAGACACCCAAAGACCTTGAGATGCTCATAAGAAGGGAGTTTGCCATATAATTTCTCAAAAGGAGACTTATTGTTCAAAATAGGAGAAGGCAGCCTGTTAATGATATGTACAGCAATTAACACACACTCAACCCAAAGATAAAGAGGTACATTAGACTGAAATTTCAAGGCCCTAGCCATGCTCAAGATATGTTGGTGTTTCCTCTCCACAACTGAATTTTTTTGTGGAGTGGCAACACAAGAATGCTGGTGTATAATACCATTTGCAGAAAAGAATTCTTTCAAGAAAAATTCAGGAGCATTGTTAGTCCTAACCACTTTGATTTTAGTGTGAAATTGAGTACATATCATGTTGTAAAAAGAAACAAGCAAAGGCCTAGTATCTGACTTGTGTTTCATTAGATAGACCCCTGTAGATCTAGTAGCATCATCAATAAGAGTAAGAAAGTATTTGTAACCTTCTTATTTAGATTTAACAAAAGGACCCCAAACATCACAATGGACAATATCAAAAGCATTGGGAGAAATATGATTAAAAGATGGAAATGGTAGCTTTTTCTGCTTAGCAATAGGACATAGAACACAATCTTTATTACTTTGAAATTGAATTACATTAGGAAGATGATTGTGCAAAGTATTGAGCTTATTATTAGATACATGCCCAAGTCTAAGATGCCAAAGATATGGCTTAGAAACAACAAGAATAGTGGAAACAAAATGTACAAGTGAATGAAAAACAGATTGCAAAATGGAAGAAGCTCCTGATATGGATGTGCAATCTGGTGAAACTTGTAGCAAGTAAAGATTGTTGTGCAATTTACCTACTACAATTGTTTTCCAACATGACAGGTCCTGTATGAAACAAAAGTTTGAAAGGAAAACAAGACAACAAGATAGACATTTTGTTAATTTGCTAACAAAGATTAGGTTAAAAGAAAAAGAGGGAACACAAAGAACATTTTCAAGAGTTAAGGTAGATGTGATTTGAATTGTTCCTATGTGAGTGATAGTAACTTTCTCACCATTAGGCAATTGAACAAAGGTGGATATGGAACTACTGATTTTGGTGAATAAAATGATAGAATGAATTATGTGATATGTAGCACCAGTATTAATAACCCAAGTCTCACCATTGAAAGCTGTTTTGTGCGCAAGATTGACAGCAAATATAGAATGTTGCATTCTTAAAGACATACAATCTTGAAACAAATGATAAGTTACTTGAAGCAGCAATAGGAGTGATTGCAGAATTGGCTGAATGAACACCTTCACATGAATCAGATGAGAAGGCATGAGTGTTGAGTAAAGAAATCAACTATTG
This sequence comes from Castanea sativa, assembly GCF_040712315.1. Lineage (NCBI taxonomy): Eukaryota > Viridiplantae > Streptophyta > Magnoliopsida > Fagales > Fagaceae > Castanea > Castanea sativa. Next base: position 70,267,245 of record NC_134017.1, read on the forward strand.
GCATCGGTCGGAAATAAATGGAAAATTGCCACTGCTTAGCTGTGCTTCTCCAGTCTGAGATTGATCTCCCTCAAGAGTGATCGGATTGGCCATTGGAGCCTTGCCTTTTTGCTTATAACCTGGTGAAAAACCAACCAATTTGTAACACTTCTCCTTGATGTGACCAAGTTTGCCACAATAACTGCACATAGGCCTTCCTTTCCCAGCATTGCCTTTGAAGTTCTTGCTAGAATGCTTGCAAAACCAGAGCCATGAGTAAAGCTTTGATTTTTAATAGCAAGAGTAGTTGTTTCAATTGATGAGCCCAGATTGAAACCTAAGGATCTTTGCCTCTCTTCTTGAATCACCAAAGAGAAAGCCTTGTCTATAGAAGGAGCAAGTTCCATCATGAGAATTTGAGTTTGCACTTGGGAATAAGCATTATTGAATCCATTGAGAAACCGCATCATTGAATCTTGATGCTGAAGAGTGGTAATCTTATCATTCACACCACAAGATTAGCTAGGCAAAGGTCTAAAATTGAGCAATTGATCCCACGAAGCTAGAAGCCCTGTGAAATAAGAAGTGATTGTTGAACCACCTTGCATCACAGTAGAAATTTTCTTCTGTAACTATGAAATTCATGGTCCATTAGCCTGAGAGAAACAATTCTTGAGTGCATTCCAAACCTCAAGAGTTGTGTTCCTATAGATCACACTAGCATTAATGTGAGGCGAGACATAATTCAAGATCCAAGAGGAAATCATTGAATTGCACTTAGACCATGCCTACTTCTCTAGAGGAGTAACTACCATTGAAGCAGTAATTGATCCATTAACAAAACCGAGTTTGCTTTTGGCATCCAATTCCATCTTCAAGCACGTGCCCAGTTAGGATAATTATCCTCTGTTAATGGTTGTGAAACCAAGATCGCACTAGGTGATTCACCGTGATGTAGAAAGAACGGGCTACGAGGATCCTGCATTGGTGAAAGCTCACGCTGTGAGGTTGAAGATGAAGCTTGTTGAGAATTGGATGCCATTGAAAGCGATTCAAGCTTTGATACCATGAAAGAGTGGAAAACAGAGAGTAATAGAAAGAAGAACAGAGTGCTACGAAAGCTGAGAGAGAGAGAGAGTGAGAGCTTCTAGAAATTTTTTGTTATTACTGGAATTGAATTGATTGTAACTATACTAAGATCCTACATATATACTAACAGAAGAAAAACTAATTTTCCAAACTATGCGCAAGGTAGTTACATCAGTTATAGCATGTATCACCCACGTGTGAATTACATAAATAGCTAATACAGTCTAAACTACAGGTAGCATAGCTTCTTATGTCGTTTATACATTGCATTGTCACTTGCTTCATACACTAGCACTTCACTGTTGCAGCACCACTTCACTTGTTGCATCAATTGCTTCTTACTTCACTATGATCCACTGCTCTAACCTTGCTCTTAGTATCTTTACAAAGGATATTTGCCTTTCGTATGCATTATATAGGCTTCTTTATCGCAGATTTGCAAAATATCCCTTCTTTGAAGCTCCCAGTTGAAGGCATGGAATTTTGTTAGATATGGGCTGCTTTCCAAGGTGATGATCATGAGAGAGCATTCAGAGTCATTGAGCTGGAGCTTTCATTTCTTTAGGATCTCTTCTACACAACATATATATCCCGTCTTCTTTGCCAATGGATTTCCGTGGTTAAGAAATCTTGAGATCCTTGTTCTCATCATTGGTAGTTATTTTGTATTACCCACTCTAAGATACAAACATATGAGACAAGACCATGACGTTTTAGTTCTTGTGTCAGGTATAGTTAGAGTTGCTATGCTTTTCATGGAACTTTTGCACATATTAGTTCACAACTTCTCCGAGACAAGACCATGCTTTTCAGGCTAAGGTACAGTGGCTTTGCTATTATGCTATAAAACCCTCGTGGCAGAATAATAAATGCATAGAGATCATCATACAAGTTATATGCCATGGGAAACTGTTAAAACCTTGGGATAGAAAACATGGCCAATATTCTCTTCTTGAAACTTTTCATCATAACCCTTTCGTATTGCTCTACAATTGTTGGGCCTCTGCTTTTATAGATATGCAAAGAAAGGGTCAAAAACAAAGTGCTTGAAGCACATTGCCTGTGGAAGTGAAGAAAGCCATTATTCATACGCAGTGAAACGAGGGCAAATGGGATAACTTCTCTGCAGTGAAACGAGGTTGAGAACCAACTCTCTTGGGCATGTAGACTTGAGACACACATACGCATGTTATCATGGTCTGGCATATAGCTACCACTTTTTGTGAGCTTTATTTATCATCACAAGTAACTGCCATAGGGGAATAAGTCAACCAACGAAGGGAAAGCAACGACTTCATTGTGGCAACTATGTTGTCTAAATATTGTGCCTATTTGGTAGCTTTTGCTCGAAGACTTTTACCTGATCATGTATATACCACAAAAATTATTTTTGATAAGGTAGTTGAAGAAGCCAGGTATAAACTCAAGGGATCCAACAACAATATTTGCCAAAAGATGTTGACTTGCAAAGACAATCACATGAAAAGAATTTGCGAAAAGATGTTTAGTTTAGGCAAAGATGATCATGAGGGAACTGAAGAAATTATTGAAAGGGGTGTTGTTCTTGCAAAGCAGATAGAATAGAAGATAATAGGTTGAAATGGAAAATTTTGGCAGAGTTCTGGGCAGAGTTGATGTTATTTGTGGCTCCCTCCAATGATGAAACTGCCTATGCAGAGCACCTAGCTATAGGAGGAGAGTTTGTGACTCACTTGTGGGCATTACTCTCTCATGCAGGCATACTCAAACAAGACCCAGCTCAAGATGTCTGACTAATATTGCATTGATCCCTGTGTGTTTTCTCTACGCATGCATGTATGTATGATACTGTGTGTTTTCTCAAACGACCATTTCCATTTGCGTTTGTATAATAGAAGTGTGTCAGTATGGTTGTATCTTAACGTGGTGTGTATTTACTAGCAAAAATATGTAAAAAGTTGTGTATTTTGTTTGATTTGTGTTTGATGTTCTGGCATTTCCTTAATTTGCTTTCTTTAACCTTGTCATTACTTCCTTAACTTGTTTATAGTCTATCTATATACCGATTTCGGTAGGGAAAGCATTATGATAGTTTCTACTTTTGTCACGCCCCAAATCCAAATGAGTCCAAAGCATGAGAGAAGAACCATTAAAAAGAGGGAGAGAACCGTATGGATCCAAGGAGGGTTGTACTGATTTTAGATCACTAATTACAAATATCTTGAGAAGGCATTTACCATTTTAACCTTAAGTTTCTTCACTTCCTTAATTTTCACTTATCCCACACCCACAAATCACATAAATGCCATAACGTGCTTTGAATATTCCAAAGACCTCTACAAAATAATTAACACCCTTAATGAAAAAATAAAATTCACTTGAGATATTATTCATATGTAAAATTTCTTTAAAATAAGGCTTGGGGTGTTACAACTTTTGTATGATTCAATAGGTGGGCTACAAAATGTAAGAATGAAGGGAAGAGAAGAAAAGAGTGTTAAAAACAATTGTTGGTAGATGTCCCATGTACTCCAACTTGAGATTTGGGTAAGAAAAGATTTTTATATTTAGATGTTTGGAATATTACCAATTTTACTATATAAGTCTTATAAATTAGTGTGTTATCAATCAAATATATATAACTTTTCTTGGGATTGGAAAGTCAGAGAAGGGGATTTTTATTTGTCAAAGGAACATGTATGCACTAGCTAGGGATGGAACTTGGACCTAGAATTAAGGGGTAGCTTTGTTGCTGCTTAGCCGCTGAGAATTTTTATATTTATTTTTTTGTGTCTTTGATGCGTGTGTTTACTATTGGATAAATATAAAATTATTTTGTTTAGAATTTTTTAAAGGGCTGGGTTGTTTGTTTGGATAAAATTTGTTGGTTGGCCTTAATTTTTTTTTTTTTTTTTTTTACTTTTGCTATTAGTAATTTTTGTTATTAGGCTAATTGTTTTTGGGCTTGTATATTTTGTTTTAGATTTTAGATCTATAAATTTTTTATGGCCTTTAAAATGACGAAAATATTAGAGTTACAAACTTTTTTATGAATTGCTGATGTGGTGAGTAGTTATTGACAAGAAAAAAAGTGATTCAAGTAGTGGACTCAAATGCGAACCAATAAGAATTTTTGCTATCTCAACAATTTGTAAAAATATGATAGAAAAGTTTGTGACTATAGCATTACCTTAAAAGAATTAATAATAAGGGAATAAAGTGCAATTTAATAAAATAAAATTGCTAAAATTAATATATATACACACGCTAATATTTTCTTATAAAGCAATTTTTTTATGGGGAGGAGGGGGGGGGGGGGATGCATTGCACCCCATACTCCAAGCTTGGCTCCATCCCTGGCACTAGCGGTCATTATTGATACGAGAATGACTGGTTGTGAAAACCCCCCATGGAAATCAACTTGAAGCTAAGCAAGGATAAAGGAGAGTTACATGAGTATGTAGGCAACTAGGCATGTATGGACAATGTCTATTTCACACTCACACACACACACAGTACACATACTTATCAATTTTGCACAAAAATGGTGACATGAAGTCAAGATTTTAGTTCAAAAAACTGAATGTGTGTATTTTAGTGTGTGAAATAAAGTTTTCCCTTTGACGATTACAAGTCCTGACCTCACTTTTATAATTCATAAGCTTAGTCAATATATGTCTCAGCCAAGGAAACCTCACCTCAAGGTAGCTTATAGAATCTTGCAATACATCAAAGAAGTTCTTGGACAAGGGTTGTTCTTTTCAGTCAATTCTTCGTTACATATCAAATATTTTGTAGACTTCGATTGGGCATCGTGTCCAGATTCATGAAGATCTCAGTCACTAGATATTGCACCTTCTTAGGTGGTTCGTTGATTTCATTGAAGTGTAAGAAACAACTAACTATTTCCAGATCTTTAGCCAAGGCAAAGTATAGATCCATGGCAATTGCAGTTTGTGAAGTCACATGGCTTTTAGCTCTACTCTGAGATTTAGGTGTTTCTCATAGTCAATCAACTCTATATATTATTCACTGATAGCCCAGCGGCTAATCACATTGGTGCTAACCCAGTGTTTTATGAGCATACCAAGAATATAGAGATTGATTGTCATGTGGCAAGAGAAAATGTACAAGCTAGAATCATCTCACTCCTTCGTGTTAGAACAGTCTCAATTGACAGATTTATTGACAAAGACTTTAGGTGTAAATTAGTTTAGAACATTGCTTGCCAAGATGGGTGTCATGCCCCAAACCCAAAAGGATCCAAAGCATGAGAGAAGAACCATTAAGAGCGAGAATGTAGGAGATTTTTTTTCTCTTCTTTTCCTCTCCTCAACACATGATAAGAATAAATAACCATACTAAAATCTTCATATTACAAGTCAGAGCTCTATAACACATTTACAAATAATAACTCAAGTCATGTGCCTCCAAATAATGCATGAATATATTTCAAAGCTCCAAATGGATAACACAAAACCACAATCCCTTCTAGAATACGCAACCTCAACATTGAAGTTAGGCCTACAAAGCCTAAGGCTAACAAACCTCAAGTATCCAACCTCTAATAGAATTAATTATGATCTCGTTAAACTTTGCAAGATTGAGTCACCAACCAATCATAGCATAAATCTCTCAATTAGCATAACGCTCCAATCACTACCAATAAAACAAGCTCCATGCCCAAGGTATAGCAAATTTATCTAAAACATTGTTGGAGAGTGGGATGAGCTAAATCCCAATAAGTAGCATAATTAATGGGGGTGGGAGAAATGTAAATTTCATTTTCAATAACAATAATATTATATGACAAGAATGATTAAATAATGAAACACAAAGTTTCTCAAAGTAAATACCTTGAAACAAGTCATATGCGTAGAGATCATCATGATACAAGTCATATGCCATAGGAAACCATTATTTAAAACCTTCGGATAGAAAACTTGGACAATATTCTCTTCTTGAATCTTTTAATTATAACCCTTGCGTATTGCTCTACAATTGTTGGACCTCAGCCTATATAGATAAGCAGAGAAAAGGTAGAAAAAAAAATGAGCTCAAAGGCCTGTGGAAGTGAAGAAAGCAATTATTCATTCAATAAAGGCCAATGGCCAGCAATTGACAAATGGGGTAGCTTCTTTGTAGCGAAACGGGATTGAGAATGAACTCTCTTGGGCATGTAGACTTTAGACACATATGCACTTTATCATGGTATGGCATATAACTACCGGTCTTTGTGAGCTCAATTTATCATCACAAGTAATTGTCATAGGGGAACTAGTCAACCAATGAAGGGAAAGTAACGACTTCATTGTGGCAACTAAGTTGTCTAAATGCTGTGCCTATTTGGTGGCTTTTGCTCCAAGACTTTTACCTGATTATTCATATACTACAGAAATTATTTTTGATAAGGAAGTTGAAGAAGCCAGGTATAAACTCAAGGGATCCAACAATACTGATAGGGCAGAAATGTATGATTCCTTGCAAATTAATTAATTACCCAAGTTAATTGATTAGGTTCAATTACACGCAATGACGTGGTAGCACAAACAAAACTAAATGTAGCAGAAATCAAATTTGACTTGGTGATTTGTTTATGAATGGGGAAAATATCCAAGGCAAAAACTCCATTGGGTGATTTTCAAGTTACCACTCTCAAGAATCCACTATTATCAATCACAAGCGGTTACAAGTATAAGAAATCTTATCAAACCCTTTGGCCCATCCCGAAATACCAACTTACAGTTGAACCCTTACTCCAATACCTAATTGGACTTGTACCTTAGTGGCAATCTTCCAGTTCAATGCACGAATCCCAGTACGTGACTAACCAATGATGTATGGATCCAAGTACGTGACTGACACTAGCAACTTGAAGAAGATGTTGGCTGTAAAATTCTTCAGCTCATCAACGATGAAGATCAAGAAGCTCCTTGGTTACAAAACCCAATGGCGCAAAGACGCATTCGCCTCTTTTTGAGAGAACAAGGCACTAGGTCACTTTCTACATGTAAGACGGCCTTTAAAATAATCCTTATATATGTCTAGGGTTGTGAGAAAAGAAACTCTATACAAATATACAAGCATGAGTCGAAAATCAGATTTGGAATTTCTGATTTCGTAAGTCTCGACAAAAACGGCTTGTGTCGAGCTTCTGTCAAGTTTCGACTTTAAATCTTGATAGAAGTCTTTCTGCTGAGATTTTTGTCGAGCTTTAATGAACAACTCTTCTTCACTTGTTTTTTGGTAAAATCTTCATGGCTTTTAACACTTGACTTGAACAACATGTTTCTTGAAGCCTTAAACTCATCCTAAATCTACCCAATTACAAGTAAAATGCATTTTGTCAAACGATTAACCAATTACATAAAATATGTCCATAACAATCTCCTCCTTTGGCAATTCGTGACAAAATCACAACAAAACAAATAATCATGAGAGAAGTCTCAAATCACTAAACTTATAACCACTTGTTGTATTACAAAGTAAATCTATCCCTACAACAAACTCTTGAAAAACTTTGCAAAAAGAGAGTTCATGGCAAGATAGACTTTCACAACCTATCTTTCTGAAACACTTAAACAAAACTCATCAAGGCATTATGTGTGAAACATAAATAAGGATTGTGTAAATAAAGAAACATGTGTATAAAGATAGAAAAGAAACATCACATGTAGAGGTAGGTGAAGAAAAACATACATCATTATCATATATGAAAATAAAGTACACTGTATGTAAATAAATGGTCACAAGACCGAAGGTACAGGAGGCTAATGTAATTAAAAGAAGGAAAAGTACACATAAACCTCACTATATCCCTTAATGCTATATACACTCCCCCTAACAAAATGTCCTATACTAACTGTCCTCCTAAGTACAAGATTACTCTTAAAAACCCAAAACTACTCCCCTTTTTTGTCACGAATGATAAAGGGCAAGTCACTGAGAGGTCATTATCTCGTCATCACTGGAAGAGTCAGCATCATCCTCATCATCAAGAGAGGCCTTCGGAGAAGGAGAGGGAGAAGGAGCAAGACTAGCCATGCGAGCCTGTCGACGAGCAATGTGTCCTACTCTAGTGTTCATTTGACACATCTCATCAATAAGAGTGTCCAAACGACCATTAAAGTCAGCATGCATCCGCTAAAGCTGCTCCATGATGGCCTCAAGGGTCACACCACCAGCCGCGAAGGAAGAGGGAGTGGAAGAGGACGGAGCCGAAGAGGGTGGAGTTGCAGGAGCTACAGGATCGATCGTCTCTACTTGTGGCCACTTCAACTGAAGTTGAGCCTCATTTTGCCGGATAGAACCAGTGCTGATGGCACCCATGATGGTGAAAAGAGGAAAGAGAGGAATATGAATGGAGAAGTGTTGAAGGGTCCACGTGATAGCCGAGGGAAAGATGAGCTTATCACGGGTAGTAGTGTCTTGATACACATCTATGATAGATGTGATGAAGTGAAAGGGAAAGTCGATGGTAAGATCCTCCATCAAAGAAAGAAGAAAATAAGCATAAGGCTCGATGATGGAGTTATAGTGAGACAATGGTGTGAGAGTGAATGTCATCACCATGTTAAGGAATCTTTGGCCTTTTACAAAACCCAAGCATGGGGTGTTGAGCTTACCACCCCAAACAGAAGGAGTCCCACAGAAAAGGGAGATGAGTTCGTCTATAGACATAGTCTAGAGACGATCACAGCCAGGGTAGTCAGGATGCACTACCCTAGGGACTCGTAGTACCTCAGCAACAAGATCCGGGGTTACTACAATACGTGTATCCTTGAACCGCATAGCGAACTGAGGCACAGAGGTATTGTTGTCATGTATGTTGGAGTAGAACTCTTGTATAAACATAACGAGACAATGCACGAGTCTCTCACATAGAGATTCCCATCCTTGAGTCCGAATGACATCGGGTCGCGTAGTGTCGGAGAAATCCAACAGAATGACCTGGCGTTCCAAATGAATGCCACATGCCTAAAAGTTCTCAAAGATGTCCCTCTTGGCCTTCTCATCAAGGAACCAGATGTGAGATGGAACAAAAGGAAGAGACGAAGAGGATGACCCAGAACCTTGAAGAGGGTTCTGTGCTAGAATGGATTTTCTCTGTTTGGGTGCCATAGAGAGGTTCTATTTGTGAGAGAGAGAGAGAGAGAGAGAGAGAGAGAGAGAGAGAGAGAGAACAGAAACATAATCGCAGACCATAAAAAGAGAAAAAGAGAAGCACTGCATGAAAAGTGCATGAACATGTGACTTGAAAAAATAAATGCATCATGGGGAACACCCAATCCAAACCTAACAGCACTCAACAATAGTAATCAATCACACACATCTAGAAAATGCATGAAACATTGTTATAAAACATGTAGAGTGTAATGCATGAGCATGTGATATCAATTTGACAAACCTGAACCCATTAATTTCACAAAACAAATCCCAAAAACCCCCCAAAAATATAGCAAAAACCCAAAACCTAGGTCTAAAATGCATGAATGCATGTAAAAGAAGGGATTTAGGATGCTTACCAAGTGATTTGAGCTTGATGTAGGCCAAAAATCACATGGGTGAGGAGATTTAAGTGTTAGAAAAGTGTTTCGATCGAGAGAGAGAAAATCTATCGAGGAATGAAAAATGAAATCGCGCCTCAACTTTAAATAGAAAACGCAGCTCGATGAATAGAGGTTTCTATCGAGAATTTGTTAAGCTTTAAATCTCAACAAAAAAGAATCTGTCGAGGTGCTATCGCTAATCTATCAACGGCAAAAGGAGTGTCTCGATGGATCGAGAATTTGTCAAGAATCTATCGAGCAGATAGAGAGCACAGAAATTTGGCTCGATGGATTGAAGAAGCTGTCGAGTAGGAACCCAAAAATCTCGATGGATCGAGAAGCTGTCGAGATTCTATCGAGAAGAAACCCAGAAATCTCGATGGATCGAGAAGTTGTCAAGATGCTATTGAGAAGGCAGAGAGCACAAGAAAATTCCTCGATGGATCAAGAATTTGTCAAGGATCTATCAAGAAAGGAGAAAGAAAAGCTCGATAGACAGGAATCTATCGATGAGCTGTTGAGCTTGAAGAAAAAGAAGTTTTTCAAGGAGGAAAAGCACAAAGAGATAAATGCAACAAGCAAGCTACTCAACCGAAGACCCTAAGCAACATATTGAACTCTTAAAATCTCTCTCAACATATATGCAAAACATACATAGATCCAAAAGCGCACACACACAGGTACACACTAAACGAGTCTAACCAATTTTATATTTAAAAAACGAGTTAAGACAATTTGGTGAGCACATATTAATACATGTATTCCTTGTGATGTCCAAATCACATTGTACCTGCACATGTATCAAAAGTAACAAAGAGTTTGCGTGTTGTATGTGAAACATAACAAGAGTGCATAAATGTCTTAGGTTATGATAATATGAGACTAGAGAAAAATTAACTACATACAATCATAACTGTTTGATGGTGACTATCACTTTCGAGGTATATCCTATAACTTGCACATCTCCTAGAAACTTGCTTACAATCATTTTAAAAACATTTTGATTCTTTTTGCTTTTATTTTCTTTGCATATTCTTCTTTTGAGCATGACATGCATGGGCATATAAAAGAAAGAAAAGAAAATACCCAATTATGTAAGCTTAAACATCCCAATTTTGCTATGCCGAAACATACAGATGTTATACATGATTGGCGGGCTTTAGTGGTGAGATAGTTATTTATGCCTTTCTTTTAGAATTTTCTAGTCCTTCCCTTCAAAAGGAGTGATATGAGTGTGAGATATAAGAGACAATCTTAATCGTACTCATCACAAACACGAGCCACAAAACTCACTTGCTTAGTTGTGCATTGAGATGCTCATCTAAGCTACAAGAGATACAAAGTCTAGAAAACTTTGTTTCAATGGCCATCCAAGGTACACAAGTACCAATGTACACAAACACACACTATTTTTGTATTTTTCTAATTTTTCATATTTTTTTAAAGTTTTATATAAAACAAAATAAAACTAAACTAAAAACAAACAGAAAAAACATGTTAAGATAAACACATAAAGCATAAAGAATAGACTAACTAAAAAACAACTAGAAAGCAAAACAAACAAGTTATGCATGAAAGAAAGAGTGAAAGTGACTAAATCACTTGGAGCCTTTTTTCCTTCCACACTTTGGATTTTGAGGAAGGACCTTTCCTTTGTGCGAACCTTTGATCCTGAGGGGAGGGGGAAGAATTGAATCCATTAAGGCTCGAAAGAAACATAATGACTTTAAGAAAGTCTCCCAGAGAAGCCAGAGAGAATGGAAATTGATTTTGGTTTCCTGATGAGAGCATACCATTGCTTTTTTGAGTGGCTAACCACTTATAGCTGTTTGGACGAGTATGCCCTGATGCTCTACAATGATGAAAAAAATGTGGCTTCTTTTGTTGAGACTTTTTATTATTGTCCTTCTTAAACCTAGGGTTCCTAGTCTCTTTCTTTTCAATCTTAGGGGTGCTCCAAGAATAGATTTTTCCTTTTCTATGTTCTCACTAGCTATTTTAGTTTTAGTGTCAACTTTCTCAGAAATATCATCATTAGCAGGTGAGACAAACACAATTTTACTAGAAGAGGCAATATTAGGAGATATAGAGAATTCATACCCCAATCCAGTCTTGTTAGAAGCAGATTTTTGAAAGCTCAGCATCTCATCTAGCTTTGCACTGGAAGTCCTCTCCAGTTGAGCTCTAACTTGGAACAGCTCCACTTCAAACTTTATCAAACTTTGTGGAGAGTTCTTCTCAATCAAGTTCCACATCGCTCGGCTTCTTGGTAGCCAGCCTATACAGTTTCTCATGCTTTTTTGAAACCTTGTATAATTTTGCATAGGTTGTATGGATGTCATCCTGCTCATACATATTTTCAAATTTTGACTCCACGAAGTCTTCTTCTTCATCAGCAACTTCTGTAATCCCTTCAGGAAGATTGACTGTAGCGGTGAAGGCATTTAGAATTCCCTCATCATCATTGTCATTAGACTCAGTTTTAGCTTTAGTGTCACTCAAGGTTGCAGCAAGTGTCTTGCTTTTTCCAGTAGCCTTGAGATATGTTGGGCATTCCTGTTTTATATGCCCAACCATGACAGCCAAAACACTTAGGACCAGAGGGAACGATGTATTGACCACCATCTTTAGAGTCTTTCTTCCCTTTGTTCTGACCCTTGGACTGAGACGTATTTCCTTACCATCGGTCCTTATCTAATTCTTTCATATTGGCATTCTTGATGAACTTCTTGAATTTCCTAGTGATGTAGGATTTCATCTTTGAATCCTCATCTTCAGATGATTAATCATTCTCATTACTTTTGGCCTTCAGTGCAACATTCTTTCCTTTGCTTGCTTTCCTGAGTCTTGTCAACCCTAGTTCATAGGTCTGCAAGTTTCCAATCAACTCTGTCAAAGGAATATAGTCAATATCTTTTGATTCTTCAATGGCAGTGATTTTGGCATGAAATCTTTCAGGCAGAGACCTTAGCACCTTTCTTACGACCTCGGATTCGGGAATAGTTTCCCCAAGATCAAAGGCTGAGTTAACTATGTCCTTGAGTTTGGTATAGAACTCATCAAATTACTCATCCTCCTCTATCTTGATCTATTCAAAACTTTTAGTAAGCCTTTGAAACTTGGAATCTTTAACGATCTTAGTTCCTTCATAGGTCGTCTGGAGAATGGTCCATGCTTCCTTTGCAGTTCAGTCAATGATATTTTCTTAAACTCCTCATTCTTGACGGCACTGAAAATGACGTTCAATGCTTTGCTATTGAAGTTTGCTGTTTTGATCTTTGCATCATCCCAATCAGCCGGCGCTTCCTTTGACTTAGTCCAGCCAATCTCCACAATTTGCCACACTTTCTAATCTAAAGACTGCAAGAAATCTCTCATGTGTACTTTCTAGTATGCATAGTTAATGCCATCAAATAAAGGAAGAATAATTAAAGACTATCCTTTATCCTCAATAGCAGGGGTCAATGGATCATACAGCAATGATTAAAACCTAATCAGAGTGTGCCTACTCTGATACCACTTGATAGAGAAAAAATGTATTGACTCCTTGCAAATTAATTAATTACCCAAGTTAATTAATTAGGTTCAAGCACATGCAATGGCGTGGTAGCACAAACAAAGCACCAACTAAACTAAATGCAGCAGAAATTAAATTTGACACAGTGATTTGTTTACAAATGGGGAAAACCTTCAAAGCAAAAATCTCACTAGGTGATTTTCAGGTCACCACTCCCAAGAATCCACTATTATCAATTACAAGCGGTTACAAGTATAAGGAATCTTACCAAACCCTTTGGCCTATCCCGAAATACCAACCTACAGTTGAACCCTTATCCCAATACCCAATTGGACTTGTACTATACTGGCAATCTTTCAGTTCAATGCACGAATCCTAGAATGTGACTAACCAATAATGCACGGATCAAAGTACGTGACTGACACTAGCAACTTGAAGAAGATGTTGGTTGCAAAGTTCATCAGTTCATCAACGATGAAGATCAGGAATCTCATTGGTTACAAAACCTAATGGCGCAAAGACGCAGTCGCTTCTTTTTGAGAGAACAAGGCACTAGGTCACTTTCTGCATGTGCAACGGCCTTTAAAATAATCCTTATATATGTTTACGGTTGTGAGAAAAAAAACCCTATACAAATATATAAGCATGAACTGAAAATCAGATCTAGAATTTCTGATTTCATAAGTCTTGACAGAAGCATCTTGTGTTAAGCTTCTGTTGAGCTTCGACTTTGAATCTCGATCGAAGTCTTTCTGTCGAGATTGTTATCGAGCTTTAATAAAAAGCTCTTCTTCACTTGTTTCTTGGTTAGATCTTCATAGTTTTAACACTTGACTTGAACATGTTTCTTGAAGTCTTAAACCTATCCTAGATCTACCCAATTACAAGTAAAATGCATTTTGTCAAAATATTAGCCAATTACATAAAATATGTCCCTAACAAATAGTATTTGCCAACATATTTTGACTTGCAAAGACAATAGCATGAAAAGAATTTGAAAGATGTTCAATTTAGGCAAAGATGTTCACGAGGGAAGTGAAGAAATTATTGAAAGGGGTGTTGTTCTTGTAAAACAGATAGAAAGAATAGAAGACAATGAGGTGAAATGGAAAATCTTGGAGGTGAGTTTGTGACTCACTTGTGGGCATTACTCTTTCATGCAGGCATACTCAAGCATGAGCCAGCTCTGGATGTGTGATTAATATTGCATTACTTCTTGTGTGTTTTCTCTTTGCAGCTGCATGCATGCATGCTTGTATGATATTGTGTGATTTCTCATACGCCCATTTCCATATGCGTTTGTATAATAGACGTGTGTCAGTGTGGTTGTATCTTAACGTGTTGTGTATTTGGTTTGAATAGTGTTTGATGTTCTTGTATTTCCTTTAATTTGTTTCTTTAATCTTGTCATTGCTTCCTTAACGTGTTTCAATGGTTTATCTTTTTACCGATTTCTTTAGAGAAAGATTTATGATAGTTAATTACTATTGTTGTGTGATTCAGTGGGTGGGCTACAGATAAAGACACCACCCAATCCTCAATTAGTAGTTTTAAATTAACACATGAAGTTTAATGTGGTTGCATCTCGTCTCGATGAGATGGTATGGCATGCAATTGGTAGAATTTTAATAAGTATGGACACAATATATTTTATTGGTAATTATAGGTTTATATTATAATAATTATGTAAATTTTACCTTCTAAATTAAATAAATGTGTATAACACTATAAGCATTTATTTAGTCTATAATGTGAATCTTATATTGGTCTATGTAAACTAACAATTTTTTCTTTCATAAAAAAGAAAAAAAAAAAAAAATTTCGTATAATTTTTAATTTTTTTTATCACTATTATTCATAATATAGTTTATTATGATTGGTGTACAATATATATATAGTGTTTGTGGTTGACCTATGGAAAAATTTGCACCGTTTCGTGACTATTGACCTTAGCTTGGATTTCTTCCTAAACAAGGCCTGTTACCAACCAAAACGGGTTACTATCTACGAACTTGTATATTACAAACTTATTTTATTTGATTCCCAACAGGAGTGCAAAATAAATGACGTATATAAATTACCTCAATTTTTATTTTCACTATTAGACTAATGGATCTCTTTAAAATTTTCTGGCAATTACCACTACAATAAACTTGAGTTTTTTCAACATGCATTTATCCACGGTCACTAAAAAAATGTTGATAAAAGCTTTAATTTTCTACGGTTATATTCCACTGTTGAGTAAAGGAAAGAAATTCACATACTTATTTCCACATTTAGCAGTATTGTTGAAATAAGTGTTAAAAAAAACATAAATAGGGAAAAATTTATTAACGGTTGGATGAATGCGGAAAAAAAAAATGAACTGTTTTATCCACGGGTTGGATGAACGTGGAAAAAATAAATGAAATGTTTTATCGACGGGTTGAATGAACGTAGAAAATATAAATGAAATATTGCTGAAAATGTTTAAAATAGAGAACACGGAGCTTATATCAAAGTTTTATACGATAGCTCTCTCTTTCTTGCGCCCTCTCTCTCGTAATCAAGAGCAAATTACCGAAGAGCGAAAAGCGAAGAGCTATATAGGTAAGTTCTGGAGCTCAATCGTTCAGTATTGTTGAATTCTTAGGGTTTTGCAGAATCTCACTCTCTCCGAGTCTTCAACATGAGCAAATCAGGCCAGCCTCCAGATCTGAAGAAGTAATTTCTCATTCTTTCTCTCTCATCTGCAATTTGTTCTAGGGTTTCAATTTCAACTTCATTGTTTTTACAAACTAGATTCTAATTTGTTTTTGAATTTTTGTTGTTTTTGCAAACAAATATATGGACAAGAAGCTCCAGAATACGTTCCTATTACCCTCCATGAATTAATGCTCTGCCTTGTATTTCTTTTTATTATTTATTTATTTTATATTTTGCAGTTTTTCTCTCTTTGATTTGTGAGAAAATTTAGGCAAATGAAGGAAAATAGGTTATCTTCTTAATTATTCATAGATATTGAATTAACCGAAATTTTTTTTAAAAAAAATCTTGCAGCTAAAGCTAATGTAGCTGTATAGTTGCAGAGTTGGAGCTAAAAATGCTTAATAGAGCTTACAACTTAGTATTCAAGCTTTTAGGTTCCTATTTTGTTCCTCACTGTTTTAATTTTTTTTTTTTTTAAACTGTAGCCATTGCATTCATAATAAGTTACTCTGATTTTATAGTTTCTTTGCGAAATATTGTAGTGAAACCATGACTATTTTTAAAAGGGGAGAAGAGGGTTCAAATAATTCCCCTTAACTAATCTGCGGAAAAGAGGGTTCAAATCCTCCCTTTGTAAACTAGTTTGGGCTGCATCAATGTATCATGTTTGGATTCAGAGAAATGCTACAATGTTTAATGGAAGAATCTTGTTAGAGGAGGCTCTAATGCAACAAATCAAAAATTATGTGAGGTTGTGTGCAGGTAGTTGCAAAGCAGTGACCATTTCGCATTGTTATAGGGTCTTATGTAGTAAGTGGAACATTTCTTTCTCTGTTTTGAGTGCTA
Source organism: Castanea sativa (assembly GCF_040712315.1). Lineage (NCBI taxonomy): Eukaryota > Viridiplantae > Streptophyta > Magnoliopsida > Fagales > Fagaceae > Castanea > Castanea sativa. Next base: position 70,283,892 of record NC_134017.1, read on the forward strand.
GAACAGGTTAAGGGTTGGTGTTTGACTTCTGACCCTGTGCTGTTGGAGTCTCAGGTTTCCCCTAATGAAAATTGGTGTTTTTATTTCTAGTTTGATTTATTGATCAATAATATCACATATTCATTAGAAAAACTAAGGGTGGAAACATCATCAAGGTGAAAAATGAACTTCTTATTCTGTTTTTCATTCATTTTTTGCAGGAAACTCGTGGAACCTATGGTATTTCCAACATCTACACATTTAACAACAAGAATTATAGCTTGCTACAACTAGGTTTGATTATCAAAACATTATTTTCTCCATTTCATGTTCTTTTTTGTCTATAACTTACTTTGCTGTACCATGTTGTTCATCATTGCTTTGATGAACAACAAGGTATGCTTTGTTTCTTCTTTGGGAACAATGTAGGGAAAACTTGACCTTAAATAACTTTTTTGTAATTTATTATAACTGCTTTGTGAAGTATAAGCTGCATGTTAAGTCATGATAATATTCATCGGCACCATTTGAATTTTTGTTGTATATTATAACTGATATAAATTATGAGGTCAAGATTTGGTTATTAGTAATTATTGGAAAGGATTTTCCTGTGACATTGTTTTCTTTATTGGTGTCCCCTTTACCTTTCCCCCACATCACATCAATGTATGCCTTCTTGGTTATATAGGAAAATGTGGTAGAAAATGGAAGTTTCCTACATAACAATTCACTGTCATATTTGACATATTTGCATTTCCTGTGTTCTCTAATTCAACTGACATGGAATGGATGATGAAACTCCAACCATCCATTTTTGTTGCGATGAAATGAAAGTGCCCCATGATAACATGTTTCATCCATATTGCAGTAGTTACCTATTCAATGGATAATAATGACCAAATCATGATTGCCAATGAGTTTTAGCTCAAGGGGTACCTGTCCCATAAAAAATGGTGGAGGGTAAGAGCCCTACTTGTCCAATACATTAGCACAGTGGTTAGCTTTCCTAAATACATGATGGTTTTCAATTGGGAGTAGTAAGTTCCTAAAATCAAAGTGTAAGGAATCCATTAATAGGTTAGTGGCATTGTTATTTGTTAGCTAGCTAATTAGTCATTTTGCATCAAGCTCTATGTTAAAGTCACTGGAAGTCCTTGATTTTAGTCTCAATCAAGGGTCCTTTGTTCCCTCTAGTCAACTAGCATTGGGCCTATATATATTGTCCATCTATGTACAGAAATACACACGCAGCAATATACAAATTAAGTATTCATACACGTCTGTTCTCTCTCTCTTTCAATAGTTTCCTATATTATTTCCTTTCCTCTGCACCGTAAAGCATTATTCTTGTATTTTGACCACGCCATTGTCAATGTTTTATGGCTTGTAGTATTTTGCTCTCTTTGGTAGTTGCCTTTCTAATTTTAGAGAATTTGTACTTAATTGTTCAATAGTTTTATTTGGTCTGTAATCACTTCAACTTAAGACAAGTTTTTGCCTTTTTATAGCTATTTAAAACATTTCTTTAGTTGTAGCTAGCAAATAAAGAACCAACTGGTTTATTCCTGCTTGGGTTAAGGTCACCAATGCATATAAATGAGGCAAGCACAAAGCAATAGATATTGTAGAATAAAAGAAATAGCGAGGAGGAATAAAGAAAATTTTTGGGTATGGGTTTTCTTTTTCTTTGAGTTAATGTAAACTTAAATTCTGTCATTTTCTTTTGGTTTTCTTTTCCTTTTTCTTTATTTGTTTCCTTGCTCCATTATTTTCCTGCAGAGGTTCCTTAGGGAAGCTTGGCAAGTTTTAAACCTTATCATCTTGATCATAGCTGCTGTATTGTCATTGGCACTTGGAATTAAAGCAGAGGTGTGTTTGGTGTTTTTTATATAGATCATTTTCATCGTAAGGAGTGTCAATTCATGGCATTTGTTTTTTGAACCATCCTTATATAGGTTCTAGGTTGTTGTGATTTATATTTCATATCAAGTGGAGTATATGACCGTGTCTATAAGCAAAGAAAAGTCAGGTTGATCTAAGATAAATTATTCTCCTGAAACCTTGCTATTTTATTGAGCCAATTTGACTTCATTTATCAATATTTGTAGTGCACTGATTCTTTTGCCCCATTATCTTGCTCATTGTGTGTGAAGTCTGATCTATTGTGTTATTTTTATTAAGTAACTTGCTCATTTTGTGTGAAGTTTTATCTATTATGGTAGTTAAACAATAAACTGTGGAGGTTTATTGTATTATGTATTGAGCTTGATTAATATCTTCTTTTTGTATTGTCTTTGGCTTATCTTAATTTCGTACACCCTACATGTTTGGTGTGAATTAATTAGGGGCTACAAAACAGTTTTTTAGTACAATTTACTTCGAAGCCGTATTTCAGATTCTGATGAACTAGGATAAGCCATTTGAGCCAGCTCAATTTGATAGTTCTTCCTAACTTTAGCAATTAGGTTAGTTTCTTAATCATTTAACATTCATAAATTTATTCATTTGCTGTTGAATTTGATGATGATACTAGAATTGTAAATAAATTGGTCCATGAAAGAATCATCCTTAAATTGTGTTGGATATCTCAATCAAAAAGCATGTGTTATTGGTGTTTGGTCTGTCCATACTCTTAATTTCAATTATTTACCTTTAGGCCTTGACTTTTTGATCCACACAGTTAATAAAATTTAGGTAGCTCCTCACTTAAGTCCTACCCAATTTTATGTGGTTTACAGGTTGTCCTTGATGCACACAACGGTGTAATATCTACAATGAAACTTGGAGCAGATTAGGTGGATATGCACTTGTTATGGAAGGAGGGATGGGGTGTCCTCTACGGGAAAGTGCATGAAGAAATGATGCATCATCTTTTTTTTAATGATACTAGCTTTGGTCATGGGCCTGGCCTTCTTGTTGGGAAGTGGCACTTCGCCATATATCTGTTACTTGAGGATGATTGATGGAGCACAATGGTTTTCAATTTTTTGTTTTTTTTACTTTCAATTAGCCATTTTGAAAACTTGGAACTATTTGAATGCTTGAAAATTAGACTGGTTTTCAGTTTTTATTTAAGAATGGAGTTTAATTTGGAATTGCACAACTGTGTTTATGTTTATATTTTGAATCAGGTTATTAAATTTTGATCATGTGAAGGGCTGCATCCAAATTTGTTTATTTATTTATTAAAAAAAAAAATTATTTCAACGGTTTCAAACTGTTGAAATATATCTCAAGATAACATATGTTTCGATGGTTTTTAATAATATTTCGACGTTTAATAACTATTGATAAAAGTGAACCACATTTTTCGATGGTCACATAGGCTGGAACACGCTTTTTCAAAAAAAAAAAAAAAAATACAAACGCAGTATCCAAACGAATACTAAGACTAAAAATATTGTAGCATTGTAAGGAAGATGAAAAATGGAATTTAAGTCCATTTGTTTCATAAGTAAATATGTCTCTCAGCACATAAATTGGGAAGCTATTCCAAGTTACATGTTGAGAGTTCATGTTGACCTCTTTTTCCTCTTGTCAATGGAAGGATAATAAACAAGCTTTTGATTAGTGGCGGAGTTAGGAATTTATCTTTAAAGGGGTTACGTGTAATTTTTTTTTTTTTATGAAATGTAAAATAGTAATTTGCAATTTTTTTTTTTGCGCCTTTTCTTTTTGCTTGAAAGACCCTAATATATTGTTAAGTGAACCAAATTATGGACCAAAGTTTAATTTTATTGGGCATAAAAAAAAAAAAAAAAAAAACTTAAAGTGGTCACAAATCTTTTTTTAAAGGTAGATAATGTTTATTATTAGGTATGGGGCTAAAATGATATGGTTATTTAAAAATTTTCAAATTTTTAAAAATTTTTCCAGAAAAAAAAAAATTCAAACTGAGTAACTAACCGTTCATAGTTCTAGAGAGGATAAACGACATTTCTGTTATTATAGTTCTAGAAAATTAGTATAAAAATAAAGAATAGTAATTTTCCAAAATTTTTTAAGAGATACTTTAGTCTAATGATGAAACTAAAAATGGGAGTTGATGTAATTTATATATATATATATATATATATATATATATATATATATATATATATTATTCTTTACTCATTGGAGAATCAAATACAATAACTTTGCAATCAACAAATACATAATAACCAGACGAATGAACAATAGCTCAACTGACATTTTGTTCTTCTTTGAGATTCACTTGGTGGAAGGGTGATAATAACCGTTATTAATTAGCATATTATGATTTAAAATGTTTGTTCTTAGAGTAATTCTAGTATCACATAGAAAGTCACAATTTTTACCATAATTATTCTCCATGGTAAACAATGATTGATTACTTGTTTCTTATCATATAAACCCACCATTTTTCTCCATTACTCACCATCTATAATATAAACAGTTGTAGTAAAAATTGTACATTTTTTTATAGTACTAGATTTTTTGTTGCTCAGTAATAGGACTTATTTTATAAGAAGAGATTCGAGCTAGTGCTAATAGCCAGGGAAAGGTGAAAAATTGGCAAAATTCTACCAATTGCCGTCCTCCCATCAAGGACACAACCACACTAAACTTAAAAACATTCATATCATGCTTAATAAGTTTAGAGTTATATAAAATTTTACTACTGTATGAGTAAAGTTTTAATTTGTAGGTAAAAAATTATGTTAGTAATGAGCCCAAATAAAAATAAAGAAAAAACTTACTATCTCAATTATTGTGAAAAATATTGTAACAATATTACATATACAACCATTCTTATACCAAATTTCATAACCTGCCAACTTATATGATTATTAGTATTTAACAATGAGTGGTGGGTTCATATGGGCAAAAATTGTCCACCATTCATAGTTACACAAAAAAAAAAAAAAGAAAAAAAAAAAAAAAGAAGAAAAAGAAGCAAATAGTGATATTAGGTGTGCAATTGGGTGTATCTTTAGAAATACAAATAATTGTGCCTATTGCATTAATTATTCGTTTCAAAGTAGGGTTTTTTTTTTCTTTTTCCCCCAAATTTAGTCTAAAAATCCCACTAGCTAAGGCTGAGGTTGGTGTCTTATTCATAACCCACCTACTGAGGGTGAATTAGGCTACATCTTTTTATTTTTTACCTTTTGTCAGTTTTAATTCAAATAATTTAACTTCAAATTTATTTTTTGAAAATAAGATTAATTATCTTTTAGCTTTTTATCACATATTTAATATAAAATTTACCAAAAAATATTTTCCTGATTTAGAGTACATTTGGATTTGCTTTGCTTATTTAAATGTACTCTAAATCAGGAAAATAGTAAATATCTTCTCTACATAAATCGGAAAACAGATACTCTAATGAATTTGAAACACGTTAAGCAATGCCAAGGTTACAGAAATCAAATCAAAGGAAATAACAGAAGATCAAACACTGATCAAACCAAATATGCAACACACGTTACAATACAACCGCAGTGACACCTTTTTTTCTTCTTTTTTTTTTTTATGAGGGCGCACATCTATCTATTCTACATACTCTGGAATGGAGATGCATGAGAAATCACACGACATCATACAATCATAAGGAAAACACATAGGGACAAATGCATTAGTCAAACATCTTGAGCTGAATCTCGCTTGAGAATACCAGCATGAGAGAGTAATGCCCACAAGTGAGTGACAAACTCTCCTCCCAAGGCTAGGTGCTCTGCATGGGCAGTTTCATCATCAGAGGGAGCCACAAACAACATCATCTCTGCCCATAATTCAGCCAAAATTTTCCATCTCAGCTCATTGTTTTTTATTGTTTCTATCAGATACTTCGCAAGTTTAGCACCCTTCACAATAATTTCTTGTTTTCCATCCTGTTGGCCTAAAGTCAACATCTTTTCGGAAATTCTTTTCTTGCGATCATCATCTTTGCATAAATTAAACATCTTTTGGCAAATACTTTTCTCGCATCCCTTGAGTTTCTCCCTGGCTTCAACAACTACATGATCAAAAATAAATTCTGTAATATACGGATGATCAGGTAAAAGTCTTGGAGCAAAAGCCACCAAATAGGCACAGTATTTAGACAACTTCGTTGCCACAATGAAGTCTTCGCATTCCCTTTGTTGGTTGACCTGTTCCCTTGTGACAATTACTTGTGATGATAAATTGAGCTCGCAAAGACTGGTGGCTATATGCCAGACCATGATAACATGCGTCTGTGTCTCAAGTCCACATGCCCAAGAGAGTTCATTCTCAACACCGTTTCTCTGCAGAGAAGCTACCCCATTTGTCAGTCGCTGCTCATTGGTCTTCAGAGAGTGAATAATTGCTTTCTTCACTCCCATCGGCAATTTGACGTGAGCACTGAGTTTTAGACCATTTCTCGGCTTATCTATATAAGGAGAAGTCCAACGATTGTAGAGCAATATGGAAGGGTTATGACTAAAAGATTCAAGAAGAGAATATTGGCTAAGTTTTCTATCCCAAGGTTTAAACGATTTCCTATGACATATAACTCCTATGATTTTCTCCATGTTTTTATTATGCCACAAGGGTTTTTTAACATAATAGCAAAGCCACTGTACCTTAGCCCAATCGGAGAAGTTGACAACATAAAGTTGCACAATTTCCATGCAAAATATAGCGACTAAAACTACACCTGTGAGAAGAGCATCAAGGTTATGTCCATTTGGTGTTAGGAGGTGCACATCCTGAGAATCTTCGTTGGTTTCTTTGTAGCTGTTTAGAGTGGGAACCACAACCCAACAACCAATTATGACAATAATGAACTCAAAATTTCTTAATAATGGAAACCCCTTGGCAAATAAGACGGGATATTTTGTGTAAAAGAGATCATAAAGAAATCCGAGCTCCTACTCAATTACTCTGAATGCTCTCTCATGATCACCTTCTTTGGAAAGAAGCCCATCTCGAACAAACTTCCATGTCTTACGCTGGGAGCTTTCGGGGAAGGAATATTTTGCAAATCTACGACAGAGAAGCCTATACAATGCATAGGAAAGGCAGATATCTTTGAGTCGCCCGTCTGGATCTCCGGTGGAGCTTAAGAGTCTCCCTTCGCATTGCCAGATCATATCAATGGTAATGACTTCATGATCATCTGTCGTCTCAAACTGCATATGGTAGCGTGGTGCTTTAACTTTCACCTTTCTCTTCTTTTCGCCTTTCACCAAATACTTGTAGCCTTTCATGCAAGTAGGGTCTTCTTCATCGCCTTCTTTGTTGCTCTCATCTTCCATGAAGTCTGCAACCAGTTTGGTGTTTCTCACCACACCATATGATTTGCTTCCTAACTCCAAAGCTTCGGCTCTGCTTCCTGTCCTTCTCAAAGACAAGAAATAGAGGAGATAGAGTGGAATCATAAATTTGAGTTCGTGAGTATGCGCACCTATCAGCCAGCCCAGCCAAAAATACAGGACAAAAAGTTCCAAGTTATATCTCTTCCGATTCTCACTGTCTTCAAGGCTGTAGGCAGAGATGCAATCAGCGCTTCCAAGAAAAATAATCAAAAACGTCCCCCAAACAGAAAACAATTCATTAGGGAATGTTGCTGACTTCATCAGGCCCATGGTGTAGTTTATCAGGTACGTAGACAAAAGATAACATGCCCATATCAAATATTTGAGCTTCAAACTGTGGCTTCGACGCCTCCATGATCCGAAGACTGTAAGAAAGGCTATCAGGAGCGTTGCCAAAAGGACATATGATTCAATATACAATAGCGTTTCCCCACGTTTTTCATATGCCATAGGCGGAGGTGCTTCTGCAGGGCTGTAGGCGGAGATGCAATCAGCGCTTCCAAGAAACACAATAACGTCGCCCAAATAGAAAACAATTCATGACGGATTGCTATTGACTTCATCAGGCTCATGATGTAGTTTATCAGGTACGTAGACAAAAGATAAGATGCCCAAATCGAATATTTGAGCTTCAAACTGTGGCTTCGACGCCTCCATGATCCGAAGACTGTAAGAAAGGCTACTAGGAGCGTTGTCAAAAGGACATATAATTCAACATACAAGACCGTTTCCACAGGTTTTTCACATGCCATTTTGTTCCAGTACGCTCCTAATTCCAAAATATATGAATGGATACTTGTAGAAGCCCTATATTCTTAAATTTGCCCTATTTTCTTCAAGAGACAAGAGGGGGAAATAGTGGGAAGAAAAATGACCTTTCAAGATAGCCACAACTCTATAGAGTAGCCAGAGTTCCATCAACTAAAAATGGAAAATAGAAGTATAAACAGTAATCAGGAAAACAAAGATGAAGAGCTAAAGGAGAAAAGAGAGGAAAAGGAACGGAGATTAAGTCTAGTATGAAGTCTGAAGTGAAGAGATCGTGGTGTAGTAGAAATTTGGTGGGGGGAATGAGGGGGGTTTAATAAGAGAGGAGACTGGACAGAGTTTTTTTTTTTTGGCCATATTTGTGGGATTGAGATCCATGCAATACCTAGGGTAGGTATTGCACGGTGTACAATTCTATTAATCTAGATCGTCGATTTAATCTAATGCTTATAAAGTTGACAGCTCATACAAGACACCCTGGCGATCCGCATGATTCACTTTTGCCTTTCCCTTCTATATTCTTTTGTCTTCAGTTTGTCCAAATTTCAGAAAGAAACACACACACACACTCTCTCTCTCTCTCTTGGTCTTACCGATCTTTCTCTAGCACACAAATGGCCGAATCTCCATCACTGCTGCTAGCCACCGAGTCCCACATCACCACCACCGGCGGTGCTTTCCGATGTAACCCTCTCCTCTCTTAAGGTTCTCTCATCTCACTCTTTAGCTCTCTGCTCTTCCTTTCTTTGTTTTCTGGCCAAGCTTCTCCTTGCACCGACACTACTTGTGACCTTTTTCATTATATGTCCTTTTGATGCATATTGATTTTTCTTTCCAATTAGTTTTTTTTTTTTTTTTTTTTTAATTTTTATATAAAAATCATTCTTACCCTAAGACCTAAGTTATCTTTGCAAATGGACCTTACTTTTATTGCTATCTTGTTGTTGGTGAGGGAAAATTTTTATAGATTTCTAGCTACATATGATTTGATTGTCCCCTTTACCACTCAGAAATGCTTAGGTACTTTTTTTTTTTTTATTTCTTTCTTCCATTTTCCTTGATTTCTTTGTCAAAGATCATCCCTTCTAATTGCAATTTAACCATTTGGTTTGGGATTAAAATTTTGTAGAACCTTTGGTCAGGAAGCATAGAAACAATGAATTTAACCTTTGGTTTTGTTTTGTTAAGCTTCAACTATTATCCATTCCTAAATCAATCATGTAGGGAAACAAATAAATTAAAAATCAGAATTTAGACAGGGATGAGAAGTTGTTACTATTGTGGTTTTGGTTGGGAAATTGGCAGTACCTCATTGTTATGTTTTATTTTAATGTTGATTTTGAAAATGCACAGAAGATGTTTGTGAAAATACGTGTTAGAAAAATTGAAATGATGTTAAGCTATTTCTATCTATGCATGATGTGCAGTCTTGAGGAAGATCCATTAAATAGAGAAATACATCAGACTACTCTCCAAATTGGCTGATTTCCTTCACTTCCAAGAATGCTTGGCCTGTTTTACAATCAATTGATGCAAGAGAGAAGTAGACAAGAAAATAATTTAATTCAAAATAAACAAAATTTTATTAAAATGTGCACTTTGATCTTAATAACAAGAGTTCCATTGAGATATTCTCATTGATTACAAGGTCATAATAATTTGATTACATGATAGTTAACAATAAATAATTTTCCACCATCATAATTCATAATTCTCACATAAGGGGAGAAAAAGTCTAGATTAATAAGGGGAGAAAAAGTCTTGCATGCTTCAAGTCTCCAACCCCAGTTGCAATTTCTAATACAAATCGTGCAATTTTTGCTATGAATTTTGACTTTGTCATTTCTGACACCTGCTTTTGCTCAAAACTGTCTGTAGGCTTAAGCCAGAGCTCTCTTCAACATAGAGAGCAATTAGAACTCAAGAACACTTGTAGCAAGAAACAACATATCTCAGTTTGAGTTGAATCAACCACAAAATAGTAGACTCAAAGGCATCATTTTTTAGCAGTTTACATTGTAAAGATTGCAGGCACAAAATTGTTTCAAACCAAATGGGGAGCAAAATCCAAATGAAGCACAAAAATCAGTCCAAGAAAATCCCATATTCTTTAATAAACTAAGCAAAAAGATGTCATCGTGTAAATAATTATTCAGCTTGAATACACAACCAAAAGCATCTTTCCACATCATTTTTTTTTACAACAAATGAAAGAAATTATCAAATTAAACATAAACTAACTACTAAAAAAGGTATTGCATCAACAAAATTATCTTTATTTGACAATAAGCAACTGTAAAGAACAAAACATAATAACTAAACAAAGAAGAAATGAAAGAGCAGAATCCCACCTCAATTAAAGCAAACCAAACCCAAATAGCAAAATTCAGAATCTTAATCCCACAAGAATCTAGAGACTTAGTAATATAAACTATAAAAAGAACAATCAGTAAACACACAATAAGATAGAGGCAAGAAATTAGAGTTAGAACCTATGAAGCACGGGTGCGTTTCGGGATTCGGGTGCGGGTGCGGGTGCGGGTGCGGGTGCGGGAGCGGGAGCGGGTGCGGGACTCGGCAATTTTTGAAAAAGTAGGGTGCGGGTGCGGCGATTAAAAAATTATTAAAAATATTTTTATTTATATTTTTAATATATTGCTAAACATACTTTTTTCACATTATATAAATATATACCAAATTTAAGAGTAATAATAAATAATAACTAGAATACAGAGAATGGGAGGGGCTGGGTCTTGGTTTTTTTCCAAATGGTGCATTTGTACCGTTTTTTTCTTTTTTTTTGAATTTCGGCCATACACACCTGTTATTGTTTTTTTTTTGAATTTCAGCCGGTATCAATTTTCAACCGATACCGACCGATTCGGGTCGAATCGGCGCAAATCGGCCCGATTTTGCGTGCGTCGGCCCGAATCGACGTCATATCGGCGTGAATCACAACGAAAATATTAATTTTTTAATGCCCGACGTGGCACAGATGCGCAAGCAGAGGTGTCGCCTGCGTGTCCCCGCGTCGGGCAGCGTCGGATGCGGGTGCGGCGTTTGGAACGCCGCACCCGTGCTTCCCAGGTTAGAACCAAGTCTTTAAGAGGGGTCTACAAAACCAAAACAACCTGTTAAATTGTCAGCACTTCTCATTCAATCAATGCACATTAGGCCACGCCAAAAACCCCCCAATTTTCAAACCCAAGAAAAATTATCAAGCTTTAGACTCAACAAGAAATCTCAGCCATCAAACTAACAAAATTGAAACAAAATGAGACCCAAATTTGGTCATCTCTAAAAAGCAAATAAAAAGAGAAATAAAAAAATAAATATAAGAGAAAAGACAATAGAGAGAAAGAAAGGGGGCCAGCGATGATAGCACCACCAACAGCGGTGGTGTGGGTGCAATGAGAAGCTCTGTCACTACTAGGCTTTAGAAAATAAGAAAACAGAGAGAGAAAGAGCTAGAGAGTGAGATGAGAGAATCTTAAGAAAGGAGAGGGTCACATCAGAAAGCACCGCCGGTCGTGGTGATGTGGGACTCGGTGGCTAGCAGCAGTGATGGAGATTCGGTCATGGGTGTGCCAAAGAAAGATCAAGGATAAGACCGTTAGAAAGGGAGAGTGTTTCTTTCTGAAATTTGGAGAAACTGAAGACAAAAGAATAGAGAAGGGAAATGCAAAAGTGAATCACGCGGATCGCCAGGTTGTCTATTATGAGGTGTCAAATTTATAAGCATTAGATCAAATTGATGGTCTAGATTAATAGAATTGCACACCGTGCAATACCCTAAGTATTGGACCGAATCTCAATCCATATTTGTGTGATAAGACTAGTACTGTGAAAGTGACCTATGCCTTATCAAAAAAAAACAAAAAAGAAAGTGACCATAGCCTTATAAAAAATTTATAAAAAAAGAAATAAAAAAAAGTGACATGCCAGATGAGGAATAGAGGATGGAGCTACCGACAAAATATCAAAACAATATTTTGAGGGACCGTACTTTGGTTTTTTGCTATCAGGAGTCAAGACGGAGGTCCTAAGTTCGAATTTTGTAAAAAGAAGTGTTTGGAAAATAACTTAATACTCTCGGTTTATATTTTCACATACCCAAGCCAAATGGTAGGGTCTCATTATAATTACACTCAGATAGAAGATGTCGACTCAAATCGCCCCGTATCCATTTATGTTTAGCAATAAAAGGTTAGAAAATTTTCACAAAATATCAAAACAATTTCTAACAAAGGTTAATTGTATAGTTTTAAAAACTGACACAATCAAAAAGTCAGAATATGGAGTGGTTATTGGTTTTATGGTCCAACCGAGATTCGACTGGTGGTCAAACTGGTGATGTCATAAATAATTAATTAATAGTTATAAAATTATAAAAATAAATATATAATTTTATAAATAGTCATTATAACTAAAAATAAATAAATAATAGTAAAAAAATTAAACATTAACTGACCAACTTTTGGACACCACTTAACAAAATTCAACCAAAACAAAACAACAACAAAAAAAAGGGAGAGGGGGGAGGGGGGGGGGGGGGGTAACCACTACAAAGCATTTTAGTTATTTTTAATTTTTCAAATAACAAAACGTAAGTGCACCAATGGTAACGATATCATTGCCCACTTGATATATTTTTTTTCCCCAAGGCACATATCCTACACTTATATCCCACCCACCACACATTTTGTTCAAACATCCAACAACAGTTCTGTACTTAGTTTCCTTCCTATCTAATTTTTTGCTAAATTTTCCCAAAAAGAAACATAAAATGTGACCCATAAATAGTGCTAGTGAATGAAATTATAATTGCTACCTGTACTCATTCTAAAATAATCTTCCAAGCTATATCTCCTTGTTAAAAGTGCTAGTGAGTGAAATTATGGTAGTTAGAAAACCCATCATTACAATTTGCTTTCTATGCCAGGAGAGCTTAAACTAGACTGCGTATAATAAAAAATTGCTAGTTTACTCAAGAAAAATTAAATATGCAAGTTTAGATACCTTTTGATAGTTGTCATTTATCACTTATTAAATATTTTCTTAGCTCCCCCTCAAAAAAAAAAAAAAAAAAACATTCTTAGCTTGTAAATTGAACATTTTCTTAAACGCGATGGTGATAAGGGTGAAATCTCCTTTAAAACGTTTGCTCATGAGCTATGGTCAAACATAGGATGAGTAAGATGTCATGAAATCATCATCAAAAATATTATAAGGGCGCTAATATTGTTTTTATTTTTTTTGTATTTTGATATATCATTTAGGTAATTCTACCATAACCCCCATTTTTTGGGGGTACAGTACTCGCTAATAGGAAACTTGTTATATTAGGTTACCAAATCCTCACATTTGACAATTTCATCCTCACATTGTGCAGTTCCAACATCACGTGTGACAGTTCTTTTGTTACATTTAGTGGTTTCCTTACTTTTTTCTCACATTTGACAGTTTCATCATTACATTGTGCAGTTTCAACATCACATGTGACAGTTCTTTTGTCACGTTTGGTGGTTCCCTTACTTTTTTCTCACATTTAACAGTTTTATCATCACATTGTGCAGTTCCAACATCACATATGACAGTTCTTTTGTCACATTTAGTGGTTCCCTTACTTTTTTTTCTCACATTTGACAATTTCATCCTCATATTGTGCAGTTCTAACATCACATATGACTGTTTTTTGTCACATTTGGTGGTTCCCTTATCTTTTCTCACATTTGATGATTCCATTGTCACATTTGACAATATTTTTGTCACATTTGGTGGTTCCCTTAAATTTTTTTTTCTTTCACATTTGATGTTTCCATCCTCACATTGTACAGTACCAACATCACATGTGACTATACTTTTGTCACATTTAGTGGTTCTTTTATTTGTTTTCTTACATTTGATGATTCAATTTCACATTAGACAGCACTGACATCACATCTGATTGTACTTTTATCACATTTGGTGGTACTCTACTTTTTTCCTTACATTTGACAGTTCCATTGTCATATTAGATAGTACTAACATTACTTTGACCGTACTTTTGTCATATTTGGTGGTACCATTAGTTTTTTCTCACATTTGACAATTCTATCGTCACACTAGGCAATGACAATATCACATTTGACCATTCTTTTGTCACATTCGGTTGGACTATTATTTTCTTTTTTTACATTTGACAGTTCCATCGTCACATTGGACAGCACTAATATCATATGTGACTGAAATGACTGAAATAACCTTGTAACCTAAAAAGTGACTGAAAGACCCTTAGAACCTAAAAAACAACCATAATGCACCTGAAACCTAAAAAATGATCGAAATACCCATAGAACCTTAAAAATTACCAAAATAACTTTAAAACCTAAAAAATGATCGAAACACCCTTAGAACCTAAAAAATGACTAAAATGACATTGTAACCTAACAATTGACCGTAGTAATGCCTCCGAAGCCTAAAAATGACCAAAAGACTCCTAAAATCTAAAAAATGACCAAATTACATTTAGAACCAAAAAGATAATCAAAAGACCCTTGAAATCTAGCAAATGACCAAAATACCCCCTAAAACCTTTATTTGCAAGACCGAATGACAATAAAATTTTATATAACCACTCTACTTACTTTTCTTCCCCCTAAAAGTCTCAGCGGAACTTATAAAATTTTCTTTTGTTATTAAGTTGTTGTATTTTGTTGTATACTTGTTGGAATTTAAAATATGATTAGTTATCTAAAAAAAACTATGTAGTATACACACACACACACACACACATGCATGCATGCATGTATTTGTGGGAGGTTTGTCTTAACTAATATATTTAGTAGTTAATACCACAATTTAGTGCCCTAGTGTTGACCTAAACCTTAAGATTTTGTAACCTAAATGACCTAAATGATCCTGAAACCTCAAAATGACCGAAATGATCTTGTAACATAAAAAATAACTAAAGTACCCTTAGAACCTAAAAAATGACAATAGTGCACTTGAAACCTAAAAAAATTACCAAAATACCCATAGAACCTTGAAAATGACTGAAATGACCTTGAAACATAAAAAATGACTAAAATGACCTTGTAACCTAAAAAGTGACTGAAATACCCTTAGGACCTAAAAAATGATATTAATGCACTTGAAACCTAGAAAATTACTGAAATACCCTCGAAACCTATGATAGGCCAAAAATGTATTGATCCTTTGTGATGAATTAACCAATTAATTAGCCAAGTGAATTAATTAAGTTCAATTACATGCAATGAGTGTGGCAGCACAAAAAAAATCACTAAATAACTAAATATGCAGCGGAAATTAAATGATACACTGATTTGATTACGAATGGGGAAAACCTACACAGCAAAAACCTCATCAGGTGATTTTAAGGTCACCACTCTTGAGAATCCACTATTATCAAAACAAGCGGTTACAAGTAAAGAATCCCAGTACCTTATACCAACCTACAATTGAACCTTTACCATAATACTCAATTGGACTTGTTTTGTAGTGACAATCTCTCCTTGTATTGCATGGTTCTCAGTACGTGACTAACCAATAGATGCACAGATCTCAGTACGCGACTTAATCACCAACTTGAGAAGAATGTTGGCTACAAAGTTCTTCTGTTCTTCAACAAATGAAGATCACAAAGTTGCTTGGTCACAAAACCCTACAGTGTACAAACACAGCAGCTTCTTCAAGAACTAGGGCAAACTAGGTTTCCGGTTACACTTGTGGAATTATGATCTTGTGCAATTGTGCTCTTGGCTGTGTAACCTGATACGACCCTTAAAATAAACCTTATATATGTTTAGGGTTGTGAGAAAAGAAAACCCAAACACATACTCACAGATTGGATGAAAAACAGTCCTGAAAAACTGAGTTTCATAAATCGCGATAGATAGCCGTCTATCGAGCTAGCTGTCGAGCCACGAGCTTCAGCAGTTTTTAAACCTTGATAGATACTAGGTGTCGAGATTTAAAATCTAGCACTTTCTCACTTGATTCTTGGACAGACTTGCATAGTTTTAACACTTGAACTTGAAACCTTGTTTCTTGAAGTATTAAACACGTCCTAGTTCTATCCAAATACAAGTAAAGTGTTTGTCAAAGGATTAGCCAATATATAGAATGTTGACATATGTTCCTAACATCCAATCACATATGTCCTAACAATCTTCCCTTTTGACAATCCATGGCAAAACCACAACAAACAAATGAACATATGAGAGAAGTCATAAATCACTCAACTCATACTCACTTGTTAAGTTTCCTACTTATGATTTGAAATCCTATGATGCAAGTGTTCGACTAAATTCTTTTTTATTTCATTTGATCTTGTATTTTTATGTTTCTTATGTTTTTAAAGGAGAGAGACATAAAAGTGGAGTAAAATTACATATTTAGCAATGTTTTTAACAAATGTGGGTTAAAGAAAATCTAATTGAGCTAACCTCATGTGGCTAAAGTGTCAGATTTCAAACCACAGGTCATTAACTTAAATTTTAGTCAAACCACATGTAAGAGAGTCGTAATTTACCATTTTTTTTAACTATACCACCATCAATACTAATGCGCTTAAACATATCACATCATGCCTCGTTTTAGTTTACACACGCACCAAAAAAAAAAAAAAAAAACCCTAATTTGCTTCCTTCCATTCACATGTCATTTTCCTCCACTCTTACACATGTCACGCCATGTCCCATGGAAATTAACTAAAAATACACAAACAAGTCTTCATTGCTCTCTTTCCAATAATGATCTAGACACCAATATTTTTTAAGATTGCAGATTAGTACATGAAAGTGATGGACATAACAACCATTCACGAACCCAATAATTATTTTTTCCATCACTCACAAGAGAACAACTTAATAATTGTAAAATATACCACGGAAAAGTTTGTCCGTAGCATTACTACTCTCTTAGTAATTTGTTGAATTACCCACCCTTAGGTTTCAATTAATTTGGTTGGAGGATAAAAACAGGAGATTAAAAAAAATTAATTTTCTCTTATGTCTGTTAAGTTGGGAGGATAAAAAACTTTTTGCTTAGTTAAAGAGAAAAGTGAGGGAATAAAAAAGTTGACTCATATTTCCTTATTAAAAAATTATGCCAACTAAAACAAGAAAAAAAAAGGGCAAACATTAACCAACAAAAAACCAATCACACCAAGATTATTAAAACAAAAATCATATCCAATTAAAAAAAAAAAACAAAGAAGAAGAAACAACCAATCCAAAAAAAAAAAATGCAGCACACAATGAAACGGATGAGAGGAGAGTCGGAAGATAAGAAACCTAATTATGGCGGCTAAATATTGTTAACATCTAAAGAATGGTGTTTGAAGCATCATTGGAAAGGTCCCGTTAATGCATGTCTTTATGGTACACGTTAATCATCTATTTTAGGGAAAAATTTATAAGAAATTGAAAAAGCTATAAAAAAAAGTTAATTACTTTTACATTTTTCTATAAAAAGTTTCCAAAAATAGTCCTAAGGTTGCGATGGAATCATGTGGGGCCCAAGGGGTCCCAGGCTCCACCTAGTCTTAAGGGGGGAATATATATATATATATATATATGTTACAATTTTATATTTGGGCCCCCTCTATGAAAAGTTTTGGGCCCTCCTCCCCTACAATTTTACATTGATTTTATTGTAATAGCATTTGCATCATTTTTAAAATAGTATAAGGCCTCAAATTTGTCCAATCAACCCTAAAATACACCCATATCAGTCTATGTATCATTATGCAAAAATACATTCGTGCTATAGTAACTGTGTAAATTTACACAATTACTGTAGCACAAATGTATTTTTGCAAATTTACACATTACTATAGCATAAATATAATTTTGTATAATGATATATAAAAGGGTAAACTACATATTTGGTCTCTATCCTTTACAGCATATTTCAATTTGATCCCTAATCTTTCAATTGTGTTTATTTGGTCTATAATCTTTCAGTGTCATATCAATTTAATTCCTGTCATTATATCTTGGATGAAAATTGATGATGTAAAAAATGACCAAAATAAAATTTTAGTGTATTGTCACATTAATGAAAGCTAATTTTTTATTTTTGTCATTAGACACGTCATCAATTTTCTTCCAAAAATAATGGCTAGGACTAAATTGAGATGGTACTAAAAGATTAGGGGTCAAATTGACACAATTGAAATGTTATGGACCAAATTGAAATATGATGCATAGAATAGGGACTAAATACGTAGTTTATCCTACTAAACTGATGTGAATGTATTTTGGGGTTGATTAGGAAAAATTACACAATTATTGTAGCTATGCAAATGAATGTTTAAGAAAATAATTTAGATTGAGGAATGAAATGTAGTGTAAAATAAATAATTTAATGTGAGGAATTTTGAAAAATGAGTATATAAAATGAAAAAGTAGGTTATTATGCTAAAATGGATAGAAATTTTTGCATGAGCTGATATAAATGCTTTTATGTAGTAATATATAATGGTGTTTTGTGTCTTTATTTTTGTTAGTAGATGATTGCATTATAATGTATTATGAAACAATGATTTTGTGTATTTATCTTTGTTGATAGTTTGTTAATACTAAAAAGATGCTTATTTGAAATTTCATGATATTTTTTTACTTATCCTCCAACCTCACCTAACTCCAAATCTTGGGTCCGTCCCTTCCTTGAGGGCATACATTAGTAAAACCCTTATGGGAAAGAGAGAAATGAAGACTTGTTTGTGTATTTTTAGTTTCCATGAGACATGGTGTGACATGTGTAAGAGCGGTGGAAAGTAACATGTGAATGGAATAAAGAAAATTAGTGATTTTTGTGTAAACTAAAATGAGACATGATGTGATATGTTTAAAAGGCCCTATTTCCCTAATTTCGGATGTGCAATTGATAAAGTTTCTGATGGTTGAATAAGAGATTTGATACTCAATTCCCGCCTACGCAAAAAACAGATTGATGTTTTGGTTTAATGATAAAGAGTTATTATCAGAAGAAAATGTCATAGGTTGAAACTCTCTTTTTTAAAAAAAAGTTTAACTATTTATTTGTCATCTAATTTGACTGATCTTTGCATTGCTCCAAAGATTGTATAGTAATTGTTTTATAAAAAAAATTAGAAGATGATTGAATAGTGATTCTGTGTTTGTTAACGAACAACTTATATATTTTTATAGTAAAGTTACTGTATATAAAAACTAAAGTTCAATAAAATATATTGATTATTTTTTAGGATAATTGCAATAAACTTATATGTGGTTTGGCCCGAAATCATTTTGTCTACCAATGATTTGAAAAGTGTTACTCTGCCGACCTAAGGTAAGTACCGTTTATCTTCCATAATCCACATCTGTTGGAAATAGGAGTAAATGTGTATTTTTGCTGTCATTTTATGTCTCCCTCTTCCAAAAAAACAAAAATACAAGAATACAAGAGAAACAAGATCAAAAATTGGTATTGATCACTCCCTTCATTCACACAGACCATGAACATGAAGAACATACACCCAAAAAAAAAATCAAACCCAAATTAACCTCAACATAAAAAAAAAAAAAAAAAAAATGACAGCAACAAAGTTGCTCGCTATATTCATGTATTAACGAATTTAGGAAGGGGAGGGGGGGTGGGGGAAGGGAAGGGATAACTGTCATTCATAAAATCCTATGAGAGGGCAATACATTAGTGGCACCACATCAAAGCCGGCAAAAAGGGAATTAGCTAAAACAAAAGAAAAAATGACAATAGAAATGTAGGTGTTATAACTATCACCATGGCAGGGAAATAAATACTCCAACAAATTGTTGGAAATGGTTTTGGACACCGGAAACTCAATAGCAAGTACAAATGACACTAAAGAATTCACTTTAGAACATCTCTAGATACATGTGTATCATAACGACTGAAAATAAAAAAGAGAAAAATCATAAAGAGGAGAGAGATATTAGATCGACCACAACTAAACCCAAATCACAAAGCAGACATGCTCCTCCTCAAAACCCATTCCCAACTCAATGCGGACCTTGTGCTCCTCCAAAACCACCACAGAAGCCACTGTGACCCAAAGCTACTGTCGATCTGAACCCATTCCCTTCTTCCCTTTCCCCTGTGTCTTTTGTCTATATTATCTTTAAAAAAGAAGAAAAAAGAAGAAGATAAGTGATCTAAAGTACCACATCAGTTAGTTAGTGAGTCTTTGGTTTGTAAGCCTTGCTAGTACTTACAAAAGTAAGCTCTTTTATAAGAGTTAATGTTGCAAGTCTTGTCTTCTCATTCCCTCCTTCCTCATCTCATGCGTCTTCTATCTACATTATCTCAAATATATATATATATATATATATATATATATATATATATATATGTATGTATGTATGTATGTATGTATGTATGTATGTATGTATGTATGTATGTATGTATGTATGTATATGTATATGATATTGACAAAAATGTTTGCCTTCAACCTGGAAAAACCCAAATAAACCGATAATTATACAACCAAATAGAGCTAGTGACTATTGGAACAATCAATTGCTTGAACAAATCAATAACCCAATAGCAATCTAAAATAGCCCCTCAATCCAAACAAAATACCCAGGACTCTATTATCAATTTGTTCAGATAGTGAAAGTTTTGAGACATATTTATCATATGCTTTTGTAGCAAAATAATTGTAAGTTTATGCCCAAAAAAAATCACATATGGAATACATAAATTTATGTAGTTTAGCTATATTGATTTTGGATACAATTTTTTGCTTTTTGTTATAAGTTCCAGTTAGCTCAACTGATAAATTTTCTTATGGTCGAATAAAATTTTGGGTTTCAATCTACTCCTACACTAAAAACAAATTGAGTGTCTTAGTTTGATGATAAAGAACAATCATCATGAGTGGACACCATACATTAAAATTCTCTAAAAATATTCATATAATCTAATTTTTTTTTTCCATATTAAGGGTCCGTTTGGATAGAACTTATTTTGCTGAAACTGAAAACTGAAAACGGAAAACACTGTAGCAAAATAATTTTAAAATGTGTGAATAGTGCCGTGGGACCCATTTTTAATGAAAAAGTTGCTGAAAAATAAAATTTGTGGGACCCGTGAACAGTGCATCCGTGCACTGTTCACTACTGAAAAGTCAAATTATGCGGCTGGGTAAAAAAAAAAAAAAAGGAAAAACGTGGACGTGGACGCGAAAACGCGCAATCCAAACGCCCTCTAAAATTTTTTTGTTATACTTTAACATAAAACTTATTAAAATTTACATTTTTGAATAAATACTATGCACTACTGAAAATTTGAAAAAAATAGTTAAAGATTTTCCACCCAAGTTATATAGTTGGATAATTACTGTCCGAAAAATCTTCACTAAAATCAAGCCACCGATGTAATAGAGGATGTGTGGAACACCTTACCAATTTCCATTGACTATTTCTTCTGCCTTAGAGCATTAGCATTCAAGATTGTTTAAAATGTTCTATTTTACCATCTAAAAAGTCATTTTATCTATTATACGATACCACTTTATAATACACCCAATAACTCATTTCTTATTTCTCTCATCTATTCATTTATTTATTAGTTTCAACACATTTTTCTCTCTCTTCCTCTCCTCTTTCTCTTCTCTCTCAGTCTTTCTTCCTCTTCATTTCTCTATGTCTAAAAGATTACTACCACACAAAAGCCACCACCTTCCTCTTCATCATATTCTCTCTCTCTCTCTCTCTCTCTCTCTCTCTCTATGTGAAACCAACCACCACCAACTCAACCACTACAACCCATCAGCCAGTACTACAATCCCCACCATTAGCAACATAACCACCACCTAAACCTAAATCAACCCAAACATCAATAACATAACCAACACCTAAACCCAACACTTTCCAATCACATTCGCACCACCACCCTAGCCAAACCTACCACCCCACCACTGCTACACTGCCCACACCGCCACTAGCAATCCACAAAAGCCATAACCACCAAAAATGAAACCCAGCCACAAAATAAATCACAATGGAAATAGAAGAATGAAAAAAAAAAAAAAAAACCCCAAAAAGGGTAGGAATTCCTACTGTCTTCACATACAGAACTGTTGTTAAATTGTTGGAAACCCCAACTTTGCTTGGGTCATAGTGTTATTTTAACTATTTTTAAGAGATATTTTTAGAAACCTTTTAAGGAAAAAGAAAAAAAGTAATTGACTTTTTTAATAGCTTTTTATATTTCTCACAAAAGTGGTACTAAAACTTCCTAAATTAATTTATATATATTAACAAATACCCTAATAGCATCTCCAATAGGCTTTTTATATGTATTTTTGGAGATTAAACACACAATAAATGATGTAGAATAAACAGTGCAGACCTTCCTAGAGCAACAAGGGTGCCGAAAGTCGCGGCGTAAGATCAAGGGGGGTGCTTGTAGAAGCCATCAGGATGATAGTGTCAGAATTCCATGAACTTTGGCAGGTTGAAGGGAACGACATTTTGATCCAAACTCGAAGTGTAGCCTAATTTTAGGTAGATTTCTTTGTTAAGGCCCCAAAAACAGTGTTTTTACTACTTATAATGATAGTTGTTTTTCTTTAATAACTTTTAGTTCAAAAGTTAGAATAAGGCCCCATCTATTTTGGGACCCTTAAGGTTAGCAGTTTATGATTTTGTTTTTAACTCAATTTTACTATTTTTGGTGAAATTCAGTATTTTGCCACCTAATCTTGTAATTAGTGCGAATTAGGGTTTTTGGGCTTTTTCCTACCCACCCTAGGGTTTCTATTACTATTTAAACATATTGTAGCATCTAGAGTAATTTAGTTTTTAGATTTATAAAAATACAGACTTTGTCTGTTTCTCTTTGGTGGATTCCAGAACCCTATCACCTTGTGGATTCAAAGAATCACTCGTGGATTTAAGGTTTTCATTTAGAAACTAACATGTTTAGTCAATTGGTTCTAGCTCTAACAATCTCTTTAAACTCTAAATTTTTGTCAAAAAGTACTCTCTTGAGCTAGAGAGCATTGTTCATTCTCCATATCATTTTCTCTCCTTAAAAAATTTCACGGCTAAATAAATTGGAATAAAAAAATTAGCATAATCTTCACGGCTACAAATTACAAGCTCAAGCCACCTCCTTTCTCTCTCTCGATCTTCTCTAAACTCAAGAGGGAGCCACAGTCAAAACAAAATGCACAATCTTTCTCATTAAAATGATGAAATAAAAAATATCCAATTTGGCCTACTTGGCCCTCATATCATGGGCAGTTGGGTTGAGGACAAGCAGAAACGGTGTAGCTTTGCACAGTAAACACTAATCTCCATTGGCCCTCAACCTTCAAGTCTCTCTCTGATGTCCTTCATTCTCCGCCTGCTTAGAGATAATTGTACTAGGCATTTGGGATGAAGAGGTAGAAAAATAATAACATAGATGAAGAAAGAGAGGATAAGACAATAAAATAGATAAGTGGAGAAGAGTGGGGATACGTACGTTGAGAAAAAACAAGAGGGAAAAAGGAAAAAGATAAAGATAAAGTATGGTATTCAGACCCAGACCGTTCAATGAACCGTTAAAGGGAGAGGTTCAAAGTTTTAAAGGTCGGACCGAGGTTGAACCGAGGTCAAACCATGGTGATGTCATAATTAATTTAATTTTTTTAAAAGATAAATAAATATATTAAATTAGTAAAAGGAGAAAAAATGACTAAAATAGCTCAAATAAATATTGAAATTTATCTTTCAAATGTATTTTTTATATCATAAGTTTTATAAGACAAATACGACATATTAAATTATAAGAAAAAATAAATTAGATATCAAATTTCTTAATCAAGGGAGTTGATAGCATAATGGAAATTGTTTCAATTTAGTAAAGCGAGGGAATATAAATATATATATATATATATATATATATATATATATATATATATATATATATTTATATATATATCTCCTTAACATTTTTGTGCAAGCCTATATTTAAATTAATCTTAAGTTTTCCCCAACGGCTCAAGTCCTTTTTTTTTTAGTAAACAGTAATACTTATTAGAACACACACGAAAATAATAATAGTGTTTCAAACCGGGTTTATAATAAATTACATAACTAGAGTACAACTACAAAAAAACCTAACCTTTGTAGTTGTATACTGAGGTTATAAATAGCGGACACTAGACACACACAACCAATGTGGGATAAACAAATTTTTTTTTAGTAAACAATAATATTTATTAGAACACACACAAAAATAATAATAGTATTTTAAACTGGGTTTATAATACATTACATAATTAGAGTATAATTACAAAAAAACCTAATCTTTGTAATTTTAGACTGAAAAGTCCATTTAAATGGTCAACTACTTATGAAATTTAAAATTTTAAAAGCCAAATTGTAAAATCTGGAAGTATGGCAGACTTAACCATTAAAAAATTAGTTAAATACTAATACAAAGCCCAAGTTAATGGATGACAGCCAAGTATTTGGTACAACTATTTGACACTTTACACTTTGAGTCTTTGACAACCAACCATTTACTGTCTATAGGAGACCATGACAGAAAAAACTAAAAGCTCATATTTGATATTCATCTCATTTGCAAAGAAATAGCAGACTTCGAAGACCCAAAATGCAGAAACAGCAAAAATGCAAAGAGAGAGAGAGAGAGAGAGAGAGAGAGAGAAGAAGAAGAAGAAGAAGAAGAAGGAGAAGAAGAAGAAGAAGAAGAAGAAGAAGAAGAAGAAGAAGAAGAAGAAATGGAGATGCAAGCTCAAGATCTGACTGCATCTCACCGTGGTTGGACCTGACTGCATCTTAACAATGGCGGTAAGTATCCTAAAAAAAAAAAATCTGACTTGGTTGAACCTTTAAGAACCGTCCACGATTTTCAAAACCGGGAGGTTCAACCACGGTTCATAAGGTTCATTACTTTTTCTACCTATGCCGGTTTTGGGAGCTAAAAGAACCGTTTTGATGAACGGTTCCTAGTTAACCCGGTCGGACCGCACGGTCCGATCTGGGTCTCAAAACTATGAGATAAAGATGATTCTAGAAAGTGAATAGCATGGATAAAAAAAAATAAAAAGAAAGTACTATATACACACAAAAATTTATTGTATACTCCTAGAGTACCATAAATGCGTACTCCCTCCTCTCACATGAATGGTGGGTCCTACTAATTAAATTCATGGTGGGACCCACCATTTATGTGAGTGGGGGGAGTATACACAATATTTCCACAATAAATTCTAAGTAAGAAATTATTACTTATTCTAATTTAAATCCACTACTTAAATTAATTTTTTTGCCCAATAACAACCTGCCACTTAAGATTTTTTATGAAAATATTCTGGACATAAAATTTCTCAAAAATAAAATAGAGAATAAGAAATAAAAGGTTTTGATAAATTTTGAATTATATAGAATTTTTAAAAGACATGCGCAAGACTAATGTAAATTTGATAAATTTCAAATTAATGCAAGCATTAAAATTAAAATTAGATGATTCTATAACTCACTGTACATTGCCACAAATGCTTAACTAGATTTGTTGAAAATTTTACAATTACTACGGTTGGAACTGTATAAAGGAAGATTAAAAAAAATATAAATGAATGAAAAAATAATATTTAAATGGGAAAAATAAATGATAAAGAGTATGTAATTGAAAAAAGTAGGTAGCGAAAAGGTAAACGTAATTGTTCTGTTGTTTACTCTCCAAACAAAATAAAAATTTGAAAAAAGGAGTTGAAAATACTCTAAAGGTAGATATTCACAAGGCCCTTTTTTTCAATTTTCTTTTTCGTTATCTGGTCTCAGAATAATTTGTTTGAATAGATTTGACAGTTTTTTTTTTTTGAGAGGAAACGATAATAGACTTTATTAATTGAGAATCATGATATACAATGGGGAAGAGAGAGAGGGACATTCTATTAACTAAATAGAGACCCCTCATTTTCTTTTGCAACACTAGCATACGCTAGAGTAGCGCAATTACATCGTAAAGAAAGAAAAAAGAAAAAATAGAACAAAGAAAAAAATCTTCAAAATCCAAACTACTGCAAGAAAAGCAAAACTTCACTTCAAAGTCTCCGGATGCCCAGAAAACCAAAAAAAAGTGCCAAACTACAACTTCTTGATTTACAAGGACATCAAAATGATGATTTTTTTTTTCCAACTTAGGATTGTCATTATGTCCAGCAGGGTTGCCTTGCAACCTCTGTGGATCCCATAGTTGATACAACACCTTGCTCATTCTCCACAGTTCTCTATTTCTTTTCTCCCTTAACAACCGTAGCCTCCTTTTTCACGTTTTCTTCTTGCTTCCTTTCTTGCCCAGATTCCACATCAACAATTGAAGAATTAATAAAAGTATGAGGTCTTGTGGTAAGCCTCTTCCAACTCATCATTGCTTTCAAGCTTTCAATTGTAGACTTCTTCATGGACTCAACTACTTTGGACTATGCATGGATTGACTCACACCCTTATCTTTATTACAACTTCTTTTGGGCCGGCCCTTACTAGCACCCTCGCTACTTTGCTCGTTACTATAGCCAACCTTAAAATGTATCCTTGATTCCTCAAAACCCGGTGGAGATATTTGCTCACCTTGTTTCAGAGATATTTGCTCACCTTGTTTCCCCATTAAGTCACGATTGTGGTTGATTGTATCAATCAAGTCAGAGGAAATCTCGCTATTATTTGGCACGCAATCATGCCCTGAATTGATACTCCTTGATTGCATGAACTTTCACTAGCATAATCCACTAGGACACTCACCCAATTTTCGGCTTCCTCAGGGGCAGCAATTATCATTGCCTTAGAGTCCTTAGTTGTGTCGACCTCATCGTCAATAGGAATGCTATCAACGTGGGATAGAGTTATTGAGAAGTGGGTGAGTTTTAAATTCAAATTTTGAGGACCTGCTATTTCATTTCCTTGTAACTGAATATCTGGGTTTGATCCTTCCACTCTGCTTGGACTTTAGGCTCCATCTTGTTCATCAGTTACGGCTTTCACCACCGTATTGTATGAATGTGTTTGAAACTTAGACCCATTTGCCTCACCCCGTGGTGGTTCACGTTGAGAAGAGCTTTTCTTTCTTCCATCTGATCCAGCCTTCGACTTCCTTAAGCTTGCTTTTAGCCACTCACTGTATGGAAATTCACTTTGATTTGAACATCTAGGGGTTGAACAATCTCTCGCCTCATGACCCAGGCAGCCACACTGGAAGCACTACCCAACAAGCCTTTCATATCTGAAGCCAATGCGTACCTTATCACCCTCAAGATTAACAACGAAACTACCTCGATGCAACGGCTTATTAATGGCAATCTCAATTTTGATCCTGATGAACCGGGCTTGACCTGGCCTTATTGATAGTTCAAAAGTTCAACATAATCCTGGCCCAAAAAGTTCAAAGGTTCCCACTCAAGGCTCGATTGATTATCCGTCTTGTACATTATAGTTGAATAGTTGGATTTCGACTGGTCTTATACAAATATGAATAGTTGGATACATATGTCTCTCGAGTTAGGCCAGGGTATGTGATCCAACCAACTAATGCCTTAGTCAATAAATGAAAACTAATTATTATGGCCGAAATGGCATAATACTACGATTTAGCAACTTTGTTGTTTCATGTAAGGGCCATAAATTCCTTGATGAACTTCTTAATGGAACGACGTTCTCTCTTATCGGCACCAACCAAATATGCCCCTAGTTCCAAGAACTTTATGATGTCATAGTACCACAGAACTACTTCTTCCTCTAAGGCCATTACTGAAGCTTCGGTCTTCCATTTATGAACTTCCCATAACTTTTTTCAATCTCCAAGGGCCGTCTCCATACTCCCTCGGGTATTTCAACCATGAAGGCTAAGATAGTCAAGGCAACCACAAACTGATTCTAAGCTCTAGGGATGATTGTATACTCAATCTTGTCAAAGGTCTTGGTCAAGTCTTCTAGGTATTGTTGATAGGACTTCAAATGTTCTTTCTTCACTTTCCACAACTTTTGTGCTTGGGCTATAACCAAAGTTCTATCCCAAAAGACTTCAACCTCTTTTACTCCTAATTCTCGAAGAGCTTCCATTCCCGCAATGCAAGCCTCATATTCAACCATGTTGTTAGTTGCTTCAAAGTTCAATTTAATTGCCAAAGGTATATGAGACCCCTTGGGAATGATCAAGAGTATTCCTATCCCATCTTCATATTGATTTACGGCTCTGTCAAAGTAAATCTTCCATGTCCCTAACTCAACATCTGAAATATCTTCATCCGGAAAATCCTCTTTACCATCTTCCCACTCTATGGGATTCTTGGCATAAAATGATACGACGCTTCCCTTGATAGTTTGTTTGGCCACATACTTCAAATCGAATTTTGCCACCAAATCAACCATCTTAACAATCTTCCACTCAAAGCAGGCTTCTCAAAGAGATACTTCAATAGGTCCATTCTTGCCACCACCCATATTTGGAAGGGTAAAACAATACGTCTCAATTTCTGTACAGCCCAAACAAGTGCGAAGCATGACTTTTCTATGGGAGTGTACATAGTCTTGTAATTATGGAATCTCTTGCTTAAGTAATATATGGCCCTCTTATTCTTCTCATTATCTTCTTGTGCAAGCGTACTTTCAACTGCATCCCTTATAATGGAAAGGTATAGGAGTACGGGTTTTCCATGTTGTGAAGGCACTAGGATAGGTGGGTGGAGGAGATACTTTTTGATAAGTTAGAAGGATTTTTGGCACTCATCGTTCCATGTGTGGTTCATTCTTCCTTAGGAATTTAAAGATGGGCTCACAAGTGGAGGTGAGCTTGGCAATGAATCGACTAATATATTGTAGTCGACCCAAGAAACCCCTAATCTCTTTCTCACTTTTGGGTGGAGGCATCTCCGATATGGCTTTAATCTTGGATTTGTCAACTTCTATCCCTCTATCACTCATTAGGAACCCTAACAATTTTCCAACGGTTACTCCTACAAAAATAGCTTGGATATACGTGAAAAACAGATCTGAAAATCTGAATTTCATAATTCTCGATAGATATAACTTCTGTCGAGAGCTGTCGAGAATTATATATCAAATCTCGATAGATACATCTGTCGAGCTATCTATAGAGATTTAATGAACAATACTTCTTCACTTCATTCTTGGATAGATTTGCATGGCTTCAATACTTGGACTTGAACTCTTGTTCTTTGAAGTATTAAACACATCCTAGATCTACCAAATTACAAGTAAAGTTCGTTTTGTCAAAGCATTAACCAATTCTATATGATATATGTTCTAACAAGTTATACATATGTCCTAACATAGAGAGATATTGATAATGTAATCAATTTGAACTAATTGGACGACCAATGCACAAACTAGAAAGCTAGCTCGGACCACCCGCATTGGTTCAGTTAAACCCTATTTAGCTAGTCCGGGCTTTAAGTTTTGTCTCTGCTTACATGTTTAAATTTTTACTAACCCCTTTTCTTGTTTTATCTGCCACCGGTCCTCTGTCCCAACTCCAACACCTTAAGGGTTGAATCTCTTTAATAACTTCGAAGAACGTGTGAAAAGTTTGAGCCATTTTTTCAAACTTTTTAAGGTTTGGTCTATTTCAAAGCTCTGTCTTCCCTCCATCCCATTTTAGAAAGACTTTGGTTCTGTGCCTTTTGACCGGTATTTATGTTAGCATGTGAAACCGTTGGGATAAACAAAGTCAAGCTGCTGGTGGGTTGAACTTGAACCCAAGATTACCGCTTGTGGCACATTATTAAACCTTTTGGGCTGTTATGTTTTTTGATCAATTAAAATCAAATTTCAATCTGAATAATTACTGTTGTTAACTACTTTCCATGCAATATTTATCCATTTGAGGTGCTATTAAGTTTGTGGGGAAGCAAACTTGCGAAGAGAAAGTGACATTTGCTTAAACAATTTGTTTGAACTGGATACAACCGTGTCCAAATTTTAGAAAGACTTTGGTTCTGTCTTTTGACCGGTATTTATGTTGGCATGTGAAACCATTAAGATAAACAAAGTCAAGCTGCTGGTGGGTTGAACTTGAACCCAAGATTACCGCTTGTGGCACATTATTAAACCTTTTGGGCTGTTATGTTTTTTGATCAATTAAAATCAAATTTCAATCTGAATAATTACAGTTGTTAACCACTTTCCATGCAATATTTATCCATTTGAGGTGCTGTTAAGTTTGTGGGGAAGCAAACTTGCGAAGAGAAAGTGAGATTTGTTTAAACGATTTGTTTGAACTGGATACAGCCGTGTCCAAATTTTAGAAAGACTTTGGTTCTGTGTCTTTTGATCGGTATTTATGTTGGCATGTGAAACCATTGGGATAAACAAAGTCAAGCTGCTGGTGGGTTGAACTTGAACCCAAGATTACCGCTTGCGGCACGTTATTAAACCTTTTGGGCTGTTATGTTTTTTGATCAATTAAAATCAAATTTCAATCTGAATAATTACTGTTGTTAACTACTTTCCATGCAATATTTATCCATTTTAGGTGCTATTAAGTTTGTGGGGAAGCAAACTTGCGAAGAGAAAGTGAGATTTGTTTAAACGATTTGTTTGAACTGGATAAAACCGTGTCCAAATTTTAGAAAGACTTTGGTTCTGTCTTTTGACCGGTATTTATGTTGGCATGTGAAACCATTAAGATAAACAAAGTCAAGCTGCTGGTGGGTTGAACTTGAACCCAAGATTACCGCTTGTGGCACATTATTAAACCTTTTGGGCAGTTAAGTTTTTTGATCAATTAAATTCAAATTTCAATCTGAATAATTACAGCTGTTAACTACTTTCCATGAAATTTTTTATCCGTTTGAGGTGCTGTTAAGTTAGTGGGGAAGCAAACTTGTGAAGAGAAAGTGAGATTTGTTTGAACTGGATAGAACCGTGTCCAAATTATAGAAAGACTTTGGTTCGTGTCTTTTGACCGGTATTTATGTTGGCATGTGAAGCCATTGGGATAAAAAAAAAGTCAATCTGCTAGTGGGTTGAACTTGAACCCAAGATTACCGCTTGTGGCACATTATTAAACCTTTTGGGCTGTTCAGTTTTTTGATCAATTAAAATCAAATTTCAATCTGAATAATTACAGTTGTTAACTACTTTCCATGCAATTTTTATCCATTTGAGTTGCTGTAAAGTTTGTGGGGAAGCAAACTTGCAAAGAAAAAGTGAGATTTGTTTAAACGATTTGTTTGAACTGGATACAACCGTGTCCAAATTCGAGGTATTAATTGACTTATTTAAATGCTTTTTCCAGCTAATTGCGAAGAGAGAGTGAGATTTGTTTACTTTGCTTATCTCATACCTGTGACATCACATAATACACCTTACAAGAAACTGACCACCACCCCCACCCCCACATATACATAGAAACCAAAGATTTTTTGGAATTATACGTTTGAGTTTATGCATAATTGCACAATATTGGGTTAAGTTATGGTTTTTCACATAACATTTATATTGGCTTTATTCAATGACAAAAAGTGTTGTAATTATATTAATATATTTCCTCGTATTTTGTGGGATTTATTTGTAATGAGTTCAGTATTATGTTGGTGAAAATTGCTCAAGAAGTTGATCTTGTGACTTGGCTCGTGAGTGGTGCAACCTACAAAGGTCACATAAGGAGCACATGGTAAAAGCTAAAGAGTCAATAAGTTTTGCGACTCATCTTGTGACTTGACCAACTCGAGAGATGACCTGCGAAATTCATTGACAGCTGGGATTTTATTGTAACCCTTATATCATTCACTCATACTTATATACCTGTTAGGTTTTAAAGATTTAGGATTAAATGTTTAAAGTCTCAATTTGTATATGTTGGCAAACTGAGAACAAAAACATATCTAGAATAAGTGTTAGACATTGATTAAAGTGTTTCAAGTCAAGTCTCAAGAATATTCAAGCTGCAAGAAAAAGAGGCATTTTTTGTGAAGTTCGATCAATTGAAAAATCATGCTTGACTAATCAAAAATCGTAGAAAAATAATTTATGCAAAATTTTAAATTAGGCCCAAGCCCACAAAAATTTTTAGGGTTTCAGTTCAACACTCCTAAGTATAAAATGAAAACCCTAATTACATTTTGTAGACTCTTGGAAGACTTGTAAGTTACTCTTGTGAGATCTGAGAGGTTTTGTACCTTCTAACTCTACAAGTGTCTACCGAAACAAAATCTACAATCAAGTGCTGGTAGAATCTAGTTGCTACAAGATCAACAAGTTGTAATCTAAAACCTTTAAGTGAGATCTCAAAGTTACAAACATGGGAGTTTGTGTTCTATAAATCCAAGATAGAAGGAGTCTGTGGATTCAGATGTTGCACGTGGTCGTTTCAGTAAGTTACTACTAGTGGTAGCAATAGATTTAGGGTTAAATCTTTTGTAAAAACTTCAATTCTCTTATAGTGGATTTTTTTTACCTTGAGGATAACTAGATTAAATTCTCCCCAAGTTTTTCCCACAAGACGGTTTGTTTCATTGGTTTTCTTAGGTGATCATATCGCTGTGTTCTTTATTTTTTCTGTTGTTGTGCTTGATATGATCTCACTTTGTTTAACCTAGATCTCATGATTAACCTAGTTAATTATTTGGCTAATATATCAAGTTAAACAATCTGTTTTAAGGGGGCTAAACAAACAAACAAGTGTGTACGTTTTTAGATCCCTGTAAACTAGATTTTTTAACCTAATCAATTAAACAAGTGAATATTTAGGTTTATTATTCAGATCTAGGTTAAAACAAAACAATCATATTATATAAAGTAGGGAAAAAATAAATAACACAAAGATATGATCACCTAGGAAAACAAAACCGGTAAAAAACTTAGGGAGAATTTAACCTAGCTATTCTCAAGATAAAAAGCAAATCCACTTTGAAATAATTGAAGTTTGTACAATAGAACTTATACCACTAACATTTTATTACTACCTCGAGTAAAAAACTTACTACCACGACCAAGTTCTCCTACTTGTAACTTTAAGACTCTACTCAAAAGTTTTGGATCTTCTTGAAAGTTCTTTATGCAGCAACTGAAACCACCATCAAGTTCTTGATGCAAATATTGATCTTGATAGCTCTATGTGTGTGTATGAAGGTAAACACCTTTCAGATCTCATAAAAGATTCAACACACAACTTAACAAAGACCTTAGAAAGATTTTGGGTACAAACCCTAGATCTACAAAAGAGGCACAAGATTCACTTTCTAAAAGGCCTTTTAAAAACATGCTTAGGGTTTCCTTTATATACTAGGAGAAGTAGATCTGAAACTTTAATCGTTAATGGGCTTGAACTGCTGTTTGGTTTTAATTCAAATTCAACAGATACAATTCTCGATCGATTGAGCTTTGCAATTTGGCACAATAAATTTCTACATTCAGCTTGATTAAAACTATAACAAATAAATTTTGAGTAAGCCTAAACCAAGACTCGTTATTTTGATCATGGTTTGCCAACATATACAAAGTGAAGTTCTAATACATTTAGTTCCTAAAGTCTTAGAACCTAACAAAGTGGTATTAGAGCAAGTTAGCTCTAGATTGGGTAAAACACCTTGAGTTGATCATTGACCCATGTTGTCATGGAACATGGTCACTCTCTTGTGATCCCCCCTATTTTGATGGGAACAACTATGCTTACTAGAAGGTTAGGATGAAAGCCTTTTTGAAATGGATGATAGAATATGGCTTTCTGTTGAGAATGGTTAGGAGAGACCAACCATTACTGTTAGTGAATGGACCGCTTCACAAAAAAAAGTAGCAAGCTTTAATAGCAAGGCTATGAATGCTATATTTAATGTTGTTTCTATAGAAGAATTTAAAAGGATCTCTAATGTAGAGGTTACTCATACTGCCTGGAATATTTTGCAAACTATGCATGAAGGCAGTAAGGCAAGAAAGATAAATAAACTATAGTAGTTAACCTCTAGGTTTGAAAGCATTAGGATGTTTAATGATGAGAACTTTGATGAGTTCTATGCCAAATTGAATGACATAGTGAACTTTGCCTTTTAATTTGGATGAAGATTATGATCAACCTAAAGTTGTTAGGAAGATTCTTAGATCCTTGACTGAGGATTTTAGACCTAAAGTCACTGCTATAACTAAAAGTAAGGTTGTGGACACCGTCCCTATTGATGAATTTGTAGGATTTCTTCAATCTTATGAATCTAATTTACCCAAAACCAATAAATCCAAATCTATGGCTTTGAAATCTGTTAATGATGTAGATGATTGCGAATTTGATGATGAAATCTCTTCTATAGAGATAACTTATCTTGCCAAGAACTTTAGAAACTTTTTAAGGAACAATAATAAAAGGGCAAGAAATAGAAACAATGCTGACACTAAGAATGTGAAGAAGAATGAAACAACCAAAAACAATAATTCTGAAAAATCAAAAGATAAGGTTGTTCAATCCTCTAACAATTCTTTAGGTCAACAGTGTTTTGGTTATTAGGGATACGGTCACCTTAGGTTAGAATGTCCTACTTACTTGAGATCTATGGGAAAAGATGAAGAAGTTTCTAATCATGAGTCTG
The DNA here is from genome assembly GCF_040712315.1 of Castanea sativa. NCBI lineage: Eukaryota > Viridiplantae > Streptophyta > Magnoliopsida > Fagales > Fagaceae > Castanea > Castanea sativa. The sequence goes on from NC_134017.1 coordinate 70,318,497, forward strand.
AAAATGATTAAGAAGGAAATTTCATGGCTTTCACTACTACTGCTATAGTAAGTAAGTCTGAAATTATTGAGGAGAACCCTTCTGATATGGAACTCTCTGAGAATGTTGACTTGTATGAGGCTTACAACAAGCTTTGCAAGATTGTAGTAAAGGATGTCATGAATGTTGAGATAGGTTTGAAGAATATAAGCACTCTAGAACAAGAAAAGAAAAATATGTTGGTTAAATATTTTGATGCAAATGAACTCATAACCTCTATTAAGATTGAGAACATGTCCTTGATTGAGAAAGTTAAAGTTTAGAATATGAATTATCTGTTTCTAGAGAACAACTTGATAGGACTTATACTTCTAAACTGGATAATATGCTAAATGGTCAAAAGTCTTCTTCTGATAAGACAGGGTTAGGGTTTGTTGAGAGTGTTTCTACTTTTGTTATTCATTCTCCTAAGTTTATACCTGCTACATCTATTTATACTCCTGAAGTTAAGGTACCTAAGGAGTAGAAATACTTTGGGTAGATTAGGCTTGGAAAGTCTTTTTAGTATCCTTGTACTCAAACTTATTTACTAGCGGATCATTTTGACTTGGAGGGTCGCAGAGAGGTTTTTCACCAAGTTCTTCAATTTTCTCTTTGATAACATGTCTCGATGTTATCTTGTTTTTGCATCTCTCTTCCCTACTCTTTAAGCTTTACATTTATTATTTATTGTACATGCTTATGCCTTGGAGTAGTGTTCCGGTTTTATTATGAATCATTTACTCTTATTCCGCACTTAGTTAAGTTAGAGTAAAAGTAATCAAGCCCTAATTTAAAATTGGAGGTCTAAATTAGCTATAGTGTTTCACACTATTTGAGCTTTCATATTGTTTGGGTTCAAAAATATCTGCATATCGTAATGATTGATTTTTTTTTTCTCATGGGATCGAAAGAACTTGCTTGAGGATCTATCAAATATCGTTTATATATCACTTCGCGTAATATATATATATATATATATATATATATATATATATATATATATATATATATATATATATATATATATATAGGATGGGTTCAAGTTACATCTGTTGTAACTTCACAAGAGTTACACCTTTTTGGAACCATTGATTTCTATTAGATCTAAAGGTAAATAACACACTAATTGCCAAATTATCAAATTTCTAAAACTTAGTGATGTCAAAGCATTAAAAGTCATAAATGCCTTTATATGTTTTTTTAAAAAATCATTAATCTCTAGTTTCTATCCCCACCTTCTTCTTCTTCTTCTTCTTCTTCTCTCTCTCTCTCTCTCTCTCTCTCTCTCTCTCTCTCTCTCTCTCTCTCTCTCTCTCTCTCTATACATATATATATATATATATATAATCTATTTATTTATTTTGATGTTCTTTATGCTTGGTTACTAAGTAAATGATGAAAGGAGAAAGAAAATGAAATGGTAGAATTGTGTTGTTTGTTTTGGGGTGTTTTGGAGAACTATGTCCTGAAGAGATCATGATTCAGACTTCAGAGGTTGGTCGGAGGGTGAGTGCAGGAAACTATGGTAACATATTCTGATTCAGAATGTTTGTTCAGTAATAGGTCCCTTTTTCTTTTGTTTATCTTTTATAATTTTAATTTTTTTTTATCTGGGATAGAATTATATTCTAATTGTTAAGGTCTTATTTTTATGTAGTTAGCATATCTTTAGACTGTTAGGACATATGTGGAACATATTAAGAACATAGTTCATATAGAATTGACTAATCCTTTGACAAAATGCACTTTACTTGTAATTAGGTAGATCTAGGATGTGTTTAATACCATTGTTATTAATACCGTTTCGGACCCCGTTTCGGTTTGTCTAGTGGAATGGAATATTTCGGTACCGGCCGATTTCGGCGTACCGTTTTAAGGTGTTTCGGGTTCCTAAAAATTAAATTATATATATTCTTGTAAAACATAAAATTGTCAATTATAATAAATAAATAACTAAATTTCAAATAATACAAATCATTTAGTCTTAACTCTTAAGTCTTAAACATCAATATAACATCTATTTAACATCACACAATAAAAAGATTTAGAAGACAATAACTAGATATCAAATAATACAAAACATTTAGTCTTAACTCTTATGTCTTAAAATTCAATACAACATCAAATAATAAAAAGATTTATAACAAGTCATTACTCATTACATAAGCCCATAATAATTAATAACTAATAAGCCAACAAAATTTATAACATAATATTAGCCATCAAATAATAAATTATTATTTTTTTTTTTTCATAGGCCAAATCAAGTACCGGCCGGAATTGGCCGGAATGGCCGGAATGGACCGGAATGGCCCGAGGTGGAACGTTAAGTATCTCAGTACCGGTTTGCATACCGGAACGAAAAATTCCGGCCGTTCCGGCCGGAACGGAACGGAATCAATAACAATGTTTAATACTTCAAGCAACAAGAGTTCAAGTCCAAGTATTGAAGCCATACAAATCTGTCTCAAAATCAAGTGAAGAAGTGTTGTTCATTAAAGCTCGACAGATATCTCAACAGATGTATTTATCGAGATTTAATATTTGAAGCTCGATAGATATCTCGACAGCTGTATCTATCGATAATTACGAAATTCAGATTCTCAGATCTATTTGTGCGCTAAAGGGTTTTGTAAGCAATGAGCTTCTAGATCTTCATCATGTGCATAAATTGAAAAACTTTGCATCTAACATCTTTCTCAAGTTGGTGTGTTAGTTACGTACTTGGATCCATGCATCAATTGGTTAGTCACATACTAGGAGCTGTGTATTGGGGTAAGGATTCAACTATAGGTTGGTATAAGGTACTAGAATTCCTTTACTTGCAACCGCTTGTTTTGATAATAGTGGATTCTCGGGGGTGGTGACTATAAATTCACCTGATGAGGTTTTGCCTCAGTGTTTTTCCTCATTCATAAACAAATCATCCGTGTCAAATCTAATTTCCTCTGCATTTAGTAATTTGGTGATTTGTTTGTGCTACCACGCGTATTGCATTTTAAATTAACTTAATTAATTCACTTGGCTAATTAATTGATTAATTTACCTATGGTGTTAATACACTCTGATTAGGGTTAATTTTTGCTGTGTGATCTATTGACTCCTGTTGCCATGGTTGCAATTGGCAAGAGAAGATCTTTTGTTTCAAATAAATCTTTTTTTTCTAACCTCTATTTGATTGAGTGTCTCAGAAAATGCTAGTCTAAAAGTTATTTAAAAGCTATCATGATGATTATTGAAAAAGATCATAGTGTGACAAAGAAGAAACTAGACTGTCTTAGAATGAAAATGTGTAGAGGAGTTCGTCTAAGAAAAGTGAAAGTTAAAGGCCTTGTTCATAAATGGCAGATGAGAGAAAACACCATTCCTACAAATTTGTCATCTAAGCATGAGGTGTGCTTTATGATGAAACTTGAATTCAAGGTAATGGACACATGTCTGTGGTATCTTGAGAGTGGATGCTCACGACACATGACTCAAGACCGCACTCTCTTTAAGGTTTTTGAGTCCAAGAAAGGTGGAAATGTCACCTTTAGTGATGGGAGTAAATCACAGATAAAAGGGAAGGGAACCATCTTTCTACTTAGATTGCCAGACATCGTAAATGTGCTATATGTAGAAGGTCTAAAGGTGAACTTGTTGAGTATAAGCCAGATATGTGATCATTACTTTATGGTGCTATTCTCAAAAGGAAAATGCCTTGTGTTGAATGAGTCTAGGAAGAAACTCATTAGTGGTGTTTGCACTGTAGATAACTGCTATGGATTGGTACTTGATGCTGATATTGTATGCAATAGCATTCATTTGCCAAATGAAGACCTATGGCACCAAAGGATGGAACATGCTAGTTACAAACATCTCTCAATTGTATCTAAGCATGAATCAGTTTTGGGTATACCTAAGCTTAGTAGAGTAAACAATGTTGTGTGTGGATCGTGTTAGCTTAGGAAACAGACAAAAGCAAAATATCCAAGCACTCAGACATCATCTACATCTAGACCTTTGGAACTACTATATTTGGATCTCATGGGTCCAACTAGAACCGAGTCTCTTGTGGAAGAAAGAGATACATCATGGTTATGGTAGATGACTTCACTAGGTACACTTGGGTCATTCTTCCAAGATCTAAGTCAGATGCTCCTGAGCACATTGAAGCCTTGTGCACAAGACCACAAAATGAGAAGAGCTTAAAGATTGATCGAATTCGAAGTGATCATGGTAAAGAATTTGAGAACTCACACATGGAATCCTTTTGCACTAGATCAGGAATATCTCAAGAATTCTCTGCTTCTATTACTCCTTAACAAAATGGTGTAGTAGAAAGAAAGAACAGAGTCATTCAGGAGATGGCTAGAGCTATGTTGCACAACAAGGATGTAGTTAGAAATTTATGAAGAGAAGCTGTCAACACTGCATGTCATACAGTTAACATGGTGTATTTCAAATCCGGTACCAAGAAGACTTCCTATGAGTTGTGGAAGGGAAAAAAGCCAATTGTGAAGTATCTCAAAGTCTTTGCGTTGGGAAATTTAGACCCCGGTTGATATAATTAACAAGTTTTAAAATCAAGTTGTTAATTAGATTTGTTATGATTAAATTTGTTAAAACAAACAAACATCAATATCATGTAAAAAACATGCAGTGTAAAAATAAATAAAACAAGTTATGATGACCTAGGAAAACCAATTAAACAAACTAGTTTCACAGTAAAAAACCTACGGAGAAACCTTCCCGAAAAATAATTCACTATTGTTAAGAGAAGTTTCAAATCTAGTACAAAACTTTTGTCCCTAGACTCTACAATCCTCGTAGATGAACTTACAGCAAAAACCTTTTATCACTTTAGAACCTCTAAACTCTTCAATATATGAACGCCACCATTTTGATGCACGGATCCCAATATGTGACTAACTCCATTGTATGAATCTCAATACATGACTCATTCACCAACTTGATCTAGAAGAATGTTGGCTGCAAAATTCTTCACTTCATCAACAATAAAGATCAAGAAGCACTTGGTTACAAAACCCTAAGGTGCAAAAACGCAATAGCTTCTTTCAGAGAGAATAAGGCTTCAATCACCTTTTGCATGTGTTCTCCTTGTATTCTCATGTGTGACGGCCTCTAAAATATGCCTTATATATGTCTAGGGTTGTGAGAAAAGAAACCCTACACAAATACATAAGCATAGGCCAAAAATCAGATCTAAAAATCTGAATTTCGTAATTCTTGATAGATACCTCAATAGATAGCTATCTGTTGAGACTTGTTGCAAGCTATCAAGAGCTATAGAGAAGCTATCGAGCTATCTGTTGCAAGCTATCGAGAAGCTATCGAGAGTTATCGAGAATGCGATAAAAAGCAGCTGAAGGGTCTTGAGAAGTATCAAGAAGCTATCGAGATTTAATGAATCAGCACTTCTTTACTGGGTTCTTGGATAGACTTGCATGGTTATAACACTTGAACTTGAAACCTTGTTTCTTAAAGTATTAAAAACATTTTTGATCTACTTAAAAACAAGTAAAGTGCGTTTTATCAAAAAATTAGCCAATTACATAAAATTGACATATGTTCCTAGCATGATTCACATATGTTCTAACAATCTCCCCCTTTGGCAATCTGTTGAAGGAAAAATTCTGGTTTTGCATCTCATGCAAAACCCACAGCGGAAGCAACGAACAAAGATCTATTTCATTCATGATTGATAACGTGCACAATGTAAATTTCAGAATTTAAGAACAAGATAGTGTACCTTGGTGTGGAGAAATTCAAAACAAAGATTAGAAGCACTTGAGAACACTTTTAATCTTCACTCCAATTCCACTTTACGCCCAAGATGTGTGGTCTCTCAATCAGTTCTTCAAAGGGAGAATGAAAGTGTGTCTCACACTCTCTCACACACACCGTTTCTTATTTTTTCTTTCTCACTAATAAAAATTCTGTATGTTTCTCCCTTTATAACTAACTGATTATCTAATTGGGCTGGCCTATTAGGCCTTTCCAATTGGGCTTTAGTGTGTGGCTTGGAGTGGGACCAAAAGGGACCAATAAGACACTAACTCCAATGGGCCTTGAGCTTTTCCGTCAACTCTTGACAAGCCCAAAGTTACCATTAATTATATTTAATACCACTATATAAATATAACTGCACTCTAGGCCTTATTAATAAATTATATCCCAAGACTTTATTATGCATGCAACCCCTTCATTAAAATATTCGTAGTAATCCAAAGTCATGAATATAGACTGCCACTTTGAAGATTACTACATTTTAATCCTTGAGTACCCAGTTTAATCCTTTATGTTATTCGTCATATATTTATGAAATTCAATTTTATAAATATATACTTTAGTAACTCCTTACTAAAGTGGTTGGGCCCAACACTCTGAATAACTAAACCCATTAAACTTATCTCAAGGGAATATTTTGTATCTCCATTAAGAGACTATGAATTTCATCTTGAGAATATATGTTCCATCAACACTAAATGCGGATACCCAACATACTGAGGTTTTGACCGTAACTAATAGATCTCACTCCTGATATATCAAAGCAACAACACCTCATGATCAGGTCCATTATTCTCTCAGGATTTAGAGTTGATGTACATAGAAGTCGTGAGATTTATTATTCATTTGACAGTCGTTAGGAGAATAATAAATCTCACAGCAGTCCAGTTCAATATGTCTTAACTCTTAAAACATATCAACATACCAACTAGAAGTCTCCACTTCCATGATCAAGACAAATCATCTTAGTTGATATGTTATAGTCTTCGCAGATGAAACACCCAATTTCATCACCGACTACAAACTAAACTTCTGAGTTTACAAAGAACTTGTGATTTATATCTTCTGTGACTTTTCACATAAATCACATACAATGCATCTCATGGACTATGATAATGTCTTAGTTCATTTATAGATAGTCTCATATAATTAAACAATTTAATTATTATATACATGCCAATAAATTGGGTTTTAGGGCATAAACCCCAACATCTGTGACAAACCACAACAAAAAAAATGAACATATCAGAGAAGTCATAAATCACTCAACTCATATTCACTTGTTAAGTACAATAAAATTTATCCTAACACAAACTCTTGAAAAACTTTGCAAGAAGAGAGTTCATGGCAAGGAAGACTTTGACAACCTGTATTTTGAAACACTTTAAACAAAACTCATCACGACATCTTAGTGTGAGACAGAAATAAAAGATTGCATACAAATAAAGGAGAAACATGTGTATAAAGATAGAAAAGAAACAACACATGTAGAGGTAGGTGAAGAAAACATACATCATCACACACACACACACACACACACACACACACACACACACACACACACACACACACACACACACACACAATATCAAAGATAAGCACAATGTATGTAAACATGGTCACAAGACTGGTGTACAAGAAGAAGAAGCGAAAAGTAGCTCGTACAACGACAATGAGGTAATCACTCCCCCTTACAAGGGCATGAATTTCTCCCCCTAACTTGTAGAATCTTAAAAAGAAATCACAATTTCTCCCCCTTTTTGTCATGATTGACAAAGGGTATAAGAAGCTAGAAATGTTCAACCGAGAAACATAAAGATGATCAAGGATGATCAAGGGGCAAAAGAAATCCATATAAATGCATGAATGTAATGAAACAAGATGCTATGGATGACAAGATAATAGAAAGATGCAAAACATGTGAAAAACAATCCATGCAAGAGGATATCGAAAGATAGACAAGAAGAAAGAAGGGCTTGATAGATAGCAATCTGTCAAGAGGTATCTAGAAGCTGTTGAGCAGCTTTAAAAATAGTTTTTCAAATAGGATAAAAACACAGATGTGAAAGTAATCAAACATGCTACTCAACCACAGATCCAAACAACATTTTAAGCTCTTGAAAACATCTCTTAATCAAGAAAAATGTCAAGCATTTAGATCCAAAATACGCACACACACTAAACAAGTCTAACCAATTTTATATTTCAAAAAACAAGTTAAGACAGTTTAGTGAGCATACATTAACACAAGTATTTCTTATAATAGCCAAATCACATTGTACTAGCACATGTATCAAGAGTAGCAAAGAATTTTGCGTGTTGTGTGTGAAAAACATCGCAAGATTGTATAAGTGTTAACATGTTATGACGATTTGAGATATGAGAAAATCACTTTAACTCACACACAATCATAACTGTTTGATGGGGACCATTACCTTCGAGGTACATCCTAGAACTCCTACATCTCCTAGAATACACGCTTGCAATTATATATAAAGCATTTTGATCTTTTTGTTTTTATTTTCTTTTCATATTTTCTTTTATTAAGCATATCATGCATGGACATATAAGAAAGAGAGAAAAAAAATACTCAATTATGTTAAGCTATTGACATTTCACGTTTGCTATGCCAAAGCATACAGATGTCATTTCATGATTGGTGGGCAACAGTGGTGAAATTGTTATTTATACCTTTCTCTTAGGATTTTCTAGTCCTTCTCATGAAAAAGAGTGATACGAGTGTCAAGTACAAAAGATCATTTAACATTACTCATCACAAAAAAGAGTCACAAAGCTCACTTGCTTAGTTGTGCATAAAGAGCTACAAAAGATACAAAGTTTAGAAAACTTTGTTTCATTGACCATTCAAGGAACACAAGTACCAATATACACAAACACACACTATTTTTGTATTTTTGTTATTTTTTAAGATTTTTTATTTATTTTGAAAACAAAACAAAATAAAAACTAAATAATCAAACGACATGAAAGCATGAAAGAAATATGCAAATGCATGAAAGTATGATTCCAAAAGCAGATAAGAAATCAAGTAAAGAGAGTCCTACTAGAGATAGAAAGAATTAAAGTAGAGAACAAACAGAAAAGACAATTAAGTCTTAGGCTCCTTTCTCATCCACACAGCACAAGTCTTTGGTCATGAAGATGAAAATGCACGTGTTCTAGTATATCTACTAAATGACATTGAAGAATTAAAATTCTCCTGAAATTAAGTTAAAAAGCTTAAGGTTTTTAATAACTCTCCAAATAAAGGTGTAGGTCCTTAAGAGGAAGCCTGTGACATTTTGGACACGTGCTTTTGAGGATACAACTTAAAGCAATTAGAAAGGATGTGTCCAAAAACACCACAATGGTGATAAACATGAAGTCTAACAAATGATTTAGAATTAGCCGAATTAGTTTTGAATTTCATAGCTTTATCACATTTCTCAAATTGGGGCCAGAGGAAACAACATATCTTAACCCAATCTTATCATAACTAGGCTTTTGAGCACTCAATACCTCTTCAAGCTTTGCACTAGACATCCTTTCTATTTGAGTTCTAGCTTGACTAAGCTCAACCTTGAGATTCTTGACATTCTCTTCTAATGAGGTGTTCTCCACAACAAGAGTCTCAACTAACCTTGTAATCTCATCTAGCTTGACTAATAGATCAACTTTTTAGTTTTTACCTCATTAAGCTCTTTTCTATAAAGATGAGAAGTCTTTTCAGATTTTATGAATTCAGTACATAGCTTATCATAGGCATCCTGAAGGGTCAACTTCTTGGGTATTTCCTCATCAGAAGAATCCTCACTGTCACTAGCACTCTCCATAATCACCTTATCGGTTGAGGCAACAAAGGCCATGACATGACCAAATTCATCCACATACTCATCAAAAGAGTCATTCTCAGTATCACTTCGGGTAGCAACCAACCCTTTATCTTTTGAATTCTTGGTCTTTTCTTCATAAGATAGTTTAGGCACTTTATTCTTGTATGACCAAAACCTTTGCACTCATGGCACTAGATATGGGTTTTTTCATTCTTACTCTTTCTAGATGATTTAGATTTTCTAGGAGGTTTGTACTTATCCTTTTTCCTAAATTGAAGAAGCTTAATAATCTCATTAGCTATGAAAGTTAAGTCCTCATCCTCATCCTCATCTTCGTCTTCTGAATCATCACTCTCTTCCTCTATACCCTCAAGAGCCAAGTTTCTACTCTTTCCACCTTTTCCCATTAAACCTGATCCCATGTCATAGGTTTGAAGGTTCCCTACAAGCTTAGTCAAAGGAATATGATCAATGTTCTTTACTTCTTCAATGTCAGTAATCTTAGCATGGAATCTTTCAGGTAAGGACCTAAGGATTTTCCTAACAATTTTGGATTCTACTATAGATTCTCCAAGGTTGAAGGCAGAATTCACAATATCCTTGAGTTTAGCATAAAACTCATCAAAGGTCTCATTCTCCTTCATCCTCATTTCTTTCAAACTACTAATGAGTCGTTAAAGCTTCATAGTTTTTACTGCCTTGGTTCCTTCATAGGTGGTCTCAAGAATGGTCCATGCTTCCTTGGCAACTTTCGTGGATGATATTTTCTTGAATTTCTCATTGGTCACCCCACAAAACAAAGCATTCAAGACCCTACTATTGAAATTGGTCGCTTTGATTGTTTCTTCATCCCAATCATCCGGCGCTTCCTTTGGCTTAATCCAGCCAACTTCAACAGCTTGCCATACCTGTTCATCTAGAGCCAACAAAAAGACTTTCATATGAACTTTCCAGTACGTATACTCAGTGCCGTCAAGTAAAGGAGGAATCAAAAGAGATTGTCCATGATCCATGACAACGAGGGTCAAGGATCACACTTAGGAAATTAATCCAATCAGAGTGCATTCGCTCTGATACCACTTGTTAGGAAATTTAGACCCCGGTTGATATAATTAACAAGTTTTAAATCAAAGTTGTTAATTATATTTGTTATGAATAAAACTTGTTAAAACAAATAAATATCAATATCATGTCAAAAACATGTATTTGTCTAGGGTTGTGAGAAAATAAACACTACACAAATACATAAGCATAGGCCAAAAATCAGATCTAAAAATCTAAATTTCGTAATTCTCGATAGATACCTCGATAGATAGCTATCTGTTGAGACATGTTGCGAGCTATCAAAAGCTATCAAGCTATCTATTGCAAGCTATCTAGAGCTATCGAGAATGCAAAAAAAAGAAGCTGAAGAGTCTTGATATCGAGAGGTATCGAGAAGCTATCGAGATTTAATGAATTAGCACTTCTTCACTTGTTTCTTGGACAGACTTGCATGGCTTTAATACTTAAACTTGAAACCTTGTTTCTTGAAGTATTAAACACATCTTGGATCTACCCAAATACAAGTAAAATGCATTTTGTCAAAGGATTAGCCAAGTACATAAAATTGACATATGTTCCTAACATGATTCACATATATCCTAACACTTTGGAAGTACTTGTTTCATCCTTAAGGATAGAGAGAATGTGGAACAATTTGATTCCTGAAATGATGAAGGAATATTTTTGGGATACTCCTTCACTAGCAAGGTTTGTCGAGTATACAACAAGAGAACAAAGAAAGTGATGGAAACAGTCAATGTTGTTATTGATGAAGCTTCAAACTCTAGTTCTGAGAAAATTAATGAAGAGATATCTAAGGAAATTCTTCCTCCTAAGCCTAGGGGTGTTCAAGAAATAGTTGATCAAGAGCCCGCATCTCCAAGTACTCCAAGTGTTGTAGAAGTTTCAGCAGACATTCCTACCTCACGTGATTCTGAATCTCATGAAGAGAAAAGACCTTCCTAACTAGTAGCAAAGTTTTATGATAAGTAAATAAATTTTTCTTCGCTAACTCCTAGACAAGCAACCGTGTCTATCCGGCCATTACATTGAGGTGAGCCCACCAGTTGCTATACTACAAGAAAAATGCCTATTAGCGACCAAGAATTTTTTACGGACCCAAAAAGCCCTCTCAAAAAATATTATTTATGATGGCAAAATAAAGCCCTCGCAAATACTTGGTAAAATGTGAAATATTTGTGACCAACAAAAAAAACTATCACAATTATGTGTTATAGCCGTCACAAATACTAATATTTTGGAGGGAAATTTTCCCTCCATATTATTTGCGAGGGACAATTAAAATCTCTCGTAAAAAGTATATTATTTGTGACGGTTAAAAAAATGCCGTCACTAATACTAAATTATTTGTAAGGGCTAGGTTCGACCTTCACAAATAATCACTAAAGTGTAAAAAATTTGGGAGGGAAATGTTCCCACCAAATTATTTCCAAGGGACAATAAAAATTTCTTGCAAAAAAATTATTTTTTTTGCGAGTTAAAAATATACCCTCACTAATACTAAATTATTTGCAAGGGCCACAATTAGCCTTCGCAAATAATCATGAAAATATTAGTTATTCTAAAATTTCAAAGAAAAAATAAAAAGAAATACTTAAACATATATCACTTTGTATTCTTTAGATGAACCTTTTGTTTACAGCCTAAAAAAAATACAATTTATATACATCCTATATATGAAAGGTTTGTCCTTATTTTCTAATAAATTTTACCCATAAAAAAAATGATAGCACTTTCAACTTCAAAATGGTGGCCTTAAATTCAAAAATAGTAGCCTTTTGTACTCTCTTTCTCAAAAGTGAATAAAATTTTCTTCTCATCAAGGAAAGTGAGCTTGTCCAATTGAAATATAAGCCAATCACAATATAAACATTATCAAATAAGTCAAGTCTCTTTTGTTTTGTTTTGTTGTTTTTTTTTTTTTTTTGGGAGCTAAAAATTATAGAAATGCTTTATTAGAAACAAAGAAGAATTACATTAAATAGTCCTTTTAACATTGAAGCATGAAGAAATTTTTAGCAATTACAAACAAACAATTTGTGTTTCCTTCCCATTTTGTGGAAAATGCTTATTAGATAGATGTCCAACATCATATTTGTCCTACAAATATTTTTTGATTTATGCTGTGCCCTAGACAAGAATGAACACAAAATAATAAATTAGTTCCTTCTATGTCCTAGCAACTTTAATAGCATTAAGCTATAAGGAGAGATTTAGATTTCACAAAATAATCCCACTTGCACAGTAGATTCCAATGCACATGTTTCAGAACCATCTTTGCCCTTTTGCAGTGTAATTTTACTTATCAGTTCTTGAGGCTCAAAGTTGACTAGCTTGGCCTCAAGAGGTTGCAAGCCATTGCCATGAAAGAGGGATATTCTAGAATACCCATCAGCCCCAACTCTACTTATGTTCTTCTCCAAGCACCAATTTAGAGCCCTAAGGTCCAAATCCAATCCCACAGTAGTCCTTCTTGAATTACTGTAGATCCATTCTGCACTGTCAAACATATATAATTCATAAGGTATTTACATGTTTTTGGTGTTGCAACTGCAAAACAAATTAATGACCTATGCAATCTCCCACCCCTTCCAAAGAATTAGAATATAAAACTATTCACTAATAAAATTTTCACTCACTTCACAAACTCAACCTGAGCATTTTTTCACTACTGATTTATAGTAATATGGAGTAATGTGTACCCACTTCTTCATCTACTTCTTTTAAATACAAAAGAAAAGGGGAAAGAAAATGAGATATTTGCATAATTAGATTCTATTGTATGTTTTCAAGAAACTGACATAGCCAAATAAAGGTCTTAGTAGAAACTTGATTATCTCAATGAAGACAAGTATGTGAGAGGGAGGTAATAATTGAAAACTTGAGACTAGCTTACTTGATTTATTCTATTACATTAATTGGTTGTACAGATTTCTACAAACTATATTTAATTGGTGAAATATTATTGAAACTAAATATAAATTACCCTTAAAAACCAAATCTTTTTGAACTTTCAACAAATATCACAAATTATTATCCCCTTCTCCTCCTCAACAATTGCCAGTTTTTTTTTAATTTCTTTTTCTAAAAGAAGGATTGCCCTTAAAATCATCAATCAAATTCAAATTATGTAATTCAAAAACAACCAAAACTTGTTATCTATAGAGTGTGCAAGTACTAAGAGCATTCACAGCAATGGTGGCATATTGCTATATTGCTATATTTTAACTTCTCAACCATAAAAAGTGTGCTCCAGCAGTGGAGCTATAGCAAAAAATTTTTTGCTTCCAGCTACAGTACACATCTAAAGATAGATGTGTACTGTAGCTCAAAGGTAAAAATAAATATATTATTATATTAAATTTCTCTCTCTTCTATCCTTTAAAAAATATTTTTTCTTCTTTCTTTTTCGTTCTCTGGCTTCTCTTCTTTCATTGTTTTTCCTTCTCTTTTTTTTTTTTTTTTTTTTTTTTTTTTTTTTTTTTTTTTCTCTCTCCCTCATCTACTCTCTGCTTCGCCGCCGATTCTTGTTGAATCGTCGAGCTTCGCCGTCGATTCTTGCTGAATCGTCAAGCTTCGCCGCCGATTCTTGCTGAATCGTCGAGCTTCGCCGCAGATAAGGTCTAAATCGGCGAGCTTCGCCGCCGATAAGGTCTGGATCGTCGAGCCTCGCCGCCGATAAGTTCTGGATCGTTGAGCCTCGCCGCCGATAAGTTCTGGATCGTCGACCTTCATCGTCGACCCATCTCGCCCCGTCCTCCATTTCGCCGCCGATCCTCATTCTCATCGCCCACGTCACTGTCCCACACCGCCGACCCATCTCGTCCAGTCCGTCTCACCGCCGACCTGTTCGTGGGTTTCTCTATGGCTGTGTTAGTGTGGTGGTTTTTCTCTGTGATTTGTGTGGATTTTTGGCAGTGGTTGTGGGTGGTTGTTGGCTTGTTAGTTTTTGTTGGACGGTTGTGACGGTTGTGTGCGGTTGATCTTGGTTGGTTGGCAGTGGTGGTGGATCGGTTGTGGTGTTTTTTTTGTTTGGGGAGATGTATTATTTTATTGTAGTAGAAATATTATTTTATTGTGATGTTTATGTTATTTTATTGTGTTGAAAGCTAAAATAGATCCACTGCTGTAGCATGTTTTGTAAAGTGAATAGGTAAAATAAATAAAGTAACTTTTTGTGAAGCTAAATTGCTAAAATTTTAACTCCACTATTGTAGATGCTCTAATAATGTCATCAATAAATTTTGGCCTAATGAGTTTGTCAAGTATTTATATTTTTTTATTTAAGTCATGGTCTTCAACATTTTCTGTACCATTGTCGGGTGTTAAGGACTTCTTAGGCTGCACGGGTAGTGGTAGTGGTGAACTTGTGATTACGAAGTCGGGTAATCAAGTCTTTTCATTCAATCCTGAGAATCAAAATGAGAAAGATCTTCGAATTCAAAATCTTACACCAGTGGAAGGTCTTTATCTGCTGGTTTTCACGGCTAATCTCATAGAGAGCTTAATTCTACACAATGAGTAAACAATAAAGTGGCCATCTTTCGAAATTGACAAGTCAGTATTTATAAATAAGATTGAGTGATTGACATGCCAGTAGCTAGCAGATCAGCCCTGCAGTGCCAGCCACGCGTAATTCAAAACAACAGCTAACTTTTTATCACACAAATTTTCAATACTCATATCAACCGTTAACTCAAATTAAGATTCAGAGCAACGGTTTTGATGAGAGTAAAAATTGATCACTCGTGCTACGTCTGAACACTGAAGACTGATTTCAATGACAGTGTGGCACAAATACAATAACCCAAAATTGAATCAACGGTTGTAAACTTATAATTTTAAATTAAGATGCCATTCTACACCACAACAATTTTAAATTAACCATGAAGTTTTGGAATGGCTGTCTTGTCTCGTTTGAATGGTCTGCCATGTGATGGAAAAAAATTTGCACCCTGTCCTGAATGCCAACTGCCAAGTCTACTTTGAATTGCTCTTCCTAAACACGATTTGCTGTTGTTGTATATATAGATATAAACAATGTGGTTGAAACATGAGTAAGGGTGAAAATTTGCACCCTGTCCTGAATGCCAACTGCCAAGTCTACTTTGAATTGCTCTTCCTAAACACGATTTGCTGTTGTTGTATATATAAACAATGTGGTTGAAACATGACTAATGAAAAAGTTGAGTTTTTAAAAAGTGCATAATGAAAAAGTGATTTTTCAAAAAGCTGAGTGTTTGGTAAAAACTGTTAAAAAGTGCTTTTTAAAAAAGCTGAGTGTTTGGCTAGCATTTATAAAAGTTGCAGTTTAAGAGATAAATTACCAAAAAGGACAATGTATATATAAGGGTGTTTATTTCATACTTAAATCAACTACTTCATATACTTAAATCAATTTTTCTCTTTCTAAAATTTTTTTTTTTTCTCATCAATATTATCTAATAATAACCTACCACTTAAGGTTTATTGTGAAAGTATTGTGAAAATATTGTGATAAAAATTGATATTGATTTTAATTTGAACATACTATTAAAAAAAATTTCTATAAAAATTATTTTTTTCTCACCAATATTAGCTAATAATAACTTACCACTTAAGATTTATTGTGAAAATATTGTGATAAAAATTAATACCGATTAAAATTTGAATGAACTATTAAAATTATTTTTTTCCCTTTCTATAAAAATTATTTTTTTCTCACCAATATTAGCTA
Source organism: Castanea sativa (assembly GCF_040712315.1). Taxonomy (NCBI): domain Eukaryota; kingdom Viridiplantae; phylum Streptophyta; class Magnoliopsida; order Fagales; family Fagaceae; genus Castanea; species Castanea sativa. The sequence goes on from NC_134017.1 coordinate 70,334,922, forward strand.
ATAATAACTTACCACGTAAGATTTATTGTGAAAATATTGTGATAAAAATTAATACCGATTAAAATTTGAATGAACTATTAAAATTATTTTTTTCCCTTTCTATAAAAATTATTTTTTTCTCACCAATATTATCTAATAATAACTTACCACTTAAGATTTATTGTGAAAATATTGTGATAAAAATTAATACCGATTAAAATTTGAATGAACTATTAAAATTATTTTTTTCCCTTTCTATAAAAATTATTTTTTTCTCACCAATATTATCTAATAATAACTTACCACTTAAGATTTATTGTGAAAATATTGTGAAAATATTACGGTAACATTTCTAAATTGTATTTTTCCTTTCTTTCTTTCTTTCTTTCTATCATCCACACGTTTCCTTTTTTTCTTTTTCTTTTTCTTCTCTTGAATTTTCTCCACCACACATGTATCCCATTATCTCCATCCTCTCCTTTTTTTTTTCTCTACACATTCCAGAACTCTCTTGTCTCTCTTTCTCCAGCTCTCCAGCTCTGTTTCTCTACTTTTCTTTTTCTTTTTTCTTTTTTCCTTCCTTTTCTCCTCCACACACGGTATCCTATCTCTACCCCCCTCTTTTGTTTTCTTTTTCTCTGAGAACATTCCAGCAGTCCAGATGGAAGAAGAAGAAGAAGACGAAGAAGAAGAAGAAGAAGAAGAAGAAGAAGAAGAAGACAAACTCTCCACCGATTCATCATCAAGCTCTCATCCTCCTCAAACTCTCACCGATTCAACCATCATCCTTACCGATTCATCATCGTCCTCACCGCCGCTGCCGAAGCTTACGCACCATCGCACCGAAGCTCACGCATCGTCGCCGACCCACGCACCACCGCCGACCCTATTCATCATCTTCCTCACCCATCTTCGAAGCCCAGCTCCATTCATCCGTCATCCTTCGACGATCTGCCTATTTTGCATTTGGGTGTGTGTGTTTGCATATGGGTCTCAATTTGCTTTGTTTACCGATGTGTGTATGTGTTTGCATATGGGTCGCAGAGCAAAGAGATGAGAGGCAAGATAAAATCAAGAGTATTTGTTCTGTTTTGGGTAAAGCAAAGAAAGGGTAAAGTAAGGTCAATTTGGTAAAATCATCTGTGGTCCAACGGCTATCTTCATAACGCCCACTGCGCTTTTCCAAAATGGTCCGAAGCTCCCCATAAATTTTTTGCGCGTTTAGTTCAGTGTAGAGAAACGCGCTTTTTCATTAAAGCCAACTTTTTCAAGTTGCCAAACACGTAAACAGTGTACACTTTTTACAAACGCGCATAAAGGGGCTTAAAAAGTGGAAACAAACGCACACTAAGTAGTTTTTGGAAGGCAAACAAAATGGAGAAATTTTTTAAATAAAATTCAGTTTTAGTGGCCCATTCGTGCAAAAATTAAGCTCTTTCAAGCAAGATGATATTATATTCATGGGGTCTATATATCTTTTCTCTTGCATAAGGGTAGATCCCACCAAAAAAAAAAAGAGAGTAAACCCCCACAAATATGTGTGAGCCACTAAAGCAAGACCTAAGCCCTCTCAAGCGATATGGTATGACACGCATATGATGCAAGGTAAATTTTCTCCTGTAGAGGAAGCCTTGTGTACGTTTGGTTCTAACAGCAGTATTTAAATGCCAACCGACAAATAGAGAGTGCAACTTGGCACTTACTTCAAGATGAGACAAGCCGAATAGACATCCACTGGCTACTTATGCGGCTCAATAAAGCCCCCTCAAAGCATAGCGTAAGGCCCGCTTGAACGAGCCCGGGGAGAAACAATTTCTGTATAATTTTGAAAGAAACTTGTCTCAAACGGCTTGTAAGAGACAAGAGCTGTGAAAGGATTGTTAATTCGTTTGGAAAGAATACTCATACACCCCTTAAACTTCTAATTATTGATCAAAAACAACTAGTAGCCAAAAGACCCTCTATTACTTTTTTATTGGCCAATTTAATTCTTAAATTATTTACAACTGCCAAATTAATACTTGAGTTAATCATACGTTAAAACACTAATGGAGTAAACACACGTCACTCATGTCGCTTTAAAATGCAAACTTAAAAAAAAAAAACCCAAACGTCCAAAACTCAACGGAAAGAGAAGAGAACCAAGTCCGGCAAAGGGAGAGAGAATCCACGCCATTCAGAGCCACTGCCGAGCTTCTCTCTGCCGTCTCACCACCTTTGTCCCGGCGGCGCCTAGGTGGTTCCGCCGCACTGTTCAATCTGGGTATGTCTTCTTTTTCTTCTTTTTCCTTCTTATGTATTGCTATTGAAATCTTGTAAGAACTTTTTTTTTTTTTTAATCTCCATGTGCGAATTTTTATAGTAGAAATTCTTGTTTTGGTTTAATTTTTGGGTTGGGTCTCTGAAATTCTTGGTTTTTTATAATCTCCATTTGCCTTTCACCAACTGTTGCATTTGAGTATGTCATAAAGCTGTTTGATTAAATGTCTGAGAGAGATATGGCTATACAAGGCTTGGAATTTAGGAGTTGCTGAACCTAAAAAGATATCCATGGTGTCAAAGTAGGATTGTCCCTTTTGCTTTCTTGTATCATTTTTTAACCATATGAGGCCTTTGTATGATGGTGTTGGAGGGAATGCTATGTGGGCAGTTATGACTGTTGTCGTTGTTTTTGAATCAACAGTGGGTTAGTACTCGGCACTCTTTTTTTCTTCTTATTTTGACAAATATGGTTTAGTTTATTATAATCACAACGGCTAATTCTACAAACACAAACAACATTATGGCGCAGGTGCTACAAGTGTAAATGTGGACATGATGACTCCTAGCTTTCTACTTATTTCTTTAAGAGTAAAGCATATATAAAACTATATTGATTTTGGGGAACACACTCAAACAGAGGTGGTCAAGTCAAGAAAATGGTAGATTTGTGTCCAATAGCAGCGGGTGGCTCAAGGACTAAAGTAAAAAATAAGTCTGACAAAGCCTTCCAACTATAATCAACATAGTTCAGCCACATGACAGAAATGCACGAGTGAATTGATAAAATAAGATAACATTTGGTTCTAAAATACCAAACCACAGCCTCAGCCCTCAACTATGTCAAATTCTTAAAGGAGAGTATAGTTTCTATGGACATTACCCACAAAAGTCTGAGTTACTAGTTCAACTTTTTTCCTATTCTAGAAGCAAATATGGAAAACTACTGTAAAGAAAAACTATTGGTGTGTACGTTTCATGTTTATAAAGCTATTTTCAATTCAAAAATAATGTTGGCCATAGGCTAAAGATACAATACCTTCAGCTGCTGGAATAGTAAGTCACAACATGTCAAAAAACAGAAAAAGGAAAAGAACAAATAAACAGAAGCATGAGAAAGTACCTCAAGCTTTCTTAATTGAGCTTCTGCTTTTGCATTTTGTAGGTTTACCCAAGCTTGAATCTTTGCTTCTTCTCTTTGATACCTGTAACCCAAAATCAAAATTGGTACCAAGATATTGCATAATACAAGTAAATGTTGCAACTTTACAACCCAATTACCTGAGACAGCACTTACTCTTTTCCTCTGCTATATTGAATTAGCAGCAATCATGCACATGTGCATGTGCAAATTGTTATATTTTTTTCCCACTATTCTCTATATTGTTTTTTTTTTTTTTTTTTTTCCATCTCTTCTATTAATGTTCTTGTTAATTTTGTATTGTAGCCATGGATGAATGTCCACTGTCACTCCCTGGAAATTCACCTTCTATGCCAAATGTACAAGCCCCTCAATCCCAATATGATTCTATTGAGGCTGATGGCCAATCTGAAACTGTTAATGTTCCAATTGATGTGGAGGATGACGAGGATAGCGAAGAACAAATAAGACAACTGATGTATTAGTATTTTGGGAAGAAATATATAATAAGTAGAGAAATTTTCAAAGAAAACACACACCTAAAAGAGACAAATTAATGAATTCTCATACAATATTCATTCTGAATTATGAAATTAAAAGATAAACACTCAAATTGGTCTACCTCCAAGTTATACACTTCTGCTGCGCCCATAAGCTTATTTAGAGATGACTCTGTAATGGTTTGCTCATCTTTGTTTTGTTCTGGAAATTGTTGGCAACCCTTTCCTCGCTTCACAATAGGCAACATAGATGCAGCTTCTTCTGAATCATCCTGTTATGATCAACAGAAAATATTTATGCTTGTGACATGTGACTGTCTATATTCCTGATACAATACTTATTATCCTTTTCTTTTCTTTTGGATAGTGCATCTCTACATGCATGAAATTGATGAGAAGCCAGCAACACTAATGCATATATTGGAAAATCAATCAATAAAAAAGCGAATGAGAACAATCGTACATACTTCTAGATTTAGAAGGCATTTCCGAGAATCAAGTTCTGCCGGAGTAATGTGCCGATATAGAATTCAATATAGTTTGAGTGTGTTCCCCATTTTCTATTGGACACAACTCTACCATTTTCTTGACTTGACCACCTCTGTTTGAGTGTGTTTGCCAAATTCAATATAGTTTTATATACGCTTTACTCTTAAAGAAATAAGTAGAAAGCTAGGAGTTATTATGTCCACATTTACACTTGTAGCACCTGCGCCATAATATTGTTTGTGTTTATAGAATTAGAAGTTGTGATTATAATAAACTAAACCATATTTGTCAAAACAAGAAGAAGAAAAGAGTGCCAAGTACTAACCCACTGTCGATTCAAAAACAACGGCAACAGTCATAACTGCCCAAATAGCATTCCCTCCAACACCATCATACAAAGGCCTCATATGGTAAAACAAAATGATACAAGCAAAAGGGACAATCCTACTTTGACACCATGGATACCTTTTTAGGTTCAGCAACTCGTAAGTTCCAAGCCTTGTATAACCATGTCTCTCTCAAACATCTAATCAAATAGCTTTATGACATACTCAAATACAACAGTTGGTGAAAGGCAAATGGAGATTGTAAAAAACCAAGAATTTCATAGAGACCCAACCCAAAAATTAAACCAAAACAAGAATTTCTACTATAAAAATTTGCACATGGAGATTAAAAAAAAAAAAAGTTCTAACAAGATTTCAATAGCAATACGTAAGAAGGAAAAAGAAGAAGAAGAAGACATACCCAGATTGAACAGTGCGGTGGAACCACCAAGGCGCCGCCAGGACAAGGGCGGCGAGACGACGAATAGAAGCTCGGCAGTGGCTCTGAACGGCGTGGACTCTCTCTCTCTCTCTCTCTGTGTGCCAGACCTGGTTCTCTTCTCCTCTTTCCGTTGCGTTTTGGACGTTTGGGTTTTTTTTTTTCGCATTTTAAAGTCATGTGAGTGACATGTGCTTATTCCGTTAGTGTTTTAACGTGTGACTAACTGAAGTATTGATTTGGCAGTTGTGAATAGTTTAAGGAGTAAATTGGCCAATAAAAAAGTTGAGGGGGTCTTTTGGCCAGTAGTTGAAAGTTTAGGGAGTGTATGAGCATTTTTCCCAACTCTTTGAATCAGCCAAGGTAACTCTCCAGAGGTGCCTATTGAATGATCATACCCCTTAGTTATAAATAGTGTTTTGATATTCAATTTCTTACAAAAACCTTCACCATTACAAAAATTCACAAGAATTTTTCAAAATTGCTACCTGAAAATTTTTTGGCTTAGTTATATCTTGTGAAATTATGTCTGAAAAGTATCATTCCGACATTCAGGCTCAAAACATTAGTAACACTATTAATCTAAAAAAATTAGGAAATTAACTGCCATAGATAATTTTCATTTTCATAACATAAAATATTGGAGTACAAAAAAAAATTGATAATAAAAATTTGAAAAAGCAGTCATGACAATTTTCAACTTAGAAATTGTGATTTTAAATTATGATTTCAGTTTTTTCTCATGCGTAATTGTGTAAATGTGGGGGGTAAAAATGCTTAAATGCACATTTAGGCCTTGGGCCTGGTTTGTTGGTATAACTCTGTTCAATCAGAGTTTTCGAAGCCCACAGGCTAGTTCGCATTACAAGGGGCAGAGGAATTGTCCGAGGAGGAGTATCTCCTCGGACGGGCCCAGTATAGGCCATGAGACGTGCTAAAGGATTTATTAGAGACAGAATTCTGGAAGATCTATTGGGTAAAGGCGTGATCCAAGCACTCGTTAGAAGGAGGAATGTGTGAGAAATATCTGAAGAAAAAAGCTGCTACCACCGCATTAAAGGCCCTGCATCTACCTCCCTGGCCACATTAATGGAGAAATGACATCTGAATAGTAATATTCAGCCTTCCAGCTATTATTTGAAGACTTCAAGAAGATGGTGGATGGGACAAGTATCTAGGAGGAAAATCTGTGCTACACGTGGGAGACAAAGAAGAGAAGAAGAGGGATATGAGAGGACATGAGAGGTATGAAGAAGGAGGCGGAAGAAAAAACTTGAAGACCAATTGTAATCTTTTGCTTAGAAAAAGAAAGGCAATACAAGTGGTCCTCAACTTAGGTCCGATGAGAATTTTTTGTCATATTCATCTATTATTTGCATAGATTGCAGCATTCTAGCCTGTTTATCAACTCTCTAATATCCCTAACCTAGATTTCAAACCTATACTCTACAAATTTCATTGTATAAGACTCTTTGGGCTTGGGTCCATCTAGGGATTGGACCGCGTACAAATTGTGCACTTACAATTGGCGCTGTCTATGGGAATCTAGTGTTGAAGGAATTGGAACATCATGGCAGGCTTAGGTTCGCATCATGCAGAGTCTCAGGGGTCCCAGCACGAAGATCATTTTGAGCGTCTTGAACGTCGGAGGGATCGAGAGGGAAGTGTGCATACAGTACACCCTGATGCAAGCCATTTGCGTGGAGAAAGTAGGGCTACCCATGAGGATGATGCCAAGGCCATGCAGAGGGAGATTGACCACCTTAAGAAAAAGCTACGCCGTGTCAGGCGAAGGCGGGCTTCACCTCCGTCTAATCCTTCCTTTAGGGGGTCCCAGGGAAGCAGTTACAGTCCAAGGTCCAGGACTCCCCCTAGCGAAACCTTCTCTTACGAGAAGGATGAGCTTCCAAGTCGTAAGCATAATAAGTTTCCCTCCAAGGGCTTGGAAAATGATGCTATGAGCCGAGCGTTGCACCAACTTTCCAAGTCACCCTTCTCACGTAGGATTGAGAAAGGAAGGCTCCCACGGCGGTTCACTCAGCCCACCTTCACTGTCTATAATGGCAGGACAGACCTAGTCGAACACATGAGCCATTTTAATCAGAGGATGGCGGTACATTCTCAGAACGAAACCTTGATATGCAAAGTCTTTCCCTCTAGCCTGGGACCTGTTGCTATGAGATGGTTTAACGGACTAAAGCCGGGGTCTGTCAATTCTTGCATGGAACTCACTAGGGCATTCATGTCTCGATTCATTACATGCTGCAGAGTCCCTCGGCCTTTGGACTCATTGTTATCCATGACCATAAGGGAGGGTGAGACTTTGAAAGCGTATTCTGACAGATACTAGGAAATTTTTAATGAAATTGACGGTGATTTTGACGAAGTGGAAATTAACACTTTCAAAGTGGGCCTCTCAACTGACCACGATTTAAGGAAATCTCTGACCAAAAAGCCCGTGCGAACTGTACGTCGTCTCATGGATCGCATCGACGAGTATAAGAGGGAGGAAGATCAACAACAAGGTAAAGGTAAGGCGAAGGTTATCCCTCAGGAGAGAAGGGATTTCAAGTCGGACAGGTACCATAATAATAAGCTGAGGAGAGATTTCTCTGGGCAATTTGGTCCAGCCACTCCTCAAGTAGTTAACACTGTATTCCAAGAACCAGTGCACCAATTGCTGGAGAAAGTCCGCAAGGAACCATACTTTAAGTGGCCTAGTAAGATGGCGGGGGACCCTACGAAACGAAATCAGAACCTTTTTTGCTAGTATCATCAGGATGTGAGTCATACTACTAAGGATTGTCGGACCCTTTAGAACCATTTAGAGCAGCTTGTTAGTGAGGGAAAATTGAAGCAGCACCTGTATCAACCCAACGGACAAGGAAATCATTCGGGTTCAAATAATCAGAAGAACAACTCATCTCGGCCACCCTTGGGAACGATTAATGTCATCTTCGCTGCACCTGGCAAGACCAGTTCCTGTCCTACAAGGGTGATGGCGGTGTCACATTCCCAAGCCAAGGAGTTTGGCTCGAGGCCGAAGAGGATCAAGGGGAGTACGCCTATTTTGGGATTCCCTGATGAGGATAAGGTTGGGACTATTCAATCGCATGACGATGCCCTGGTGGTCACATTGAGGATAGGGAATTATGACGTCAAGAGGGTGATGGTCGATCAAGGTAGCGATGCGGATATTATGTACCCTGACTTATTAAAGGGGATTAAGTTAGATCTGGAGGATCTCACTCCCTATGATTCGTCGTTGATAAGCTTTGAAGGGAAAGCTGTCATACCAAAGGGACAAATTCATTTTCCCGTACAATCGGGCCCGAAAACAGTCGATGTAGATTTCATTATGGTTAACGCATATTCTCCATACATGGCCATCGTCGCAAGGCCTTGGCTGCATGCTTTGGGTGTTGTCTCTTCGACTTTACATGTTAAAGTAAAATTTCCCTAGGGTGGATTGATTGAAAAAATTCTTGGGAGCCAATCAGTAGCAAGGCAATGCATATTGGCCGCAGTGCTGCATTAAGCCAAATCAGAATCCTTGACCTCGGCTGTGGAAGACTTATAGCAATTAACAACTCTGGATGCGCCCGGTGCGGTGATAGTAGAGGAGGCCACGTGTGAAGAGTTGGAAAGATTTCTCATAAATGATGACCCCGAAAGGTTCTTTCAAGTCGGGATACTGCTACCACACCAAGAGAAGATGGAATTGGTGATGTTTTTGAAAAACAATATCGATATTTTTGCATGGGATCCCTATGAGGTTCCAGGGGTTGACCCAAGTTTCATTTGCTATCATTTGAATGTCAATCCTGCCGTTATTCCCAGGAGGCAACCACCTCGACGTTCTTCGAAAGAACATGCCGAGGCCGTCAAGGAAGAGGTGCTCAAGCTCAAAAGGGTTGGGGTTATTAAAGAAGTATTCTACCTAGAATGGTTGGCGCACACTGTCGTAGTAAAAAAGAAGAGCGGAAAGTGGAAAGTATGTGTGGACTTCACAGACCTGAACAAAGTCTGCCCAAAAGACTCATTCCCGATGCCTCGCATCGATCAGCTAGTGGATGCTACGGTTGGGCATCCTCGGATGAGTTTTTTGAATGCCTTCCAAGGTTATCACCAAATACCTTTAGCGTTGGGTGATCAAGAGAAGACTGCCTTCATTACTCCTACAGGGAATTATCACTATAAAGTGATGCCATTCAGTTTGAAACATGCAGGGGCTACTTACCAAAGGATGATGACCAGGATGTTCGAATTGCAGCTTGGAAATACCGTTGAGGTATATGTGGATGATATGGTAGTGAAGAGTAAGACAATACCTATGCATGTGAAAGATTTGGACGACACCTTTCAAACACTTAGGAACTACAAGTTGCGCCTTAATGCCTCAAAGTGTTCTTTTGGGGTAGGCTCTAGAAAGTTCCTAGGCTACATGGTGACTCATAGAGGTAAATTCAGTATAGGTCAGAGCCATTCAGGGCTTGCAACCACCTCGGAATCCAAAGGAAGTTCAGAAATTAACCGGGATGACTGTTGCTCTCAGCAGGTTTATTTCTCGGTCTGCTGATAGATGTAAACCTTTTTTCCAATTGTTAAATAAGTGGAAAGGATTCCAATGGTCTGAGGAGTGCGCTTTAGCTTTTTAGCAACTTAAGGAATATCTTTCCCAACCACCCATCATGTCTTGGCCGGAGGTCGATGAAATCCTGTTTGCATACCTAGCTGTAGCTATCAATGTAGTTAGCTTAGTTCTGATAAGGGACGACGGTGGAGTACAAAGACCGATTTATTATGTTAGAAAATCTTTGAATGAAGCTGAGATGCGTTATTTGCCTTTGGAGAAGGCAATTCTGGCCATAGTCCATGCTACATGAAAGCTTCCTCACTATTTCCAATCCCACACCGTCGTGGTTTTGACTCAACTGCTTCTCAAGTCAGTATTGCGAAGTGTTGACTACTCGGGGAGGGTAGCCAAATGGGGAACTATTCTAGGAGCTTTCGATATCAAATATATGTTGCACACCTGGGTGAAGGGCCAGGTTCTCACTGATTTAGTGGCATAGTTCGCTGAACCATTGTTAGAAGAAACTGCAAAGGAATCGCACATGGATGAAAAATCAGTTGGCATGACCACATGCGAAAGGCGTCCAGTTTGGAAAGCTTATGTTGATGGGGCAGCAAACCAGAGGGGATCAGGCGTTGGACTTGTTTTGGTATCCCCTGAGGGAATTACCTTTGATAAATCATTGAGATTAGTGTTCTCGGCCACTAATAACGAGGTTGAGTACGAAGCTGTCTTAGTCGGTATGGATATGGTTCGGAGAATGGGGGGAAAGGCAGTTCATATGTCCTTGGATTCTCAATTAGTTGTGGGCCAAGTGACGGGGACCATGGAGGCTAGGGATCTAAGAATGCAAGAGCACCTGATCCAGGTCAAATGTTTACAATCCAAGTTTGATTCTTTCATCCTTTCACATGTTTCTAGAAGTGGAAACACGCATGTGGACTTGTTGGCCACTTTGGCGATGTCCTCGGCTCAATGTCTGCCTAGGATTATCCTCATCGAAGACTTGCTAAAACCGACTTTAACCACCGCAAGTGTCATCCGTATCCATCTGATAAGATTCGGACCTAGCTGGATGGACCCGTAGTTTCTTTTTTAAAAAGCGATGTTCTGCCCGAGGAGAAGTCTAAAGCAGATAAAATTCATCGAAAGGCACCTCGATTCTGGTTGTCTGAGGATCAGAAGCTGTATAAACGCTCTTTTTCCGAACCATACCTACTATGTATACACCTTGAAGCGACGGAGGCACTTTTGGAAGAATTGCACGAAAGAATTTGTGGAAGTCACACTAGGGGGAGATCCTTAGCCCATAGAGCTTTGACTCAAATATATTGGTGGCCCACTATGCATAGAAAAACTCAGGACTACACAAGAAATTGTAACCAATGCCAGAGGTTTGCTCCTAATATTCATCAGCCTGGTGGTGTTCTTAATTTTTTGTCTAGTCCTTGGCCATTCGCTTAATGGGGACTGGATATAGTTGGGCCTTTTCCAAGGGCTGTGGGAAACAAAAGGTGGCTACTCGTGGGAACTGATTACTTCACCAAGTGGGTTGAAGCTGAGCCCTTATCAAATATTAGGGATGTGGACACCAAGAAATTTATTTGGAAGAACATTATCACTAGATTTAGGGTACCTCACACACTTATTTCAAATAATGGCGTGCAATTTGATTAAAAGAGCTTTCAGGAAATATTGTAATGACTTGGGCATCACAAATAGATACTCCACTCCAGCTTATCCTCAGGAAAATGGTCAGGCCGAGGCCGTTAACAAAGTTATAGTCGATGGACTTAAGAAGAGGCTGGATGACGCAAAGGGTAGATGGGTAGAGCAATTGCTACACATTTTGTGGACATATCGGACTACGCCACGAAGATTCACTGGAAAAACGCCCTTCTCCATGACTTACGGGGCTGAGGTGGTGACACCTTTGGAATCTGGGTTTCCCACATTAAGGACGAGTTCTTTTAGCCCAGGAAATAACGATGGCCTCCTGGAGAAAAGCTTGGATCTGGTTAAGGAACGGCGATAGGCTGCCATGGTTCAACTGGCTTATTACCAACAGAAGCTCAAACGAGGATATGATGCTCATGTGAGGCTAAGACCACTAGCGCCTAGGGATTTGGTGTTGAGGAAAGTCATGGGTACTTTAAAAAATCCAACGTGGGGAAAGCTAGCACCAACTTGGGAAGGACCATACCGAATCATTTCTGTAGCGGGCATAGGGTCATATCGCTTAGCTAATCTAGATGAAAAAATTGTACAACGCCCTTGGAATGTAAATAACCTACGAAGGTATTATTATTATTAATGAAAAGCACTTTTGTCGTTCGTTGTTAAAATTATCATTATGTAACAGTTTGATTTACTTATTATATATATATCAAACAAAAACTTGGTCATGCATGGTCCTCGGACCACATACCTCGTAGAAATTGATATCTTATTAATTGTTAAACAGAACCTTAGTTATGTCGGGTCCTCAGACCTTCTACTTTGGAGAAATTAACATTTCAATTCGCTATTTCAAAATATCAAACAGAAACTTGGTCACGCATGGTCCTCAGACCACATACCTCGTGGAAATTGATATCTTATTGATTGTTGAATAGAACCTTAGTTATGTCCGGTCCTCGGACCGTCTACTTTGGGGAAATTAACATTTCAATTCGCTATTTCTAAATATCAAACAGAAACTTGGTCATGCATGGTCCTCGGACCACATACCTCGTGGAAATTGATATCTTATTGATTGTTAAACAGAACCTTAGTTATATCGAGTCCTCGGACCTTCTACTTTGAAAAAATTAACATTTCAATTCGCTATTTCTAAATATCAAATAGAAACTTGGTCATGCATGGTCCTCGGACCACATACCTCATGGAAATTGGTATCTTATTGATTGTTAAATAGAACCTTAGTTATGTCGAATCCTCGGATCTTCTACTTTGGAGAAATTAACATTTCAATTCGTTATTTCTAAATATCAAACAAAAACTTGGTCATGCATGGTCCTCAGACCATATACCTCATGAAAATTGGTATCTTATTGATTGTTAAACAGAACTTTAGTTATGTCGGGTCCTCGGACCTTCGATTTTAGGGAAATTAACATTTCAATTCGCTATTTCTAAATATCAAATAGAAACTTGGTCATGCGTGGTCCTCAGACCACATACCTCATGGAAATTGATATACTATAGACTGTTAAACAGAACCTTAGTTACGTCGGGTCCTCGGACCCTCTACTTCAGGGAAATTAGCAGAAACCGTGGCTCATGAGTGTTAGTGTGTTGATGAGCCACAGTAAGTTTGATGGATTGCTTTATGCCCGAAACTAAATGCTAAGTTCAGTTTTAGTTTGTGTATTGTTGTATTACATATATTATGGTTTTGAGGCATAATTTACATATATACACTAAGTGTATGTACTTTTATTTAAAGTTACTGCTAATCGAAATGTTGTAAATACTTTACTATGTATTAAGGCGTGGAGTTAATTGTTCCACTCATGTAATTTTACACTAAGGAGAAGCGAATTAGTATTTTTGTACTGAAGGTTGGAAGTCAGTTGAAGATCAAACCTTTCAAATTTCTCATTAATTTTGTCAAGATATACACTGGAAATGAAAGCCCGAATACAAAAATTATTACATGAGAAAAGGGGAGGGAGTCCTAACTGGCCTAGGTCTTAAACCTTGGTGGGGGGTCCTGCTTGGATATGCCGGCAGCCCCTTTTGCATTGTTGTCCTCCTCTGTTTGTTTTAGCTCCGCTTCGAATGAGGTCTAGACTTATTTCCCTTTGTTTTTTGCCACTGGTGGAGGAACATTGGGCTCGGCATTCTTGCTCGAAGGCTTCTCGGCTTCATCGCCTTGTTCCTTCTCTTTGTCAGAACCAGCAGGTTCTTTAGGAGTTGGAATGGGCTTTGGAATCATGGATGGATGCGTTGAAGGCGCTGTCTCGTGGGTAGGTGCAACATGAGGAAGCTCTTCGAGCACTTGGATGTCCTGAGGAAGCCAAATGTTCTCAGGTTTTTCTCAACTCGGAAGTCGTGGGAATCCCTGCCACATTCAGAGTTTCTGCCCACACTTGTTGGCAGTACTCTCTGCATAGCTCTACGAACTCCTCTATTAGTTGATTTTCTGTTGCCTCAACCCCTTCTTTGTAAGCAGCCTTCTTGGCAACCTCCACGTTTTCCTTGAGGGTACAAGCCTCTTCCCTCACTAGAGCAAGCTCCTTCTTCAGGTCAGAGTTTTCTTGTTGGGCTTTAGACAAGTCCTCGTCCTTTTGACGCAGAAGTTTGGGTTGCCCCTCCACCTGAGTTTTCATTGTTTTAAGGCTAGCCTCAACACCATCTCTCTCCCTCTTCTCCTCTGTCAGTTGCTTGGTTAGGTTCTTGTTCTCCGCAAGGGTTTGGCCTAAGGCCTTTTTAGTCTCCAGTCTGGCCTCAAGTTCAACTGTAGCATTTTTCCGAGAGTCTTCCACCCACCTTTCCACAACAAAGACTTCTTGTATGGCCTGCATTAAAGTATTAAGCAAATGCATTATTGTTCAAACGAATCCAAGGTTCGTATGAACGATTTTTTGCTAAAACGTGATGAAAGCAGTAAGGTGAGAGTAAACACGAGACACTCACCAAAGCCAAGTCCCTTTTGAGAGAGAGAAAAAGATGTGGTTGAGTCATCTTGTCTAGGGCATCCATGTCCTTTGGTAGGAGAAGAGGCCGTTCCAAAGCCTCAGCCAGGTGATGAGCATGTCCTTGCTGGAAAGCCCTGATGTTGGATTGGCAGGAGATTAGGGCCCCATCTAGCTTCAGTTCAGGAAGGTCACAGTTCTACCTACTCTCTACTAAAGAGGCACGCCCCTTACCTTTGCCAACTTTCTGTTGTTGTTGTTGTTGCTGCTTTAGTTTCTTCTGCCTCTCCATATCTGCCTCTTCGGCCTCGTTTTTCCTCTTCTTCTTAGGCTCCAGAATGGGAATCTTAGGATCAGAAGGAGGAGGGGGTGGTGGCAGAGGGGGAGGGATCTGTGACTCAACCGCGCCCTTTTTAGAGGCTTTCGTGCCCCTCTTAGACATCAGCTTCCTAAGAGTAGACATGTCGTCTTCCTCGGAGCTAGAGTTGGGTTGTGCTATTATTAAACCCTTTATGCCAAAATTTTCTGCAGGTACGTGCTCTTCGTCCAAGAGGATGACGAGTTAATCCTCTCGAGGTCTCTCAGCTTCTTTAAGGCGAAACTGTTCAATTTCCTCGTCAAGCGATCGTTGCGAAGATGACAATTCTTCTCGGATGGCTGTCGTCTAGGAATGCGCTGAAAGTGGAACTGTAGCAATGGGGCGAAGGAATACAATATGATGGAGGGGTCGTTTGGGAGTTCGTGGTCAGAAAGGAAGCCTCATCGTGAAATATATATCCTTTTGCGTCGTTGGTCTCCTACGGTGATCGCGTTGTCAATCTCTTGGAAATTGTCTGATAAAGGATCGTATCCTAATATCAGGTGGGCTGCTCTCACTTGTAGGTCTTCACTAACAAACACTTCGGATCGAAGAATGCGATTGAGGTCCACGACGCTACAAAGGCTTAGATGCGGCCGTACGTGTTGTTTATCTGTGAAACACATCCCAGAAGGTGAGCATGGTTAGATCAAAAATGAATATCAAAGAAAGGTGTAGTAATACGCAATGTAACCAAAAACGGCAAAATTAATGGGACTAAGTCACAGGTTAGGGAATCTAACTCCTATGAAGTCACACCTGGGTCTCCCTATTCGACTGGGCAATGAGGACTATCAGACCAGTTTCCCAAGGCGATGAGATAGTCGTCTTTCATGCCTTTGTTGGATTTGGGAAGACAGGATATGAGCCTAACAATGTTAGATCTGGATTTAAGGTAATATCCTACGCCTTTAAGTTTATGGCACTCGTACATGTAAACGAAGTCCTGCCATGTGAGGTTCAGACCCATTTGTTCATTTAAAGCGTTGAGACAACCTAAGACTCTAAACACATTTGGTATGCACTGATCTGGGCATAACCTATGGTTACGTAGGTATTCACTGGTTACGTTTCTCATGGGAAGGGTCATCCCACCTTCTAGGAATGCAATGAGGGGGATGATAACTTATCCCTCTCTTCTAGCGTTACCTATGGCTTCTACTGGGCAATATCTCAAGCCTACGTCTTGGGGAATATGATATTTGGCACGGAAACCTTTCCATACCGGCGTCGGTATCTACTAAACACTTAAATCTACCCATTTGGTAGGAGTGAGAATGAAAGTTTAGAGAAGGGGAGGGGTCTAGTTGGTGGCCGAGGACAGAAGCCGAGGAGAAATGAGTAAAGGAAGTTGAGAACTTACGGGAAATAGTTAGGCGATTCTTCACGAGCTTCTTGAGAGGAAAGAGAGTGAGTAACTCTTAGACTTGATTGACTTCTAAAAGGATGGATGGAGATTCGGTTTCCTAGGCGTTTTGGCGTGTGGGAGGCGGCCTCGAATCAGATTTATCTCGCCCAGATTTTTAGAGCGAACCCGAACCGTTGGATGCATATCTCACTGTTGAACGTGGGGAACAAGACGTAACTTGCAGTCATTAATGTGAGTGTTTCGGGCTTCGAAGCGTCATGGGCGGTTTTAAAGGAACGAAAGGACCCTTACACGTGTCGCGGTGTGCAAAGTGTGTGGAGGGTGCGCTGTTGGTTCAAAACCCCATTTCTCTCCTTAGATGGGGGGAAAATGAAGTTTTGAGGGGCTATTGTGGGGGGTAAAAATTCTTAAATGCACATTTGGGCCTTAGGCCTAGTTTGTTGGTATAAGTCTGTTCAATCAGAGTCTTCGAGGCCCACAGACCAGTTCGCACTATAAGGGGCAGAGGAATTGTTCGAGGAGGAGTATCTCCTCGGACGGGCCCAGTATAGGCCATAGGACATGCTAAAGGATTTATTAGAGACAGAATTCTGGAAGCTCTGTTAGGTAAAGGTGTGATCCAAGCACTCGTTAGAAGAAGGAACGTGTGAGAAATATCTAAGGAAAAAATCTGCTACCACCGCATTAAAGGCCCTACATCTACCTCCCTGGCCGCATTAATGGAGAAATGACCTCTGAACAGTAATATTCAGTCTTTCAGCTATTATTTGAAGACTTCAAGAAGGTGGTGGATGGAACAAGTATCTAGGAGGAAAATCTATGCTACACGTGGGAGAGAAAGAAGAGAAGAAGAGGGATATAAGAGGACAGGAGAGGTATGAAGAAGGAAGCGGAAGAAAAAACTTGAAGACCAATTGTAATCTTTTGCTTAGAGAAAGAAAGGCAATACAAGTGGTCCTTGGCTTACGTCCGAGGAGAGTTTTTTGTCATATTCATCTATTATTTGCATAGATTGCGGCACTCTAGACTGTTTATCAACTCTCCAATATCCCTAACCTAGATTTCAAACTCATACTCTACAAATTTCATTGTATAAGACTCTTTGGGCCTGGGTCTATCTAGTGATTGGACCAGGTACAAATTGTGCGCTTACAGTAAATATGTGTGAAACAGAGTGCTTATAATAAACTCTACTCATAAAATAAAAATATTTCTAGATAAGAAGGGTAAGGGTCCGATTTTCCATAATGTATGGTAAGGGGAAAAACGAGAGATTAATGTCTGCAATGCGTTGGGGAATAAAGTTTTAAATAATAATCACATGCATGCCATAAGGGTGAGGTTACTGCAATCTCATCAGTATGTTGAGTGAGATCATTCCATGCAAAATTTGTCCCAACTGATCACAATATGATCACACAAAATAAAATCACAATGGAAACAGCAGTATTGGAGAACAAAAAAAGGCTACATTCAATAAGTTTTCGTGGACTTAACGAACATGCTGTTAAATTGTGGCAACAACAGCTTATACTGCGTCAAGCTGTTATTCTGTCTACTTTAGAGAGAGAATTTTTTTTCTTTTCAAAGTACATTGACATAATATTCTCTCATATTCATTTATTATGGACATGTAATGAATGTCAGAGAAGAGAATATTTAATACATAAAAAATATTTAATAATTAGTATATTTAGTTGTGTTAAGCAGTTTCAAAACCATACAATTGGCAATATGGCATGAATAAAGCAACAATAAATCTTTAGGATGATGTACATGGTTAGAAATTTTTTATCTTTTGTCTTTTGGGTAAATTATCATTTTCATTCCTAAATTTTTAAAAAGTTTGTTTTTTTCCCCTAAATTTTCAAAACTTTGTTTTTCGTCTCTCAACTTTACAAAACGTTTTACTTTTTAACATTCCATCTAAGTCCATTAATTTATGTCTTATGTTGCTAATGGAATGCTAACATGGTATTCGACTTAGACTAAACCATTTTATTTAAAAATATATACGGACACATAGCTCATTATGATTCGCACACAAAACAATAATTTTTTGAAAGGATAAAAATATCCCTCACTCCCTCAATTGACACAACCTGATAAAAATCCAAATCGCTAGTCTTTGTTAATCAAAATCCCCAAACCTAAAACCCCAAGCCCAACCGGGAAATCCATACTAGCAACCCCAACCGTTCAATAGCAGCCTCCAAATGCTTGAGTCAAGGAGATGAAATAGGGCACCTAGGTTTCGATTTTGCCCAACAGACAAGGAGCTTGTACTATGCTATTTGAAGAGGAGGATTTATCAAACAAATGCTTAAGCTTGATATCATCTTTAATCTGTGTACAAATGGGACCTTGAAGAATTGCCTAAAACTAACGCCTCTTTGTTTTTGTTTTTGGGAAACATTGACTTGGTTTGTTTAGTTGTTTGATGGGTTTGAAGTCAGACCTTTGTTTGATTATTGATTATGTTCGGAAGTAGTCTGGATTTGATTAAAAATTGAATCTTTGTTAATAATTCTTGTAAAATTTGTTTGTGTGCTTAGAATTTTATCTGGGTTTTGGATGAAGTTTGGTTTTTGTTGGGTTTAATTAAAAATCAAATCTTTGTTAAGAATTCTTGTAAGTTTTGTCTGCTTGCCTAGGATTTTATCTAGGTTTAGGATGAAGTTTGGTTTTTTGTTGGGTTTGATACGAACTGGTTGATGGCAGAATAATTTGTTTTTTCGCATTTAAAATAGTTGAAGAGTAAGGCCTTTTTCTTTTTCAATGGTTCAACCTAGTCCTAGCCAAAATAACACTTAAGTTCCTACACTAAATCTGATTGATTAATATTTGTTATACATTAATTATTTGGATTTGGATTGGTAGATTTACGGTTACACCATAGATTAATTATGATGCATGTAGTCCGACTTATGTCTCAAAGTATGTTATCTAACTTTTTTTTTTCTTTTTCGGCTGGGGAATTTGAATTTGAATCTAGGTACTTCCTAATACGAGAATCAAGTATTACCACTGAATTATAAGTATCTTGACCCTTGATAGTAGGTTATTTAACATATGATATATCAAAAAACTAACCGTAAATGTGGTAATATGTTTATTACATTCTTAACCATCGTATAATAATCCATTAGCTATTAGGCTTTTTTTTTTTTTTTATACAAGATAGAATTTCTACTATAGCCTAATCTAAGTGTATGTGTATGTGAAGTTCCCTCTTGGAGATTTGAACCCCGGCCCTTGTCCCCAACACCCCACAAGCATTTATACTTGTAGAGTGACTATCGCACTAAGAGTGTGCGGTGATTACTCGCTATATTAATATTTAATCATATGCTCCATGCATTTATTTGTACTATTATTATAGTATCATATACCAAACCCACTAATTCCCAAGAAATAGCTAGATCCATCACAAATTTTGGAAGCACATAGTAGAGCACGATCATCAAGTTTATGACCATCTTAAAATTTAGGTCTCTCATATTCAACATCAATGCCATACTTTGTATGAAGCATCTCCTTCAAGTAGCCAACGTTAAGCTATACAGCTGATCGAAACTTGAATTACTGAACTAAGTTGGAGCTTGGCTCCAGGAGGAATTTGATAATCCTTTACAGTCAATTCATCTTATAGCAACTGTTCATTATAGGCTAGGTCTAGCATAACCCATGGGACA
The DNA here is from genome assembly GCF_040712315.1 of Castanea sativa. NCBI lineage: Eukaryota > Viridiplantae > Streptophyta > Magnoliopsida > Fagales > Fagaceae > Castanea > Castanea sativa. The sequence continues at coordinate 70,354,693 of NC_134017.1, forward strand.
TAAACTTTTTTCTCGACCTTCAGTTTTATGTTAACGATTTTTGCATTACTTGGAATTTCATCAAGATAGCAGAATTCTCCATATAAAACATTGATTACCATAGTCTGCAAAACACCAACCAATTCATTTTTTAGTATATATAATTAATAATAGCATAAGATTTTAAAAAACACACTTTAAAGCATGAAAAATTCAAGCACAGAGAGTAATAGTAAATAAATAACAAAATAAAATGAAATTTAACTATCACACATATTTATCATAACAAGAAGTTTATAGAGGGCAAAAATGCATACTGGCCGAGAAATTTGAAGGTGAGAATCCGGAAGAGAAGTCTAGATATGTGAAGTTGGTTTGACCTCAAATTTAACCAGAGAAATATAAGATACAATTAATATGCCAAGTCTCAATATGGTGGAAAATGCTATCGTTTTATTATCAAAATAAAATTGTGGAGAATGCAGATTTGTTGTTAGCTTTTAAACACACTGTACAGGCACCTCCCTCCTTCAAGCTCACTTACTAAGAGGCCCAGGGAGGTAGTAACATGCATAAGGGCCTTGCGCCGACTACGTGTAAAAACGTTTACGGAACGGCCGGCAGTCGGGGAGTCATACCCCCCCCCCCCCGACATATATGTCATCCGAGCAGGGTGGGCTTGGGAAGCACGACGTCACTCATGGGATGTCGTTGCCGATCATACTGCCTACTAGCAAAGCAAGTCCCAATGCCACTACCATCTACTCCCACCCATCACCAAACATCCACTCAGGTGAAATGGTATTGGGCCTCCCTTTCGTCACCTAGGGACTGCCCAGCCGAGCATCAAGTCTAGTGGTGGAGCTAGTTCCAATGCCATTGCTACCCTCCCCCACTCACAACTGAACACCCACTTAGGAGAGACAGCATTGGACCTTTCCTTCCACCCACCAGGAGCATGATTATGACCTTTCCCACCTATTCTAGCTACAAATAGGCAAGGAAGGCTCAGTTGTAGTGGTTGGAAAATCCGGAGAAGTGAGATTGGAGCGAGAGATCATCATGAAAGAGGAGGGAGAACGACGAAGACAACTAGGGAAATTGGGGTATCGTGTCTGCCAAGCATAGCATCACCCATTGTAGGAAACTTAAAAGCCCATCATACAAATAGATTGTGAGCCCAAACACCTCTCAGGACCAAAAGCCACATTTGGGTACACACAATTGGTGTCGTCTATGGGGAACTCCTACGTAGCTGTGATACTATCTAGGCACGCACGGGAGGATGTCTGGAAGTAGACAGGGGAGCCATGAGGAAAGCGGCTCTAGAGGCTCGTCACAGGGTACCACTTGGCGAGAAAGGAGGCAAAAGAGGCAGGAGGACCGAGGACATGAGCTAGCAGTGGAATATGAACCTAGAAAAGGGTCGTACCAAACCCTTCAGACAGTATCTGACGCTTCAGGCCGCAGTCGACTCGACTGAAGAGACTTGGAGCTTGAGCAGAGGGATCAAGAACTCGAGCGCCTACGTAGGGCGGTGAGGGATTTGGAGTTGCAAGCACGGGGAAGACGCGGGAGGAGAGACCATGAAGAGTGTAGGGAAAGATCAGCTAGTGTGGGGAATCACCGTGCGAAAGGGTCACATCGATCCGGATCTCATCGACACCGAGACCGTTTGCGAGAATATGCAGACCATGAATTGATTTCTCTGGATGTGGGAAGGCCTCAAAATGTGGCCATGGATGCCATGAGCCGGGCATTGTGCCAAGCCACTCAATCCGCATTCTCAAGAGACATCGAGAACGCACCTATGCCGAGTGGGTTCACACGGCCGCCGTTCAATTCTTACACTGGAAAGACAGACTCGGTGGAACACGTAAGCCACTATATTCAAATGATGTCTTTACACGCCCATAATAACGCGTTGATGTGTAAGGTTTTCCCCTCGAGCCTCGGCCCTACTGCTTTGAGGTGGTTCAACAGGTTGAAGAAAGGTTCGATGCATAGTTTCTTGGAACTGATCCAGGAGTTTGGAGTGTGGTTCATGACGTGAATCCGGGTTCCGTAGCCCGTAGATGCGCTACTGTCAATGAAAATGGGGGCTGGGGAGACCCTTCACAATTATGCCAATCGATATTGGGAGTTGTACAATGAGATTGGTTAGGGCAACAAAAAGACCGTGGCAAGCACCTTCTGGATGGGGTTACCCGAAGAGTTCGGGCTGAGGGAGTCATTGACCCTGAGGCCTCTTGAGGATATAAGGCAGTTGATGAGGCGGATCGAGGAGTACAAATGCTTGGAAGATGATCGGCTACAGAGCAAGGGGAAGGCCCCGATCATCAATTACCTGCGGAATACTGGCTTCAACCTCAGATACAGGAAGGATTTAAGAATTCAAGAGCCCGGTGCAACGGTTAAGGGAGTCAATACGGTGTTCAAGGAGCCCGTGCACAGGATCGTTGAGAGGATAAAAAATGAGTCGTATTTTAAGTGGCCGAACATGATGGCAAGCGACCCATCAAGAAGAAACCAAAATTTGTATTGCACCTACCACAGTGATAAAAGGCATACCACCGAGCAATGCAGAGTATTGAAGGATCACTTGGAGCAGTTGGTCAAGGCAAGACATTTGAAGGAGTTTCTAACGGGGACCGGGCAAGAGGGTCAGCAATGACAAAACCTTCCCGTACCCCCTCTGAGGGTAATAGAGGTCATTCATGCAGTACCAAAGGGTATTCGGGCATCCACAACAAAGGGGGTATTGGCCGTAGTATCGGCGAGAGGTCGCGCCACCAAGCAACCCCCGGGGAAGAAGCCAAAGTACTCCAGACAACCCATATCTTTTGACGACGACGACCTAGAGGGCACCACTCAACCGCACCACGACGCTTTAATAGTCATGGCCCATGTGAGGGGCTTCATAATGAAGAGAGTAATGATAGACCAAGGGAATAGAGCAGATGTAATGTACTCGGACTTGTACAGAGGGCTCAGCCTGAAAAGGGGGGATTTGTCTAGGTATGACACACCACTGATGGGATTCGATGGGCACATAGTGACACCAGAGGGGCAAATTTCACTACCAGTCAGCATGGGGGGTAAAGAGGTGATTGTGACATCCATAGTGGTTGCTTCTTTCTCACTGTATACGGCAATCCTCGGAAGGCCGTGGATTCATGACATGGGAGCTATACCGTCCACATTGCACGTCAAAGTTAAGTTTCGAACCGAAGAGGGAATTATAGTGGTAAAGGGTGATCAGCAAGCGACCTGGCAATGCTTAGTAGCCGCGGCCGACAAACCAACCAAGCAAACGGAATCAACTAAGAAAGCTCCCTTATAGCAATTAGAGCAGCCCCAGATGGAGAGGACTGTTGTCCCTGAAGATTTGGTGAGGGTAAAAATCTTGCCGGGAGTTGAAAGGAGTTTCCTAATAGGGGCAGGCTTGAATGAAGGGGATAGGGTGGAGTTGTTGCTTTTTCTTATATGAAACGTGGATGTGTTTGCTTGGAACCCATATAAGGTGCCCGACGTAGACCCTGAATTTATAGTTCACAAACTGAATGTGGACCCGTTATGCCCTCCTAGGAAGCAAAGGCCAAGAAAGTTTGCAAAAGAGCATGTGGAGGCCATCAAATAGGAGGTTGGAAAGCTCAAAGAGGTGGGGGCCATAAAGGAAACGTTCTTTCCCGAGTAGCTCACGAACACGGTGGTCATAAAGAAGAAGTCTGGGAAGTGGAGGGTTTGCGTTGATTTCACCGAACCTAAACCGAGCATGCCCAAAAGACCCGTTCCCGATGCCAAAAATCGATCAGTTAATGGACTCTACATATGGGCACTCGAGAATGAGCTTCCTCGACGCTTTCCAAGGATATCACTAGATCACCTTGGCCACCAAGGATCAGGAGAAAACGGCATTCATAACACCCGATGCAAACTATCACTACATCGTAATGCCATTCGGACTGAAGAATGCAGGTGCCACTTATCAACAAATAATGACGAGGATGTTTCGGGATAAGATTGGGCGTATAGTTGAGGTATACATTGACGACATGGTGATAAAGAGCAAGCAAGAAGGGCAGCACATTGACAACCTTAAAGAGGTGTTCGAGATACTTCGGAGACACCGGCTGCGCCTCAACACTGAGAATTGCGCTTTCAAAGTAGGGTCCGGCAAGTTCTTAGGTTATTTGATTACTAAACAGAGGATCGAGGTCAACTTTGATCAGATTAAAGCTGTGATGCGTCTCAGACCACCGAGCAATCCGAAAGAAGTACAAAAGTTAACTGACATGCTGGCAACTCTCAACCATTTTATTTCCAAGTTTATTGATCGGTGCCAACCATTTTATCAACTTTTAAAGAAATGGAGGGGTTTTCAATGGAACGAGGAGTGCGATAGAGCCTTTCAAGATCTCAAGGACTACCTTGGGTGAGCACCGACGTTGGCGGCCCCGGAACCGGGAGAAGACCTGTATATGTACCTCTCGGTATCTGAGCACGCAGCTAGCTCTATACTATTTAGGGATAATGGCATACAACTCCTGGTTTATTACATTAGCAAAACACTAGTCGACGCCGAGACAAGGTATTTACCGCTAAAAAAATTGGTACTGGCACTTGTGCACTCCACCCGTAAGCTCCCCCATTATTTTCAGGCCCCATGTCTTGACCGAGTATCCACTACAGTCATTATTGAGGAGATCCGACTTTACAGGGATAATTGCCAAGTAGGGGACTCGGCTGGGTTCTTTTGACATCAAATACAAGCTGAGGAACTCGGTGAAGGGGCAAGTACTTGCAGATTTCATCACCGAGTTCTCACCGAGGAGTTCGGGCGTAGTCTGCCTCGCGGAGGTCAGGCCATGGAAAGTGTTTGTGGATGGCGCATCCAATGCGGCATAAACGGGGGTTGGAATTGTGGTTATCACCTCGGAAGGGCTAAGGCTAGAACACTCATTCAGATTAGGCTTCAGGGCTTCTAATAATGAGGCCGAGTACGAGGCCCTGCTCGTCGGACTGAGAGTCGTCATGGATTTGGGGGCCAAAGAAATGGAAGTTTACTCGAATTCCCTTCTAGTAGTTAATCAGGTACAAGGGAGCTTCGAGGCCAAAGATGCCCATATGATTGAATATCTACGGCTGGTAAAGCGGACCTTAAGTGATTTTTCAAACGTCAAGATTAAGCGGGTAGCCTAGGGACAAAATCGGCACACCGAATACTTAGCAACGTTGGCATCGTCGATAGCCAACATGGTACCTCGGTTGATCAGGGTAGAGTTGGTGCCAGAGCCGAGTATTACCGTAGGGACTCCGATCACACAAGTCACCACAACCGAGAGCTGCTGGATGGACCTTATCATTGAATTCCTTACGAAGGACCGAGCCACGGAAGATGAGAAAGAGGCAGCTAGAGTACGACGCACCGCCTCTCGGTACTGGTTGTCTGCCGACCAGAACTTATACCGGAGATCATTCGAAGGGCCGTATTTGCAATGTCTACATCCCAGTCAGACTGAAGAGCTTTTGGCTGAGCTGCACGAGGGTGTGTGCGGTAGCCATGTAGGGGCGGTCATTGGCTCATCGAGCAATGACTCAAGGGTTTTAGTGGCCGCGGATGAGAAAAGACGCAACCAAGCATGCCCAGAGGTGCGAGAAGTGCCAGGTACACGCACCCATGATCTATCAACCAACCGGGAACCTAAACCCAGTAAGCAGCCTATGGCCATTCGCACGTTGGGGGCTGGATATAGTCGGGCCATTTCCCCGAGCATCAGGTAATAGGAGGTTCGTAGTAGTGGCCGTAGACTACTTCACGAAGTGGGCGGAAGCAGAGGCGCTTGCGAATATTCGAGATGTTGATGTCAAGAGGTTCGTATGGTGGAACATTGTAACGAAATTCGGCGTGCCGGAGTCTGTTGTCTCGGATAACTGTCTGCAGTTCGACAGTAGGGCATTCTGAGAGTTCTGCAGCAACCTTAGTATCCGAAATCGGTATTCTACCCCGGCATATCCACAGAGTAACGGCCAAGCAGAAGTGACCAATAAGGCCATCGTGAGCAGATTGAAGAAAAGGTTGGAGGGTGCCAAAGGAAGATGGGCCGAGGAGTTGCCAAGCGTCCTATGGGCGTACCAAACAACTCCCAGGAGATCCATGGGAGAGACACCATTTTCTCTGACTTACGGAGCAGAGGTTGTCATCCCTACCGAAGTGAACCTATGTAGCACCCGGGTCACGGGATTTGCTTCAGAAGAGAACGAGAAGCTAATGGCAAAGTAGTTGAACTTACTAGAGGAACACCAAGAAGCAACCACCATTCGACTAGCAGAGTATCAACAAAAGCTCGCCCAAAGATACAACAGGAGCGTGAGGAAACGGGAGTTCACAGTTGAGGACCTGGTACTTCGCAAGGTCGTAGGGAACACACGGGACGTTAATGCCGAGAAACTAGCTCCATCTTGGGAAGGGCCCTACCGAGTAACTGCGATCGCCGATGAGGGGGCATATTACTTAGAAGACTTGGAGGAAAAACCCCTTCGCTGGCCATGGAATGTTCACAACTTGAAAAAGTTCTATCATTGACCGACTCTTTTCCAAAAATTTTAAACTCGATGTAATTTTGCGTTATCACGTGTTTAATATGACGAAATTTGCTCCTGCAGGTGCATATGATCCCATTACTTTTAAGTTATTATCGCAGGTGCATATGATCCCATTACTTTTAAGTTGTTATTGCAGGTGCATATGATCCTATTACTTTTAAGTTGTTATTGCAAGGCAACAGATATAGATGATCACGAATGTGAAGACATCTCATCCACGTTAAGGACAGAAACCTGCCCTCGATTCGATCCCTATCACCGAGCAGATGGAAACCTTAAGTTACACTAACGGCAGAAACCTACCCTCGGTTCGATCCTTATCACCGAGTAGGTGGAAACCTTGCTACACTCTAAGGACAGAAACCTTCCCTCGGTTCGATACCTCTCACCGAGCAGGTGGAAACCTTAAATTACACTCTAAGGATAGAAAACTGCCCTCGGTTCGATCCCTATCACCGAGCAGATGGAAACCTTAAGTTACACTAAGGGCAGAAACCTACCCTCGGTCCGATTACCATCGCCAAGCTGGTTGAAACCTTAAATTATACCCTAAGGAAAAAAACCTGCCCTCAGTTCGATCCCTCTCACCGAGCAAGCAAAAACCTTAAGTTACACTCTAAGGATAGAAACTTGCCCTCGGTTTGATCCCTATCACCGAGCAGATGGAAACCTTAAGTTACACTGAGGGCAGAAACCTACCATCGGTCCGATTACCATTGTTAAGCTGGTGGAAACCTTAAATTGCACTCTAAGGACAGAAACCTACCCTCAGTTCGATCCCTATCATTGAGCAGATGGAAACCTTAAGTTACACTAAGGGCAGAAACCTACCCTCGGTCCGATTACCATCGCGGAGCTAGTTGAAACCTTAAATTATACCCTAAGGACAGAAACCTACCCTTGGTTCGATCCTTATCACCGAGCAGGTGGAAACCTTGCTACACTCTAAGGACAGAAACCTGCCCTCGATTCGATCCCTCTCACCAAGCAGGTGGAAACCTTAAATTACACTCTAAGGACAGGAACCTGCCCTCGATTCGATCTCTATCACCGAGCAGATGGAAACCTTAAGTCACAATGAGGGCAGAAGCCTTTCCTCAGTTCGATCCCCATCCCCGAACTGGCGAAAACTCTAGGACATCGTTTCCTCCTAAAAACGTGTACTGATCTTTGGGCAAAACAGCTAGTGCCCCACTCCGAGGTACCTTAATGGCAGAAAGGCTGCCCTCGGCCCCCAGTTGTGAGAAAGTAAGGTATGATGAGCAGGCTAGCCCTGATCTCATAAAATCGGCAGTTGTCAAACAAGCAACAGTAGATAAACACAACTTTTATCTGGATGATGTTATTTAAAAGCCAAATGAAAGAAATTATCCCACTGCCACAACCCGGCAACATGGGCTCATCAAACCAACAGAAGAGAAGGAAATTATCCCGCCACCATAGCCCGGCGACGTGAGCGCATCAAACCAAAAAAAAAAAAACTGTTAAACGGCTGGATTAGAAGGATGTTGCGAAGGGGGAGGTTGCCCAAACCAGTCGTTACCCGGCGTAGCTATTTGGGGGGTCTGACCTGGAGCTGTCTCTGCCCCTGTACGAATGTTGCTAGTGACCTCTGCGTCAGCAGCTTCCGCATGAGCATCAATTTCCTGCGCAAGATCCCTCATGCTTGGAGTATCCTCCTAATTCGTAGCATCTACTTGACTCTGAACGGGCTGAGGGACCAGATAAGGGATCTGAGCTGGGTTCCACAATGGGGAGTCCTCAGGCACCCCTATCACCTTCAAGGCAGGGAGCCACCCCTCCAAAAATTCGTGGTACGGAGCCTGGTGAACGATCGGTTCCACAGATTTTTCGGCCTCCGAGAAACCCGCGTTATACCACTTATCCTCACAAGCTTCCAGGGCTTGCATTAGATGTGCAATTTGATCGTCATTGGTATGGTTCAGGCTGTCTGCCTTCGCTAACTTGAGTTCTATCTTAGCTAGTTTCGTCTCTAGTAAGGACAGCTTGCCCTCGGTATTTCGCTGGGCTTTCTTAGCATTAATGGCTTTCCTCTCAAATGCCACAGCTGCCTTCTCTTTCTTCGCAGCAGTAGCCTTAATGACGGCCTTCAGCGCCTTCTCTTGCTCAATGGCTTTGATCGCATCCTTCAGCCTCCCGTCCATAGCGTCGGTCAACTGTGCGGCCTAGAAACAAAACAATAACGAAATTAGAAAAAAAAGGGGGAGAAGCTAACTGTTACAATGTAGGCAATGGATGAGATAAGAGATTACAACAATGGTGTGCCATTATATCCGTCTAGCAAGCGTCTTGTCGTCGCCCTCCGAGAAATAGTGGACATCCTCGGGCAGCAGGGGGCCTTGCACCAAGTTTTGGGCTATCTGCCCCCCTTTGCCCTTGTCCCATAGCCAAACGCTGGCAGTAGCCAGCAAGGGCCTATCACCCAACTGAAAGGCAGGTTGCCAGCCGACCTCGGGTTGGGAGGAAAAAGCCATGGTGGTGCCGACCTGACCTGCTGGTGGGGTAACAACCGGCGTTTCCTGGACCCTAGACCCACCCCTTATGCGAGGCGGGGTCATGGTTAGAGCGTCACCCGGGATGGGAGCATTCTTATCGATGGCTCGCTTCCTTTTTCTTGTTTTGCTAACAGGATGAGCGGGGGCAGTCCTTTGGGGAGCTTGAGGTTAAGCCGTGGAACTGGCACTGGGTATGAACCGAGAGAGCGTCATTCCCCTATGCTTCACCATCCTTTCCGCGTGGCCAAATTCAATGCCCGAGGTAATCGGTGGATCGGCGTCTCCTTCATCGGCTGCTGCGGCAGCATTCTCGGGCCGTTTGATGGCTTCGTGTCTTCTCCAGTTTTGGAGCAATGTCTTCTCCAGTTTGATGGCAGACCCATCCCTTACTGGAGCAATGTCGTCGGCAGTGGTATAGCGGGGGCCGAGGTATCGAGCCTTACCAGTAGTAAGCGTGGGCGGGAGGAATTTGTTGTATCGAACGTCTATGTACAACAGGAGCGGGCTGTCCACTAAAAGCGTCTGGCTGAAACTTTGCCAGGTGGTATACCCAGGGTTAACGCCGAGGATCAAATGAGACGCCCGAAGTTGCCCGTCCTCATGCACGAAAAGCTCCAATCTGAGGACGAAATTGAGATCCCATGCGTGTATCACTCGGGAATCCGGTAGGAACCTTTTTGATTCTGCAACAAATTCGAGGGTAAACCGGTTAGTTAGACTCACAAGTAAAAGATACAAAATCAGAACAAGCAAGACTCTCGGTACCAACCAACTACACGTGGCAAAAGCGGGCAAAGTAGCTCGTTGGCGAGCCAATTTTCGTTCACCCGAATAAACTCTCCAGCTGAGTTTCTATTGGAGTCGGGCAGACAAGAGATAAGCCGGACTCGCGTATCTCTGGTCTTTAAATAGTAGTCGGAGGTAAAATTACCACACAATTTGTACATGAAATTGATGTCGTGGTGGTTCAGTTGCAGCCCGAACATCTGATTCAGCCAGCTAACGTAACTAACAACTCTATAAAAGTTAGGGGGAAATTGGTCGGGGCAAAGCCCATAGAATCCTAGGGTGCCTATGATGAGGGGGTCTACAAGAAATCTAACCTTACCCTCAAGTATGGACATCAACGGAAAGAAAGTTGCGCTTGGGTTAGCCGCCCTCTCAAGCTCGATACTGTCCACTTTACAGTACACAACATCGACATCCCCTAGGATACCAAAGGTCTCTCTAAAACTAGCCAAGGCAGCCCAGGGGTGAGGAGGTGAGAAAATCCCATTCCTAAGGTATGAAACAAAAAAAGAATCGAAAAGAAGTAAGAGACAGAGAAAACTTACTTTGGGCTCTAGAGAGTGGAGAACGGAGGAAGAATTTTGTGCGTAGAGGAGGACTGCTCGACAGAGGGAAAATTAGGAATGAAAGGAACGCGAAAAATAAAATGGGAGCGCAGGGTGAGCTATTTATAGGGCTTTGAGGCATTTAATGAGGCTGAAGCGGGAAAAACCACTCAAAATTTCTTTTTGGTAACCGCCTCGCACGCGTGGGCATAGTTTACGAACTGTCAAACGGTTCACCAACTACGGAGTTTTAATTACTGATGTGACGACCTGGCGTGGCACCATTTTCAAGAAATCTGCTACGACAATCACCCAGACCTCGTGCAGGGAATGGACGTCCACGGGAAGTCTTCATCATGACCTGACCGGGATCATTGATTCATCACCTGAGCCAGTGCATGAATCAATGGGGGGTATTGTACGAGCGCCTCCCTCCTTCAAGCCCACTTACTAAAAGGCCCAGGGAGGTAGTAACACGCATGAGGGCCTTACGCCAACTACATGTAAAAAAGTTTACGAAACGGCCGGCAGTCGGGGGGTTGTGCCCCCCCCCCCTCGACATATATGTCATCTGAGCAGGGTGGGCTCAGGAAGCACAATGTCACTCATGGGATGTCGCTGCCGATCATACTGCCTACTGGCAAAGCAAGTCCCAATGCCACTACCGTCTACTCCCACCCATCACCAAACATCCACTCAGGTGAAATGGTATTGGGCCTCCCTTCCGTTGCCTAGGGACTACCCAGCCGAGCATTAAGTCTAGTGGTGGAGCTAGTTCCAATACCATTGCTACCCTCCCTCACTCACAACTGAACACCCACTTAGGAGAGACAGCATTGGACCTCTCCTTCCACCCACTAGAAGCGTGATTATGACCTTTCCCACCTATTCTGGCTATAAATAGGCAAGAAAGGCACAATTGTAGTGGTTGGAAAATCTGGAGAAGTGAGATTGGAGCGAGAGATCATCATGAAAGAGAAGGGAGAGCGACAAAGACAACCAGGGAAATTGGGGTATCGTGTCTGCCGAGCATAGCATCACCCATTGTAGGAAACTCAAAAGTCCATCATACAAAAAGATTGTGAACCCAAACACCTCTCAAGCCCAAAAGCCACATTTGGGTACACACACCTACTATCAATCATGCCATAAGTAGGGATCCATAGTTACAATGTTATTAGCATGTTGAATATATTCTTTTCATGCAATTCCCAATTCTAAATATGGTTGCACAAAATAAAATCACAATGGACATAGAAATATGAAAAAATAAATAAAAATGAAAGACCTGTTCAATGGAATTCCTATTAACTTCACATGTAGAACTATTGTTAAATTGTGAGAAAACCCAACTTTGCATGGGTCATATTGTTATTCTAAGTTTCTTATTATTTTTATGATCAGTAAGCAAGTATAAAACATGCAATTGGCATGAGTTAAGCTACATTTATTTCTTGACATGGTCAGAATATCTTTCTTTTTCTTTTCTTTTTTTTCCTTTCAATTTTCCTTTTGGTTTTTGGTCTCAGATTTATGTGTTTGTACAGATTTGACAAAGTTGATATGGCCCTATTGACGGTTCAAGATAATCCTAGCACAAATAACACTTTTTTTTATGGCCAAAAAAGGAGATGTAGGGGCGACCATTGAGACTCACTCCCTTGAGTATGATCATAAGGGCACTCCCGCTAGAGAATGTTGGATTGAGTTATAACTATTGTGGTCGAGGCTAACCACAAACCTCACCCTAGCCCCATGAGAAAGCTAGAAGTTTAAGCTAGTTGCAAGCAGAATCCCACAATTCGCCCATTAGGACTCAAACATGGGACCTGGTGCTCCCGCGTTCACACCAAGACTGCTAGCCCACCACTCTCAATGGTACACAAATAACACTTTTAAGGTTCCCACTCTAGGCTCCATTGATTATCCGTCCTGTACATAAGAATTGAATGGCTGGATTTGGATTGGTCTTATACAAAAATGAATACCAGTATACCAAGTATCCAACCGTCTCTTGCCTTGGTCACACACCGACACACCCCCATGCCAATGAAAACTAATTGTTGTGGGTTTCGGATTGGGCTCGAAATGGCGAAATACGAAGAGAGTGAAACATTTTGGGTGAGTTTGGTTTGACTCTTTTATTTTGGGCTTTTTGAAAAAGTGAGAATTTGTCATTGCTGTTCAAGAGATACAATGCAAACAAAAACAAAAACAAAAAAACAAAAACAAAAACAAACAAAAACAAAAACAAAAAACAAAACACTTAAAGACTGAAAAGTACAATTTCAAAATTTTATCAAATGCTTAAAAATAGCGATTTGAAACTACCATCGTGATTTTGGCCTAAAAAGCTCTAACCAAATGGACACTTCAAGTTCCATGTTTTTCTAATATTTATACTCAGCATCAATAATTTCATATTTTTACTATAATCTTGCATTTTTTAATCTATTAGTATTTTTCTATATAATTTCAATGATTAGATTTAATTTCCATATATAATATGCAATTAGGTATAGTATATTTTGAATAAACAAAAATAAATTCATTTTAACTTATAATAATGTATATGAGATAATACGTACTTTTATTTTTGGCTAAGTGAATGAAGAAATATAGGAAACATCATCTCCTTCATTAAATTGTCGTGTATTTTTCATGAAATTACAACTAAAAATTGATTTAAGATCAATCAACTATAATGGTAAAAGTGGTGATAGAAGTGTTTCTTTTCTTTTTTCTTTTTTATGGGAAGAAGTATTTCTTGCATCACATTATCATTTATGTGAATAGCATATCTATCAAAATTATGTTAAGCATCTGAGTTATGTATTTCATTGACCAAAATCATTTGCAAATAATGTCTTTTTTTGAAAAAAAAATTGCAAATGATTTTTTTAAGTGTTTATATGATAATGAGTATGAGAGAAATGGATTGCATGGAATAATGTGCTAAAATATTATTGACTTGTATCAAATGATTGGACGGCATATTTAGTAATTACTCACTGTTATTATGAAAAGTACACAAACAATGCAATGAGTCAATGAATAATGTCCCGGAAAAATACTTGAAACCAAATCAAAATCTTCTACATAACCTGTTCTAAAGTTGAAGAAACAAACAAAAACTAAAATAGGCATTATAAAAGTAAACAATCAAATATCTCAATTTGTATTTCAGTGTTTTCAATAGAGATGTCTATTCTAAAGTTGAAAAAACAAACAAAAATAAAAATAGGTATGACAAACCTAAAGACCATGTACCTAAACTTGTATTTCGGTGCTTTTAATAGAGATATCGACAGATCAAAATTCCTATCCCCCAACTATCAAATTCCCAAGAAAATTATTCTAGCACATAGCATTAGAGCAAAAAACCATACTTACGAACCACCAGTGACACTCCCATTGAAGACCTCTATTGTGTCACCTTGCCCAACATGGTGCCACCGAAAGGACCTATCATCATCCATCACATTCTGCTTGTAAATGAAGAAATAACCCTCTTGTGGGAGACTAAACTGTAGCTTTTCTTGCAACTTCTGCAGCTCCTTCCTCAATTCCCCAACATTATCAGATGCATTCATCTCCACCGGAATCTTCTTCGTCCCGCATTTCGGCAATACCAGCAGCTTCAATTTCTTCGACCCCAACAACGTCGTTGGCCCCGGCCCCGGCGACGGGGACAATGCTGCCATTGCAGCCGGCGAAGCAGCTGTTGGGGAAGGCCTGAAACTGACATCAATATCCGAATTCTCCGAAATTTCGCATTCACATAAAGACCTATGGTCTTGTAACTCTGCACCACATGAATGAATCATCAAACGGTTAACTGGGACAGCCTCCATTTCTTGAATCTTTTCCTTCAACTTTCCAACCGTGTCGGTTACCTCCATTTCTAGAGGAACATGCATTTTGTACGTGGGGATTTTCACGTTGAGCTGGATTTTCTTGGAGAGCGACGATGAGTTGTCGGGAGATTTGTCGGATTCTGAGGCGGCGATCATGAGTTGAATGTGTGAGTTTTGGAGGATTTCGGTGTGTTCAACGTTGAGGTCGTCTTTGAGGACATTGCCATTGAAGATTAAGGTTTGTTTGGACACGGGTATGCCTTGGTATTTTTTGACCTTTTCTTTGATCTCTAAGATAGTATCAAAGAAACCCACTTCAATTGAGAATGGTCTTCCTCTTTGGGGCTCAAAAATCACATCCATTGTTGGATTAGAAAGAAAAGAGGGATCAAGAAATAAAGATAGGTATAGGTGGGTCTGTTTTTGTGGATTTGTGAAAATGCATTGTAAATGTAGATAATGGAATTTGTTGTAATTGGAGTCTGTTACGGCTCTGTTACATGCAAATAGCTGAGGTAGTTAATTTGCTATATATATACAAAAAAGATTTAGCTCGTATAAATAGGGATTGTAGGTGGGTTTAGGCTTTTAGCTCCTCATTTCTGTTGTGTGCACTGTAACTATTCTCTGAGGAAATAATGCACAGAATTCTCCTTCGATTTTCTCTCTTTTTCTGTTCCAGTAAAATCTTCGTGATAGTTAGTTTTGATTCCCCTTTCAGTAATAGTATTTGATATTGTCTAACTAATAGTTGGTTTTGATTCCCCTTTCAGTAATAGTATCACATATTGTCTAACTAAGAGCCAAGATGCATGTGGGTTCTAATTAGATCAACAGTCTCTAATGATTGATGCAAGATTCTGATGATAAAAATCTATCATCAGGAGTGGACGTCATAGATTAGAATTCCTTCTCAAACAAAAAGTCGAGATAGCTGCATTCTGATTCTCATTTAATTCACATGCTGATTCTCTTTGAAAAGTTCGGAATTAGTTTGGAAGAGAAGAAAGAATGTCATTGAAACTTTCTAATCTAACAGGCTGCTTAACAAAAAAATCTTGGATGGCACGTATTGAATCTCATCTAATGGAGGCATTAAACATACCTCATCACTCTAGGGGCCTATGAGTTTCAGAAATAATTTTAACATTCATTTTTGTTTTAAGAATCAGAAAAATTGATAACTTGATGCAGTGCTAGATATATTGAGTGGCCACTTTAATTTTGTTTTTTCGCGGAAAAAACACAATTGTATTTTGTAAACACATATTTTAGCGTTTGATAAGTTTTCAAAATCGCACTTAATGACCCCACCATTGTGATTTTATGCGTTTTTAGGTTGCACCCTTAAAGCTATAATTGCAAAACTCTTATAAAAACAAGTTTTCAAAATGCCCAAAAACATAAAGCTGAATCAAACTAATTTTGAATTGAGAGCTTGAAGCTAATAGTGAGGACACAAAGGCTACATTTGCTACCATGGGCATGAAGGTATGCTTCCAAGGCTGCAAAGACGTGGATTAATTTTTGCATAATTGGATAACTAGGGGTGATCAAAGGGTCGATCAAGCTTTTAGGCTTAGTGTCAACCTATGGATAGACTTGATCACAAGAAGTTTGAAGAATTTCAAACTGCAATCGACCATGGTCGTGGAAGTTATTAACCAATCCAGTAATAGCTTAAATCGATGGTACAATACTCAAATCAATGGATCGTCTCGATCAAATAGGAATTGATGGTCCAAACAAAAATCTATGCATCGTCTTGAAATGCTACTGATCTAGGTGGCATCTTGACGAGAGGGCTAGAGAATTAGGTGGTATCACCATGAGATGATGGAGATCCCAAGATCTCTGTTGATGCTCGTACAAAGATCAAGCCGAACAAGAATGATGGCCTGACAATGACGGGGAATGCATGGAATTGGGAAATGCTCTTTAGACGGGTCAAGTTTGTTGAATTTCCACATGGAGAAGTCGATATTCAACCTGATATGATTGGGTTTTGTTGATTTTAACCCATTGTTGACCAAAACAACTTTCGGAGCCGACAGATTTTAGATTGGGTGGCTCCGAGACAAGTGCGGGTGTGGTTGATCAGCCATATGAGGAAAAAGTAACTAGCTAAGCTCATCAAATCAAACATAATTTTCGTTTATGCTCATATGGTAAACCAAGCCCATCATTGTGGGTTCTTTGTCAGCAATACAACCACAAAAAAACAAACTAGTCACTTAATCCACTTCTATCCTATTGTGTTGGGCAATTTGACATTAGTTTTCCTGATAGTAGTGGACATATAATAGAAATACCCTGGGAATTTTAAACCACACATAAGGACCTTTGCAATTTCTACAATAAAGCATCCTCGTTTCATTGACCACTCCTTACTGAGAACTTAGACAAGACCTAAGTGCACTCTGTTGAGATCACTTGTAATTTTTAAAATAACTCTGACCAAGTTTTGCAGCTTACAAATCATGTTCTTCTATGCTCATGGATCTATGCATCAAATCATGTTCTTACAAATCGTCAAATCAAGCTTTTGAAATATTCAAAAATATTCATCTAATACAGTACAAAGGCATGCAACTAGACCACATTTAATATTCACAATAAAGAAAATATGTGAAGAAATATAGGAGCACCCAGTAATGAAGGAATTTCAGTATATATACATTAAGAATGTCAGGAATCTTGGAAAGTATAAAGCTGTACTTGTCGTGGCCAAACTTGACCATAAACATCTTTCTTGGTATATCTCCTATCCCAAGACCAGGGTACATCTGCAGAGGCAATAAAGTTAGATGAGACCCGCATAAGCACAACAATGGCTGAGGGGCAGAGCATACCTTCAGAAGTATATGGTTGAGGAGGGAGTTCGTAAGGCAAAGGTAATGGAATTACATCAGATGAAGAGTCTGAATTTCTGCTTCCTTGCCATGTCAGAGTCACTAGTTTCGTTCTCCGTAATTCAGACTTTTCTAATGATCTGCATTTATCCTGAAACTCACAGGAATTTTCTTTTGGCTATGTTTCTTCTTTCAATAATCATCAAAATGTGATACAATAGGTTTAAATATTCAGATGACTAAAAGACTCACAAGCCAGGATATAGCCATTACCTCCTTTATATCCCCATTACTTGTACAAGAAAATCCAGAACCATATCTTTCAAAAGAAGATGGCAAAAATAGCACTCCCAGCTGAAAGGATCACACACAGGAAACCATAGAATTACAATGTCAACCCTTCAATTGGAGCAAAGAGTAAGAAAAGATTCAATGATTTGTTATATACACATTTTTCAAAGCTTTGGCCCGAGGGGGAAGAGAAGATTTGAACTGCTGACTCCTACTTCATGAGGCATGTTTTCTAGCTGATTGTGCTACCCCATAGGATTATGAGTTTTATTCCAAAGGTAAACAGATTGGGACAGGTGAGTTTTAAAATGAAGTTGTTCATATTCAGTATAAACTTTACATGTTTATCTCAATTCTAATATTTCAGATGGTGATATTATTGATATACATGCCTCATAAGAACGGATCATCAACTGAGAATTATTTTTCTGGAGAGCTCCCCAGGCAGCTTTGCTAAGATTTGATGAAGTCAACAACAACCAACTGTTGCAGAAAACTATAGGTTCACAATTGATGCTTAAAATATAAAAACAGGCACAAAAATAGGCAAAACATGAATTCTTACGCGAGTTTCTGATCATTATACCGGGTGAATATCTTTATATGTGGCATTGCACGACTGGAACATTGAAAAGAATGATTGTAAGTTAGTCATTAAAAATACTTCAAAGAAACAAAAAAGTAAATGGTGAAGGCTAATGTTTTCTAATACAAAGTAGGAACACTAAATACTATGAGTTGTATTGAAAAGAATGATTGTAAGTTAGTCATTAAAAATACTTCAAAGAAACAAAAAAGTAAATGGTGAGGGCTAATGTTTTCTAATACAAAGTAGGAACACTAAATACTATGAGTTGTTGTGTCAGATAATAGAACATGTCTAAGATAACAAACATGAAAAATATGATTTTGTTTTTTTGTTATCATTTTAGCAAATGGGTTTGAATAACAGAATACAAGTTAATACAGCAATTGACAAAAGTATCATTCTACTAGACTTTCAATTAAAAAATACAAACTTAAGTAGCATTTTGATGGTCTGAACTGTCTCTAGTGATGAGATATACATACCAGCGACCAGTGTGGCTTGCCTTCCACTTTGCCCAATACTTCTTCAAGAATTCTTTCTCCACATTCTTTAGTGGACTTGGAATGGCATTGCCAGCTGCATAACCCTGGGAAAGATAGAAACAACAAAATAAATAAATGGATAAAATCACACTCAAAAGTATTAAAATGTAAGCAGTGGATAGATAGAATAATCTAATATGGATTGCATACTCTCAAATTGACATGAGAAACTTGAGGCTACTTCATTTCTACTAGTTAGTTATTTCTTGAAATGAAATTGTCAACTTGACTCAGTCTTTGTGAGTTCATTAATTGGTCTTCTTTACACATGATCAAATCATCTCAAGTGACTACTCCTCATCTTTTCATCAATAAGAGTCACCCCTATCTTTAAATGAATTTCATCATTTCATATCATATCTTTTCTTCAATTTTTCAGTTATTAATCTTAATATTCTCATTCTAGCTAATATTTCATTTCAAGGCTTCTTTGTTACTATATCTTTAAACTGTGGTCTGACAAGTACATTGTAGGTAAACCAATTCACTGTTGTTTTTGGGTAAATAACACAATTCACAATATTGCTAAAGGGAGACGAATCACTCAAAAAAGAAATTCAGAGTTTTTTGGCTTAAACGGAATTGTCACCTCACTCACATTTCTGTGCTAGGATGGTTTTATAAGATTTTACTAAAACTTTAATGACCAGTTATTTTTATCTACAGTCAACCCTTACCTCCACTAAGGAAGTTGTTTTAACATTTTCAGAATTGATTTTCATAAAGGTGTCAAGCCTTCTAGCTATAAGCATGACACCCGCTACCTAAAAAGCCGGGTCAACCAAATGATCAACAATAGCCAATGTCCAAAACCTGGTAAAGTTTGAGGAAGACAACTATAATCTGGCAAGTATTTCAAGGTGCGGTCAAAAGATCTGCTGGAAAGACCTACTCAGTAGTACCTCTAAAGAGCATCTGACATCTTCCACAGTGGGCCATATAATACGTGGTTGTCCAAGACCAAGAGGTGTTTTATCTTCTGAGAAGCCTGATGACATTGAGTAAGTCAGCTCAGCCAGCCACTTCTCATCCAAAGAACCAAGGGAAGAGAACTGCAGTGACACAGTACAATCAGAAAAATTCCTCAAAAAATGGATGACATTCATAATGCTAAGCTTTTCAATTGCGAAAGATACATTCCAGAAACCAATCACCACTATTACTCCATACCATTGTCAAAAGATCCATTGCAAATATTATGCACGTAAAAGGTTCAGCAGAACAGGTGAAAATACTAGGTCCAGACAGAACAGAATAATACAGAGAGAAACCAAATGAAAGAAACTTAAATAAATGGAATGATATATTATTTTATTTCTTCACTTACTAACATAAAGCAATTAGCATTTACATCCACCATCAACTACCATTTGACCATCATACCAGTCAAAAAGATTTCCAACTATACCTGATAAGCGAGTGGGGAATTTTTAAAATCTTTATCAAAAGTGCATTCCTGGAGAACAGTTCGTAGCTTCATATGACCCCACTTCTTCAAATTGGTACCAGTATGATATCCGGGGACAGAAGCAATCAATCTGACCTGAAAATTGTTCAAGTAGTTTCATATGTCCCCCATTTTATGGCATGCTACATACAAATAGACACTATTCTAACGTTATATCCTCCTAACAGAAATGAATGCCTTTTTAGAAAAGGAAAAAAACTGAAAAACTAAGGGAAAGAAAACTAATACCGCTGCATCACTATAATCAAACTTCTTGAAGAAAGCTGGATTGATATTGAAGTTTCCAAGTGCTGGTAATTTAACAGAGAATTCAGGCCACTACAAACAGTCAATCAAAAGAAAAAAGCAAGGTTATTACGCTTAATCTGGATAGTAGAATATATAAAGAGTATAAAATTTGAAGCAACAAAAATCTCAATCAATCTCCATTTATCCACAATCTCTCACAGGTAAACCTACATTCCGATTTTATGGGTTAGTAGGGGAAAAAAATAAAATTGAAAACAGTAAAAGTACTTAGCTAAGCAACAAGTTTTTGAAAGAGCATAAGCTGAGATCAGTAACAAGTACAATCCCCCAAAGCAAGAAATCAATGAAAGTTCAACCAATCAGAAGAAAGCTTAACACTTCAAACAGTTCAGATATATTAAAAAAAATGCCCATGATGTATGAATATAAAAAGGGGTTCATGGCATCACTTCCAGGGCAATATTATCTAATACAACTGAAGAAATATTAAAACATTTGATCAAGAAAGCAAACACAGCCATTAGGACTACATCTTCCACATAACATGCTTCGTGTATTATCACCTTCAAGGCACTGAGATAATCAATCAAGTCATTTTCAAATCCACATCTTTTGCTTGGACTATTTTGATCTTTCCAGGGGAAATCTTGCATCCACAAACCTTGACTTTTGTTGTTCCAATCTACATATATTAAATTTGCTGTATGTACAATAATCCTCACTCCCCGAGGGTATACAAGAAGCATGGCCTTCGAATGGTGTGTCCCAAATGAAATAGGTAAGGGGGGTTTATGCAGAATCCAATTTGTCGGCTTCTTTCTCTAAACAAAAGTCAAAAATACTAATATTACTGTCCATGTCCCCAAATTAAAACTTCAATGTACAATGAAATTTGCATTAATAGAACAAAGGAAAACCTTCATATGATCCAATGTGCCATCACCTTCCCCATGAAGAACCAACACGTGAGGAGTTTTTGCAAGTGTTGGACATGCTACATCAAGAAAAGGAATCCAATAATAATAAGGCATCACTATATAAAGTTAAGAATGCATCAGTTTCAAGCAAATCGCAAACTGATGACTATGGGTCATGCCAACGATACAAAAGGAACTATACCCATAATGGCAAAATGATTTAAAATACTGCGCAAAGATCAGATGACAGTTAAAAATGCAATTAAAGCATCACATTAATTCAAAGAATGGAGGATCTAAAAGCATAGATCATTCATAATATTGGAAATACATCCATTACTAATCAAAAAAATATATTGGAAATACATCCATTAGGACAATGTAACAAGCAGTGAGAAACCCAAAGAAGCAGAAAAATACTCATAAAAAATTCATAAACAGCAAGAGAAAGTAACTGCAGCAATCTTTGAACATAAAAATGCACTCATTATTTCCATATTCAGCTTATATGAATATATATACCTACTTCTCAACTGGTTTTTGTTAGTCAAAGATGTTGAACCCATCCAGCTCATACAGAGAGGAATTGGAACTAAACCAAGGATGAGAACCAAAGTGAATAGAACTTACCTGGTAACAACCAATCGATGTCTACCATATAATTTGAAAGGATTGCAACAAGAACATCCCCCTACCAGAAAAACAAGCAATTAAATGATTAAAACAAAGAAAACTAAGCAATTTAACAATCAGCTACTCCATTTCTCCTACGCTCTGTATAATGAATATACCAATCTTATAGACAATCTATTATGTCCTTTAAAGTGTTACAAGTAACATCAATCTCAACGGACAATAACAACATTAAACATAATAAAGTTTACAGAATAAAGCGGGGCAAGAAAGCATCATTAAAATTTACAGTGCTAATACCTGAATCACATCCCCAATAGAAACACAAGAGGTATTTGACCAAGCTGGCAGCTCTCTCACTCGCAAAAGTCGAAATGTCCAAGGTAACTTATCATTAGAAACACGAAAATTACGGATAGCCTCCTCCCTACTCTCTCCCTTAGAATTGTACTTCCCAGAATCTTCAACCTCCATACCACTCCCTTGTCCTAAGCTTTTTTTTTTCACCACATCCTATACAAATCAGATTAAACAGTAAAATGAAGCAACTTTCCCATAACAGAGTTCAACCTGTTAACCAATTTTTTCTTAACATACAAAGCATGAACTAAATGCAGGTATCAAACAAAACAAATGTTAGAATATCAATATATGTCAGAATATTACCATAAATAACATAGACCATGGTTTACTGTATTTTTGTAATACCATGGGCTACCATGGTTTTAGGGTTACCATACTAAGCCATTGTACATTAACAACTAATTCTTAGTCCCAAAGTTTTTAGGGTTGGCTATGGATACTCAACGTTTTAGTCAAGATTGGCCATAAGTATATCTTCCATCATTTTATTCTATCCAAAATCATACTCTCTGTTACTTCCTTAATTGACATGTCCATTTTTATTACTTTTACTAATGTTATTTGTGGTCTTCCTCTTCCTTTCTTTTTTTTTTCGTTCCCTCACCTTGAAGCAACTCATTTTTTCGCACTAGTGCATTAATCGCTCTTCATTGTACATGAAGAAACCATCTCAAGTAACTCTCCTCATCTTTTCATCAATAGGGGCCACCCCTATCTTTAAGGGAATTTCCCCATTTTTAAACTTATCTTTTTGTATATTTCCACTTATTCATCTCAACATTCTCATTTAATCTACACTCATTTTATGAATATGTTGATTCTTAACGGTCCAACATTCACTAACATAGAGCATAGTTGGTCTAATAACAATATTATAAAATTTTCCCTTTAAATTAATGGGTATAATTCGTTAACATAATACTCCTAATACATTTCTCAACTTCATCCATCATTCTCTCATTTTATGATTCAAATCCTATTTAATCTCTCCATCTTTATGAATTATTGATCCAAGATATCAAAAGCTTTCGCTCTTTGGTACCTCTTGTCCATTGAGTTTTATAGCCCCGCCATCTTTGTTTTTACTTTAACTAAACTAACATTTTATGAACTCAATTTAGGTCCTACTTAATCAAAAACCTTTAGATTCTAGAGTATTTGGCACTATATCATTTTTGAAATACTAAGCCTATTGTATTCCTATTCATATGACATATCATTCATTGGGTTCATTGTAACACACAATTCAACATAGTATTGGGCCTTCCATGGTATACTAATTCTCTTGCTTCAACTCTCTCTACATCATTTTTTTTTTCCTCTTTCTATTTTAAAGACAAAAAATTTAAACAGAAAAAACAAATTTAACGACACCCACCTGCGACTTTGTTGTCAAAGCTACATGATCAAATGTTTGACGCGACCTCTTTAAACTTGGTTCCTCTCCTTTGTCACCAGCCCATGTCACATACTTGAAAAAATGATGCCCAGGAATAAGCTCCACAACATCACCATCAACAATGGTAGTGCTTTCTTGAGAATACAGCTTCTTTCTCTTATTCCCAGAATTAACCACAATGGGATTCGAACCCTCCTACAAAACAAACCCACAAAATGCAATAATCATAGGCTTTTGGAGATGGGTTTCTTACTTTTTACATAGAGGATTTATTTAGTTACCACAAACAAATTGGCGGAGGCGGTGGAGGCAATGGTTAGAGTGAGGTGCTTGCGGCTGAGCCTCTTGTCTGAAATGGGAACATTGTGGCGGCCAATGACATTTGGGCCTTTGGAGAGAGAGAGCTTTGGGATTGAAGTGTCTTCTTGGTCTAGATTTTGAGTTAGCGGAACCAAATATCCAATCTATAAAACCAGAATATAAATAAAAAAAAGGAAATGTTGAATGAGATAAATAGATAATATGTTGTTAGTTGTTGAAATTGAAAGAGAAGAATAGAGAAGGACCTGAGATTGAGGCATTGATGATGATGATTTGGTTGCATGAGAGAGAGCAAAGACAATGGAACAAGAAAGGGCTTTGCAAATTGGAACAGTGTTAGACTGAGTAGAGAATTTCAAGACTCCAGGAAGGAGCAGATGACTCTCACTCTGCAGTGGACATAATAAGACTTACTCTACTATACGCACCGTTTTCATGATTTCTTTTCTTTTCTTTTCTTTTTCTTTTTCCTTTTCCTTTTCTTATTTTTATTTTTATTTTTGATAACCTTCAATTTTATAGCAACAAAAATGGCTCTTATGCCTAACAGCAAGTTTGACAATAGTGTGGGCTTCAAAATTAAAATTTTTCCTAATCCAACTAAACTTACCTTGGAAAAAATTTTGCTTAATTCAAGAAAATTACAAATAATATTACTAATAAACCAGTCAACTAGTTCACCACTGTCAATACAGACTTTAACGTCACCTCCTAAGCAGCATTAATCCAATTCTCTATAACAATAAGTTGTAAAGCCCAAAGAAAGGTTTCTACCAAAAAAAAAAAAGCCCAAAGAAAGGCAAGTTCTTAATAGACTTTAAGCACTTCACTAAAACTTTCTTTCTGCTGTGTATAGTGTTATCAATACGTACAACGTATTGCCAATTTCCAATCTCATCCTCGCATTTTTTTATATGTTTGGAACGATTAAAAATGCAAGTTAATATAAATTAGACCCTCTTTTTCTTCAAAACCAACACCAACAGTAGAATTTTTTTTCTAAGAATTTTGTTCAGATCAATTGCTTTCTCACTTAATTTATCGTGCAGTAGGATATGTTTTTTAATTGATGGCTCGCTAATAAACCAAAATTGAGATACAACATAAGTGTAGTTTAGTTAAAACCTTAAAACGTGACGAAATCCAAGTTCAAATCTTCCCAACCCAAAATTGAGATACAATTAAAAGGTGACAAAATCCTTGTTCAAATATCTCCACCCCAATTATCAATATATCCAAAAATAGAATAAGGCACCACCATAATAAATGCTTGAAGGAAATCCGGAATACAGAATTTGAGATCAAGACAATGTCGCTTTATTTTATCCAGTACAATAAATTTAGACGTGCCTGTCAAAGAAATTAAATGATTTCGAGTTCTACAACTGCTTATGGGTCTCCTCTCTTCCTTCTAAAATTACTTGAGAAATTATTAGTTTGGGGGGTCATACATATAAAAACAAAAACAAAAACAAAAACAACAGCAAAAACCACAGAAGTCCCCAAGGCCTCCGAGTTAAGACCGGTCTGAAAAACTCTACTTCAAGGCCTATAGTATTGACCCACAAACCAATCATACAAGCTCACCTCTAGAGTCTAGACTTCATATTTCAAGGCATACACACGTTGGTAATTTGGCGGTTTGCAACAATAATCCTACTCTTGCCATATTCCTATAAACCAACCCACGGTTCTCATATCTTAGTACAGTTGTGGGTGATTTTGTATAGGTTTACTTCTATCAAAATTGTGTCATGAGTATAATATATGGCCTCAAAATCTTTCATCGTCTGCGCTTTGATTCTTTCCGCATCTCAGACATGTAGCTCTCCAAGTTGGGCTTCTCCCATAAACGTCTATAAACAAGATCTTCCTTTGTGGCATCATCTAATAAACACACCAAGTATTAATTAGTAATACACTTTTAATGAGATCAAAAAATAATAATAATAATACTCTTTTTAACTTATGAGGAACCTCTAGACCACACAAGTACAGGAGTTTAAGCATGCATGAAGTCTGGAAATCCCAACTCTTAACCATTTCCATAGATAGAATGCAAAGGTTTTGATTAGTTTAGCAACCTTCCAAAAGCTGTGGCCAAAAGCTCAGTGTGTAAGGTCAAAGGAAAACAAATGATAGATGGTATAGATGTTTGATAAATTCATCTAATTGGATGATATAACCACGAGATCTTGTAATTAAGTTTTTAATCCTATGCCCAGCAAAGAATGTCATGCATTATATGATCTAAAAATCAAGCTCCACCAACTAACCCAACAAAATTCACCTGATCCATTATAAGGTTAAATGAATTAAAATCAACTTACCAACAGTTCTCCACGCATCTAGAGAAGCTCCAAGGGATCTTTGTGTCAGGTAGGAGGCATCTTCCCACGAATATGGAGCTTTCTTCACCTTGTATCTCCAGAACCAACAACCTGACCATAATAATAGCTGGATTGGAAAAAAAAAATAGTCATCAGTATTCATGTTCCATAACTCTTAGGCTAAGATCAGCATCAAGTCAAATACTAATTGCAGAAACACCACCAGAGAAATAGATCAACAAGAAAATATAGCCATTGCCATTATGCTTGAATAATACACAATCAGAGTTGCTGATATTTTTGAATGACAACATTGGCACAACCTTTCCAATAGTGTAAGGTAGAAGTACAAAACGGACACCAACAAGCTCCCAGACCGAGGGCATTTCAGCTCCTTTTATCTGCAGATCAAGTTCTTTACTGAAATCTTCTTCCAATTTCCTGCTATAAGAACAAAACTCACCTTGTTTTAACCGTAGTTTGAAAATTATAGAATAGAAAGTCCAATAATAGGGATTAGCCAAAAAAGTAATTCTAAAAAAGGAGCATGGGAGAGTTTGAAAGGATAAAGTGTCCACATTGATGGACAATTGTCAATACAAGAAAATGACATCTATGGAATCTTTTATGACAGACAAAAAGCTTTTGATATAAGTTCATACTTGTTCATCTGCTTGTTACTCTTCTTCTTATTTGTTGTTCCTCCACTGCGTTCAAGTTCCAAGGCTCGTAATTTATTTTTGTAAGCAGGTGTCTTCTTGACCATTTCAATAGCCTAGAACAAGAACTAGAAGAGTTATGTAAAAGAATATCAGAGGACTACTCTGAGCCTTTTCTATGAGATATTATTAAATATAAAAAATAAAAAAATAAAAAAAATAAAAAAACATTGGAGAAATCCAAGCAAATATCCTGCAGTATAGGAAATGTTCTTATTCTACAGCCTCTTTTTTAACTGAAAAAGATTCTACTTTTAAGTCCAAATGGTGACCATTACCACTGCTAGCAGTATAGTTCAGTACAGACAAGAATAAAAGCTTTTGTAGAACTCTAGACAAGTAAGATCATCCTTGTATTACAATGTAATGATGTATTAACTTCAGGTTAGTTCAAGTTTTGTTAGCAATACTAGCCTATCAACATTCATCAAACCCATCAAACAATCTCTGATTAAGATGCATATGATAGAATGTTTCAATACTTTCTTTTTGATAAGTAGTATAATGCTTTAATACTTGATATATCACAATACCTGATTATACCTTGTCCACTGGTTGAGATACTGAAATGCTGAGAGAACTAGAAGAAGGCCAATAAGGACAGCACGAGTATCCTAGCAAGTGGATGCATAAACCAATTTGAGGATAATTTGAATGAATTGTAAACCTTAATCTCTCTACTATCACATTTGGTTTTAAACCAGGCAGAACACTCAGATACCAAAAGAATAAATAAATAAATAAAGTACTCACTGTTTTGTGACCATAATATGCCTGATAGTAACGAGCTGTATTGTAAAACACCTGAAAATAAAAAACAATGACAGTTATAGTTTTTTACATAAATATGTAAACTTCAATAATTCTAATATTCTAATTGTGGGAAACTGGAACTGTTCATGCACACTACAAGTTGAGAGGAAGGAAGAGAGAAGCTTATACAATGGACATCTATGATAACCAGACCACAATTTGTACCAGAAGTAGTCTTTAGTGCAGATACAATAGACAACCCAAAATGATATACCAGAAAAGTCTACACAAAATTGTAAACCAACAGACAACAGATTGTATCAGTTCCTTGACTAATTTTAAAATGGTTTTTTTTTCTTTTTTCAGTAGGTAATTTCAAGATGGTCATTACATTACACGGGTATTCAATTAACTCACAGAGAGAGAGAGAGAGAGAGAGAGAGATGTTAATTAGGGAAGTTCTAACACAAAATTAAGTATGCCGACTCCCTCACACTTCAGAAATTATTAAGCTCCTCTGGCAGCCATTTATAAGATTATTCCTTAAAGTACCATTGACCTCCATGCATAGAGTATGATCACGCTAAGCTACAGACTACATATATGACTAAGCAAATCAACCACTATGCTGAAGGGTCGCCCTTTGATGAATAGGTGTTGTATGTGTTGCTGTGATGGGGAGTCGGTTAACCACCTTCTTCTTCATTGTCCTGTCACCCTTTCCCTATGGACCTTCATTCTTCAGGCCTTTGGTATTCTTTGGGTTATGCCAAGATCAGTGGCGGGTTTGTTATCTTGCTGGCATCAGTGGCTTGGGAAGCATAACTCAGACATTTGGAACTTGGTTCCGGGGTGCTTAATGTGGGTTGTTTGGTTAGAACAAAATCGTCGATCCTTTGAGGACAAAGAGAAGACGTTGGATGAGTTAAAGCTTTTATGCAAACGTAGCCTATTGGAGTGGTCTTGGTGTTGGGGTTTTACTGATTGTTCTTCTCTCTCTGAGTTTTTGTCCTCCCTTAGCTTAGTTTCCTGACTTCCCTCTAGTTGTTGTGCTGTTTGTTCCTTTTTTGTTTTTTCTAGTTGTTCATCATCATGAACTCCTTGTATTCCTTTTTATTCTATCATTTATAAAAGTTTTCTGATTACCTATCAAAAAAAAAATATACAACCTATCCCCAATGTTGCAGGAATAATTCAATCGATTTCTCAGGCATTATTATTCTTCATAAAAACCAAGCATGCATTTCTCATGCTTCATTCACAGTCCAATTCACAATATGACCTAGCACCAGGGACACAACCACTTCAATGGGTTCTGTATGGTTGAACCCCCCCAAACTTCTCAAATATTAGATTTTTACCCCAAAATTTACATAAAATTTTCAAAAGAAATATGGTTAGCCCTCCAAACTCTTCATATATTTTGTATGACACTATTAAATTGGTTCAATTTTATATTTGTTATTATTTTGGCCCCCCATTCATAAAACTCTAGTTCCGCCCCGCCTAGCACACAGTTGTTCCCAAGTATACAACGACAATGCCTACAAAAACATGCAATTCTACCGCTAAGTCACTTACTAAGAGAACGCGATCTGCACCAATGCACCTAATTCTACTGATCTTCCAGAGTTATTATTCATAAGGACCAAGCATGCAATTCCACATCCCGATTCACAAAACAACCCAGCACCCAATTCATTCCTAAGGCGAATCTCACAACATCCTAAGGACACAAGTTGTGATTAATGCAAAATCGCTTTCACTAACACAACCTCACCACAACACCACTTTTATTGCATACCAAATGCTAACAACAATAATGGTCCATTTCAGCATTACAAAACTAAGTAAATTTCGACTTTTTTTTTTTATGTTTTACCTCCTCAGGATGTTCAATTGCATAATCATATTGGGCTCGCGTATCCTCGTCCTTCAAAATCTACAACAGCGGATAAAAAACAAGTTTCAGCATTTACAATCTAAATTACAAATTCATCAAACAAATCATCCAAGATCCAAAATTACCTCATATGCATTGGCAATTTTCACAAACAGTTTCTTCGATTCGGGATCCGGGTTCTTATCCGGGTGACTGAATTTTAAACCACAAAATCAAACAAACAAAATTAGATAAGTTTTTTTTTTTTTTTAAACAAAATTAAAAAGAAAATTATGGAAACTCACTGCTTGAGTGAGAGCTTATAGTAAGCTTTCTTGATTTCCGAAGCATTAGCACTCTGCGTAACCCTACATACAGATACAGGCGAAGATTGGGTTAGTAAGGAAGTAAAATCGAGAAAATCGGAGGGGTAAATTGGGAAACAGAGAGGAGTTTTTTTTTTTTTTTTTTTGTAGTTGGAGCTCTGACCCGAGGAGATCATAGCAATCGTCTTCGTCGCAGTAGATCGCCGTTGATGGAGAAATTAGAAGAGAAAACAGAATCACGGCTGACACCACCGCGCACCACCGGATCGCCGCCGCTGCCGCCATTGCTTTTTTTTTTTTTTTTTTGGGTTCGGAAGCAGAGACTCTGTGGAGTCGAATGCTTCCGTTATTTTAGACTTTTGGAAAGTTTTAACTATCTAATATAAAACGAAAGATTCTGCTTACCACGTGAGAGACCCTTAGATACTGGGATTAAAAATAAAATAAATAAGTAAATACTATATAAAAGGGCATTTCGGTCATCTTCTCTTAGCTCAGAAGTAAGAAAAATTATTAAGTTCACTAGAAGACTGTTGAGATGGTCTTCTCTGGTCTTCTTAAACCTATAAAACGTTACCATTCATGTAAATGTGACATTATTGGATGATTTTTTTTTTCTTGTGCTAATTAGGAAATTAACTCACACATTAGCATAAGTAACATCATTTATTAATTGGAAAGACCACCTTAACAGTCCTCTAAGTGGACTTAGGAATTTCTCCCATGACTATAAGTAGGGACAGGATTTTGGTGGGGCTCACATGTCAATCAAAGGAGTGTACTCTAAAAGTATCTAAGAATTACTCTAATAAGAGGGGTCATAAGTGGCCTTGCAAATATGCTTAGAATTTTTAATTTTGTCAAAAAAATTTTGAAGAATGTCAAGCTAAATGTATCATTGTATTTTGGTATTTTTAACTCTCTCAAAATAAATGTTTGACTTTTTTTTTTGGAAAAAAAAAATTATTTTGTTGAAAAGATTTACTGATATATTTTTATAAACTTATGCCTTAAATGCACCTCAAATTAAAGACTTTTATATTACAAAATGTCAATATTAAAGGAAAATAAAGGAGACATAAGTAAAATTTGAGTTACACGAAAAGTCTCATCACCTGTTGAATAAAATGTTTTTTTTTTTTCCTCACTTATCAAGTTTTTGAACATCCTGCAAATGGGGTTGGGAACTTTTTTTTCCTTTTGGGGGGGAATTTGTACAAACCTATGAGCCCAAGAAAAACAGTATACATGGGCCTAAAAACACACTTGAAACTCCCTTATATCTATTGAGTAAGTTGTGTTTTTCGGCCATTGCTAATTTCACCCAAAAAAATAAGTGCCAACTGTTGCTTTTTTTGGTGACCGCACACATTTAGCAAGTCCAGTAGGCATCATTCCCTTTATAGACAAGCCAAAACAAATCAGGTCAACTAGATTACCTCAATTTCTGAAGGACTAATAAATCTGTTGAATCTATCAAAAAGCCTACTACGACCAGCTACCGCCTGCAAAAGAACCTTAAAATCAAGTGCAACCCGCCAATCTCCAAGTGCCCTTTCTCTCCTCCTCTCACCAATCTCTTGTAATCTCCCTTATTTCATTTACTATCCCACAACAAGCAATTCGGTGTTTAATTATTATCTTCATTGTATTTTCCCACTTGCATATCATAAAACGTGACGGGGGGCTAAGATTTGTTCATAGTTCTCATTTCACATTTGCTAGTGTGAATCCTCGGAGGCTTGACTTATTGCACAAGCCTCGTAACCGTTTTGGCCAATAGAGAAATATGGGTCTCTTATAACTAAGATAAGTTTATTTTTATCTTACTCTCTTACAAACTAATAGCAAGGAAGTCAATACTATACCGGAAGTTGTACCGGTTTGGCCACCGGTACGATATATTTCGGATACCGGTCAATACTAGTATACCGTTTCGAGTTTACCGCTATTTTATATATATATATATATATATATGTATGTATGTATGTATGTATGTATTATATATACACACACTAAAATCTCTAGAACCATGTTTATAAGCATATAATATTTCACTTATATTATAGTAAATATAAAAATTTATCATAAAACATTACCTCAATTCAGAACAAATTATTCATAGTTTTAGACTTTAGTATTAATTAAAAGGAAAAAAAAACACAATATAAAAAATAGAAAGCTTAGTTGTTCATTGCATACTAAGAAAACAAATAATACTAATAAGTTAATGTAAATAAGTTACCATTATGCCTTTACAAAAATTCAAAAATTACAAAACTAAAAAAAAAAAAAAATTTCTATACCGGCCGGTATTGCCCAAATTGGCCGATATGGCCGGTATGCAGTCAGTACGGCCGGTATTTTTTTCGGTACAAAATAGAAGTATATCGGTACCGGTGCACTGGCCAGTACGGTATGTACCGGCCGGTACAGCCGATACCGGTACGGTATCGACCAACCTGACTAATAAAGCACAAAAATGAACTTGATATGTTAATTTAGGGTATCTCTGTTGCTAGGTAAGTGAGCTCTCTCTCCTTCCCTACGGCAGTAGAAGTGTTTTTGTTCCTTCTAAGAAGGAGAGTTTTGTTCTCTAAGGAAACAAGTTTGTCATTAAAGCTTGTGGGGTTTTTTTCTTTGGGGGTTAAGGGAAACACAAGTTAGGCTATCTTCTCTCAAAAGTGTATCATGGAGGATTTGGCCGATAGAGAAATATGGGTGGCTTATAACTAAGATAAGTTTATTTTTATCTTACTATTTTTATATTATATTCTTTTTATTAGTTATGAACTTACTAAAGTATTTGATGGTTGAATAAGAGATTTGAGATCCAATCCTCGCCTACACCAAAAATTGATTGGTGTCTTGATTTGATGATAAAAAGCTATCATCAAAAGCAAACGCCATAAGTTGAAACTCTCTTTAAAAAAAATAAATAAATAAAAAAACTTGCTAAATGCATATAAAAAATGCGTAAATGCACTTTCAGTCTCTACATTTTGGTTTTTTTCCATTTTAGTTCCTATATTTTAATTTTACCACTTTTAGTTCCTAAATCAATTAACGTGTTCCATTTTGGTTAGGTGGCAAACTGAGTGCATTGTCAGCTTCTAAATATAAAAAAATTATTAATCAATTTTAATGAAATTATTAATCAATTTTAATTAGCTTCTAAAAAAATGTCATGTCAGCTTCTAAATATAAAAAAATTATTAATCAATTTTAATGAAATTAAAAAAGAAAAAATTAAAATTAAAAACAATAAAATACATCAATTCAAATCTAATTCATTTTGAACAAGAACACAATCACAAATTTAAACATCAACACAAGAACATAAAGCACAAACCCAGAACCAAATACGAACTCAACATAGAACATAAAGCACAAACTCAAATCACAAACACAAAAGAACACAATTACACAGCCCACCCAAACCCAAACTACACCTTCGTCATTTCCTTCCTCAAATCCCAAACTCACTCCCTCAGCCTCCAAACACAAACTCTCTATTTCACGGCATAAATAATATATTAACTCAAAACCGCCATAAACTAACCACCAACGGCAACAGCAACGGCAACGGCAACGACAATGGCAAATCACCACCAACAGCAAATCAACCGCCACAAACTACAATCACAATCACTAGATCTCCAACAAATTCTAAGTCCAAAAACCTCAACAAAAGAGAGAGAGAGAGAGAGAGAGAGAGAGAGAGAGAGAGAACACTCAAAATCTTCAACAAACACCGCCGGCCCACTACAACCACAAACACCGCCGCCCACTACAGCCACAAACATCGCCGGCCCAAAACTCAACCAACCACCGCTATAACCACAACACCACCACCGGCCCAAAATCCCAACCCAACCGATCAATCAATGACCCAAAACCCACACATTAAAACTCATTCCAAATCTCACACCCACGACCCGATTAAGAGATCTGAAGGTCGGCAACGAGGGCTATGAAGGTCGGCGGCGAGGGCTGTGGAGGTTAGCGGCGAGAGATCTTGAGCAGGGAAGAGATAGACAGTGACAGAGAGAGAAGAAATGAGAGGCCTAGCGTGGGAGGTCGGAGGTGAAGGATGTGGAGGTCGGCAGTGATGGCTATGGAGGTTGGCGGCGAGGTGAGAAGGCGAGAGATCTTGAGCAAAGATGAGAGAGATCTTGAGCAGGGAGGACTGAGAGGGAAGATATAGAGAGTGAAATGGAAAGTTTGTGTTTGGAGGTTGAGGGAGTGAGCTTGGGTTTTGAGGAAGGAAATGGCGAAGGTGTAGTTTAGGTTTGGGTGGATTGTGTAATTGTGTTCTTTGTGTTTGTGATCTAAGTTTGTGCTTTATGTTCTATGTTGAGTTTGTGTTTTTTGTGTTTGGTTCTAGATTTGTGCTTTATGTTCTTGTGTTGATGTTTAAATCTGTGATTGTGTTCTTGTGTGTTTTTGTTCAAAATGAATAAGATCTGAATTGATGTATTTTATTGTTTTTAATTTTCTTTTTTCTTTTTTAATTTCGTTAAAATTGATTAATAAATTTTTTTATTTATTTAGAAGCTGACATGGAATTTTTTTAAAAGCTAATTAATTTTTTTTAATTGGTCATGTCAGCATTTAATGTGCTAACAATGCACTCAGTTTGCCACCTAAGCAATTTTCATTAGTGCGCTAACAAAAAGGACCAAAATGGAACGCGTTAATTGATTTAGCAACTAAAAGTGGTAAAATTAAAATGTAGGGACTAAAATGAAAAAAAGCCAAAATATAGGGACTAAAAGTACATTTACGCCTATAAAAAATTTGATAATTAGTTTTTTTGTTAAGTGAAAAATAAAAAATAATAGATAATACTTATAAGTGTTAATATCAAACCCTTCTTAAAATGATGTGATTATTTTCTAATAAAGTATAGTTTTTTGATGAAAAATAAATTAAATTTTCTAAAGGACAAAATTTAACTATAAAACTAGTTGTAGCCTACGGCTACAAACTGCTCTAATAAACTGACATATGTAAAAAATTGCATGTGCACTACACATGATTTCTTCAGTAAACTTTATCCAATTAACCTTAGTTAACTACACCACCTATTAAAAAATAAAAAATAAAAATTTATACCTATCCGTATTCTTTGTTTCTCTCAAACAAAACCAAAAAAT